>NC_064614.1:1172715237-1173026940 GCF_023898315.1 Schistocerca nitens | reverse complement strand
GTTGGTCCACATATGTGTCAAACACGTATGTAGACAAAGCTGCGGGGAAGAAGCTAGTTTCTTATAATTGTTAACCGAATTTAAAAATTAAATTTCTGTCATAATCTACTCGCTAAGAGGTATAACCTTACACTAAAGGTTTAACGCAGTAAGACAAGTATAAAAGAAACTGTATACATTTTGAGACAGTAGAACTCTTGGAACTAAAATTACACGGACTACATACATCAACTATTTGACAATGATAGCTCTTAGCAAATTCCAACAAACTTTACGTATAAGTTCAAAGCTTTTTGAAACTTTTTCTAGCTTACGCTCTCACAAAGTAATGAAACAAAGAAAGTTTATCACCCACTAAGTTTTCGCTGTTCTTGTAGAAAAACTTCGTCATCAGACATCACGTTTGAAATTTTAACTTCTGTACTAGAAATTCTATTCGCAACTAATTTTGCAGACAGTATTTAGTTATATCACTCACTATACATGAACAGTTATACCATTGCACAACCCACAGTTCAAGAGATATGACGTGATAAACATTGAAATGCGCGAAAAACATTTTTTTTTAATTTAGCGCCCAATACTCAAGACATTTAAAGCAGTTTTATACAGTACATGGGGAGTACGATAGTTAAAAGAATCGCAAATGGAGCAGGTGAGGGTTACTGATAGTATATTTATAGGAAAAAACTTTTCATTTCAAAATATAAAACATTTTTTGGATCTAATTCTAAAGTATTGCTCTACTCATTTCTGTAGGGTAGATGACAGCCTCGCAGTCTCGTCACGTGGCGAATTTTCGTCACTTGCTGGCGACCTGCGAGTGGGAAATCCAATTGAAATTTCGTCTCGGGGCGCCAGACGCAGTAAACATAGCAGGCAGTAGGAGTCCGCAATTTCTACCCCTCACCGCCACCCCCGCAGGCCGGCAGCGCCGTCCCTCCGCACCCTCCGCTTGTCACCACGGCACCCGATAACAACCAGCCGCGTCACGCCCAAGAATTTCCCGTCTGGTCGACGCTTGACACTTTTGCCCAGCACGTCTTTTCATTTTTGCCCTTAACGTCATGGCAGCATGGATCAGAAAGGAAACAACGGCGAAAGGGGCCGAAGAGGTTGTAGCCTGCCTTTATTCCCTCGTACAGGTTGCGGGCAAAATTGCTTACTTCGAGTAAAACCATACAAACTTGTTTTCTAAGTTCCTCCTTACTTTTTCTTTTTCTAGGTTCATCTCGCTCGCCCCATATCAACCATGCGGAAAAGAACTTTGGTTTTTCTCATATGACGACCACGATTGTAGACTAAGTCATTGGATCCAGAATGAGTTTTTTACTCTTCAGCGGAGTGTGCGCTGATATGAAACTTCCTACCAGATTAAAACTGTGTGCCTCACCGAGACTCGAACTCGGGACCTTTGCCTTTCGCGGGCAAGTGCTCTACCATCTGAGCTACCCAAGCACGAATCACGCCCCGTCCTTACAGCTTTACTTCTGCCAGTACCTCGTCTCCTATCTTCCAAACTTTACAGAAGCTCTCGTGCGAGAGGCACACAGTTTTAATCTGCCAGAAAGTTTCATATCAGCGCACACTCCGCTGCAGAGTGAAAATCTCATTCTGGAAACACCCCCCAGGCTGTGGCTAAGCCATGTCCCCGCAATATCCTTTCTTTCAGGAGTGCTAGTTCTGCAATGTTAGCAGGAGAACTTCTGTAAAGTTTGGAAGGTAGGAGACGACGTACTGGCAGAAAAAATGGCTCTGAGCACTATGCGACTCAACTGCTGAGGTCATCAGTCGCCTAGAACTTAGAACTAATTAAACCTAACTAACCCAAGGACATCACACACATCCATGCCCGAGGCAGGACTCGAACCTGCGACCGTAGCGGTCACGCGGTTCCAGACTGAAGCGCCTTTAACCGCACGGCCACACCGGCCGGCTACTGGCAGAAGTAAAGCTGTGAGGACAGAGCGTAATTCATGCTTGGGTAGCTGAGATGGTAGAACATTTGCCTGCGAAAGGCAAAGGTCCCGAGTTCCTCGGTCCGGCACACGGTTTAAGTCATTGGATGTCATCTAAGTAACAAATCCATCAGGAATGTTTCAGCCCATATAAAGTTACCCAAGTCGACTGTTGGTGATGTGAATTTGAAGTGGAAAAGGGAAGCAACAGCAACAGGTTAACCAAGACCGGACAGACCTCGTGTACTGACAGACAGGCACCATCCATGATTGCAGAGAGTGGCTGTATAAAATCGCATGAAAACAGCGGAAGGAACATCTCGTGAGACCCGGAGTGCTGCTGGATCTACCACAATGACTGTGGGTAGGGACTTAATGGAGTTCAAATGGTTGAGCAGTTCCTCGTAAGCCACCCATTTCTGCAGTCAATGCTAACTGACACTTGAGGTGGAGTAACGAGTGATATGGAGTGATGAATCGCGCTACACCATGGATGAAACCGATCGAGAAGGCTGGGTTTGGCGAATGCCTGGAAAACTTGACCTGCTATCGTACGTAGTGTCAACAGTGAAGTATAGAGGGGCTGGTGTTTCGGTATGAGGGTGTTTGTTGCTTATTAGGGTGTGGCACCCCACATTGCTCCCAAGGAAACGCTTAATGTGAAAGGATATGAAAACATTTTGCAGGATTGTGTGTGTACTGCGTACAGAAGGGGAACAATTCGAAGACGATGATGATCTGTATCAGGATGACAAAGCACTCTGCCATAAAGCAGCGTCTATAAGGCAACGGTCTGTGGGCAATAAAATCAGTGAAATTTGCTGGCCTGCCCAGAGTCCCGACCTGAAGCCAGTGGAACATCTTTGGGATGAGTTTGAACGTCGACTTCACTCCAGACGCAGTGTCCACCACTAGCTACTCTGGTCTTGACTCTTGAGGAAGGATGAGGTGCCAGTCCTCCACAGACATTCTCCAACTAATCACATGGTTAAAAAGACCACAAAGCATCAAAAATGGGACAAGAGGAACACTACATAACTTCTAAGCGCTGTTATAATACTAAATAAGTGGGATGATAACTATTGCTACTGCGTATCTTAAATCTTGATCACGATCAGTGTACATCTGCAGAGCTGAAAATCGTGTGAGCGAAATATTACGCCAAAGCATGCTTGCAGGTAACTTTCTCCCCACATGTTTCTGTTTCTTGCAGCGTAGAAATGTCCATCAAAATGAAACATTAGGCAATTCGTGGAAATAGAGACATGAAAAGTGCAGACAGCATCACGTGATGCGCAGAACCCCAGCGGTCTAGAAAACACCAGTGTGGTTTTATCTTACAGTCCACATGTGTACAATAGTTATCTCAACCGCGCTGATCATAATTGGACAGTCAGTTACCGTCTCCGGGGTAGAGTTTTTATATTTATGTTTATCTTTATTGATGGTCCGTCGAGTTCCTAACTAAGTGGACTCGTTTCTTACATTACATTCTGTTTTACAAATTGTACAAAAGACATTATATTGTTCCTAGTTTAACCTTATGATTTTTCAATTAAATAAAAACTTGAAAAGTAACGTTAGACTGTAGACTGAGCTTAGAAGAACTTAAGATTATCTGATTAGGAAGGAAAAGGAAGAAGATGGGATATAATGTGTATGACTCCACCATCGATGCCACTCCGAATGCGAGGACCTTGGTAGTACACCTGTGTGGCATGCTGATTTCCAATCCCAGTGACTGCAGGAAAGCATCTGAACATGGAGTTGCTGCCTTAAGTTTGTCTTCTACGCTGTTTTACTTTCTGTTCTAATTTAATGTTAAGTCCTTGTGTCATGTGGTTATCGCATTTCATTTACATACGATCTAGCTATCTAAATACAGCTATGACAGATTTAGCGTTTCTGTGCACACCCTGGGAAGGTTATAGCTAGTTATAGTCCACAGATGTTTCTGGTGCTCTTGATGTAGGAGCTGTTAACGGTCAATTGGGGTAAGCGTCTGTCTGGTTTGTCTGTATGGCCTTGTTTCTATGTATTCAGCTTATAGCAAACGTGATGTAGTGTCAGCGCCTTTGTTCACATCTGGCCGTTTGTTTGGGTCTCTTATGGATTTGTAGTATGTCGTCATATGCGATGAGTAATGTACACTGTAGAAGTATATGCTCAAAGGTTCCTGGTTTCCCATAGGAACACTCTGTTCGCTGACCGACGTACATTCGATGAAGGTTCATTGAGTAGAATCCATGTTCTGCTAAAAAGAGCGCCATACCTCCAAAGTACAGCGCCTAGATGTAATTTCGGTATCCACTCAAAGACTGGGGCATTCCTAGCAAATGACGCGTAAAGGGTCTTTGCACCTCTTCAGCGACTTATAACTTACGTAAAGTGTGGTGTCACAGCCAGACACCACACGTGCTAGGTGGTAGCTTAAATCGGCCGCGGTCCTGTAGTACATGTCGGACCCGCGTGTCGCCACTGTGTGATCGCAAACCTAGCGCCACCACAAGGCAGGTCTCGAGAGACTGACTCGAACTCAGCCCAGTTGTACGGACGACAGAGCTAGCGACTAGACGTACGAAGCCTTTCTCTCTCATTAGCCGAGAGACAGAATAGCCTTCAGCTAAGTTAATGGCTACGAACTAGCAAGGCGCCATTAGCCTTACAGTGATTGTAATTAGAGTCTCACTTGTGTTCACCATCGAGATGTACAAGAAGACATTAAAGATAAGTATTCTACCAGCTACGTACTTTTCTTCATAGCATTAATTACGTATTATGTTCCAGTACTTCACGCCCGTCTGCGTTAGTCTAGCGTGCCTTAAGCCGCCTCTATCTACAAGGTGTTGGCCCAGCTGCCGACACATCACATGGCGACGAGGGAAAAGTGTTCTTTCTGATTGCTTACATTTACTTGTGTCATGGCTTCGCCACAATCTCCAGATGTACTGTCCGACTTTTATCGCTTGCAGAATCAGCAGACGCAGGCGTTATTGGATGCTCTTGGACAGCTCGTCCAGGGTCAACGTGCGCTGCACACCGATGCGGCCGCCGCCGCTTCATCGCTACCGCCGCCACAACATGCTGTTGCACCTCAATTCAGACCCTTTGATGCAACCCAAGAGACCTGGCAAGAATGGTCTCGCCAGTTCGGCTTCCATCTAGCAGCCTACAGAATTCAAGGTAATGAGCGGCAGCCGTTTTTGCTTTCTTGTGTCGGTGTGTCCACCTACCGAGTGATAGTGAAGTTGTTTCCCCGGCGCGACGTAGCAACTCTGTCCTACGAAGAACTTTTGTCTGCTTTAGATGCCTATTTCAAGGAAACAGTAAATGTCGTTGCAAAAAGGTATACGTTCTTTTGTACAAAACGTACGGCTGGTCAGACTAATAGGGACTGGGTTGCGACATTGCAAGGACTTACTAGGGAGTGTGCGTTTGAATGCGAATGTGGACTTCCTTATTCAGATACTATGGTGCGTGATGCAATAGCACAGAACGTTTCTGATGTTTGCATACGGGAACAGATTTTGAAACTAGTTAATCCCTCCCTTCAACAAGTGGTAGACATATTGGACAGGCAAGACACGCTTGACTTTGCTCAGGAATCATTTGCAACTTCGCCGGCAGTGTGTCACATTAACCGGCCTGCCGGGCCCGCTGCACGGGACGCTAGGCGGCCCTCGCGCCCGTCAGTGCAGCGGCAGCCTAGCTCGCAAACACGTGCGCCGCGTAAGCAAGCTAATGCAGTGAAATCATGCCCGCGGTGTGCAACTAGACATTCGCGTGAAAATTGCCCGTCACGCCAAGCTATTTGCTTTTACTGTCATAAGAAAGGACATGTCCAAAGTGTTTGCCAGAAAAAGCTCAGATCAGACACTCACACCAATTCCAGGCCCTTTGCTTCACGCCGGAATCGAACCAAGGAAACTCAGGCTCGTGAACCTTCGCCCATGGATATTCATGTAGTTCATTCCACCCCGTCCGGTGACAGTGTTCCTTCCACAAAAAGTGTGCGTCGACGTCGACGGAAGTCCCGTCACATCGCCCGTGATTCTGTCCCTGTGTCTGTTCCAGTTGCACAACACAGTCGCTTTTGTCGTCAGCAGGACAATAAACTTTTTGTAGACTTGGACTTTGCCGGCAAAGTGATACCATTCCAGCTCGATACCGGAGCTGCAGTTTCATTGCTCAATCACGACACGTACAACCAACTGGGCAAACCTCCGTTGCGTGCCGCACATGTTCAGCTCAATAGTTACTCAGGCCAGAACATACCAGTGTTAGGACAGTGCAGCCTTCTTGCAACATACAAGGGACAAACAAAACTTGTGTCATTTTACGTTCTTCGTTCTTCTACTGCAGTGAACTTGTTTGGTTTAGATTTATTTCAGTTGTTTAATTTGTCTATAGTACATCAGGTCCTCTCAGTGATTCAGACTGTGCCTTCCGCCAGTGTTTCTAGTCTATGTGAGGAATTTGCAGACATTTTTGCACCGGGCCTTGGTTGCGCTAAGAACTATGCAGCACATTTGGAACTGAAAGAGAACGAGCAACCAAAATTTTTCAGTGCACGCTATGTTCCCCACGCATTGCGTGATGAGGTCGCAAGAACATTGCACGATTTAGAATCTCAAGGTGTAATTGAACGTGTACAGGCTTCTCTCTGGGCCTCTCCCTTAGTAATTTTGCCAAAACCTTCCGGAAAATTGAGACTTTGTGTGGACTTCAAGGCAACTGTGAATCCACAACTAGTAACTGCTACTTTTCCTTTGCCCCGCCCGGAAGATCTTTTTGACAAACTGTGCCCGGGAAAATATTTTTAAAAGTTGGACCTAGCAGATGCGTACTTGCAAATACCTGTGGACGAAGAATCCCAGCGCGTCTTGGTGGTAAACACGCATCTTGGCTTGTATCGCTTCAAAAGACTGCCTTTCGGGTGTGCATCCGCCCCTGCATTGTTTCAGCAATATTTACAAACTATTTGTGCGTCGGTCCCTACTGCTGCGAACTATCTGGTCGATATTAAGATCTCCGGAAAGACAGAAGCCGAACATTTGCAAAATCTCCGAACATTATTTCAGGTCTTGCGACAAAATGGTCTTCGCTTGAGGAAGGACAAATGTGTGTTTTTTGCTCGGGATTTACCCTACCTGGGCCATGTAATAAATGCCCAGGGTATCCATCCGAGTCCAGAGCACCTCCGTGCCATACAGGATTTGCCTTCACCGCAGAACTTGAAGCAACTACAGAGTGTGCTGGGTAAAATCAATTATTATCATAAATTTTTGCGCAATGCTTCTTCCATTTCAGCTCCGCTTCATCGCTTACGCCGTAAAGGTGTTCCGTTCGTCTGGACGACGGAATGCGAACGCGCCTTTCGCCAGTTGAAATCGGCGTTGCTTTCACATACTTGCCTTACGCCATTCGATCCCCAGAAACCCCTTTTATTGATGGTAGATGCATCGGATTTCGGGATCGGTGCTGTGCTTGCGCACAAAGATGGATCGCATGATCGCCCTATTGCCTTTGCGTCAAAATTGCTCTCATCTGCGCAAAGAAATTATTCACAGATAGAGAAAGAGGCTTTAGCTCTCGTGTTTGGTGTTACTAAGTTTCGCGATTTCTTGTATGGTCGTCACTTTAACATCATCACGGACCACAAACCTTTGACATCGCTTTTTCATCCGACCAAGCCGGTACCTCCGCGTATGGCGCAGAAATTCATTCGCTGGTCTCTTTTCCTCTCGCAGTACCGCTACGATATCTTGTATCGGTCCACTGCTAAGCACGGAAACGCTGATGCGTTGTCCCGTTTGCCTGTTGCCGAGGATAAAGCATTCGATTCTTCCGAACTTGCTTGCATGTTCATTGATGCGGAAACCGATGAAGTGGTCGCATCGTTTCCGATTGATTTTCGTCGTGTCGCTACAGCCACGGCTGCTGACCCTGTCCTTGCTCCCGTTTTGCGTTTTGTTGCTACGCAATGGCCCTTGTCCAAGTCACGGATCGAGGATCCGCTGGTTCGCCGATTTTTTGCTCACAAGGAGAGACTTTTTGTACGACGTGGTGTTTTGTTGTTGCGTTCTGATAATGATCAGTCCCGAGTCGTGGTCCCACGTTCGTTACAGTCCTCTGTCTTACGGCTTCTTCACCAAGGACATTGGGGTATAGTCAGAACGAAACAACTTGCTCGTCACCACTGTACTTGGTTCGGAATGGATGCTGCGATTACGAATATGTGCTCCTCTTGCATGGCGTGTGCCGAACAACAATCCGCACCGCCGCGGAAATTCTTTGCATGGCCGAAAGCCACTTCCCCTTGGCAACGCTTGCACATCGATTTTGCTGGTCCATTCTGGAATGCTCGTTGGTTGGTTGTGGTTGATGCTTTCAGTAATTTTCCTTTTGTTGTCCGGATGTCTTCCACGACGTCTTCTGCCACAATCCAAGCCTTGTCTGCTATCTTTTGCATTGAAGGTCTTCCGCAGACTATTGTTTCCGACAATGGCCCACAATTCATGTCAGCAGAATTTCAGTCCTTCTGCACGGCCAATGGTATTCAACTTCTGACGTCCGCGCCGTTTTCGCCTCAGTCAAACGGTGCCGCGGAACGATTGGTCCGGACTTTCAAGTCACAGATGTTGAAATTGAAAGAGTCGCATTCTCGGCAGGACGCATTATTGCTCTTTTTGTCCTCGTATCGCTCTCAGCCCCGCGATGGTCGCTCGCCGGCTGAGTTGCTCCATGGTCGTTCTCATCGAACCTTGATGTCTTTGCTGCATCCGCCGCTTCAGGTTCCTGTGCAGCGGCAGACTCCTGCTTTTGCTCCTGGCGACGTTGTCTTCTATCGCACCTATCGCGGTTCACGGCGTTGGCTCGCGGGGCGCATTATTCGCTGCCTCGGCCGCGCGATGTATTTGGTTTTGGGGGCCTCTGGTGAGGTGCGTCGGCATCTCAATCAGCTGCGCCTCTGTCGTCACCCGGGTTCTGCCGCTCCCCGTCTGCTTTCAGCGACGGAGCCGTCAGGTCAGCGCCCTGCGGACCCATCTACTGGCTCGCCTCATCCCCAGGTGTTACCGACGCTGCCTTCCATTTTGCCTCATGGCGTCGCGCCGCCGCCGCAGCCGCCGCAGCCGCCTCCGGCGCCGCCCGCAGTGGACGCTTCGCTGCCGCCGCCACGCGCCTCCCTGGGTCACGCGCCGCCGATCGCTTCCCGTGACCAGCTGTCCTCCGCCATGGAACTCTTGCCCGCTCCGGACCAGATGTCGTCATCGCGCATCGGATTCTCCGACCATATGGAGGTCGACCCTTCGGCCCCTCCTGTCTCTTTACGGGCGCATACACCGCATGTTGACGTGCACCCTGGACTAGGTTTTCAGGCGTTTCCTAGCTCCCCTCGGACCGAATGGCCGGGTGCGGGTGGCACAGCCTCGCCTGTTCTTAGGCTCCCCACCTCATCGCCTACGTCAACATGGGGTCCTCCCCACGACGGACGGAAGCCTTATCACACGACCGTTCGCCGATTTGCGGGGGAGGAATGTGGTGTCACAGCCAGACACCACACGTGCTAGGTGGTAGCTTAAATCGGCCGCGGTCCTGTAGTACATGTCGGACCCGCGTGTCGCCACTGTGTGATCGCAAACCTAGCGCCACCACAAGGCAGGTCTCGAGAGACTGACTCGAACTCAGCCCAGTTGTACGGACGACAGAGCTAGCGACTAGACGTACGAAGCCTTTCTCTCTCATTAGCCGAGAGACAGAATAGCCTTCAGCTAAGTTAATGGCTACGAACTAGCAAGGCGCCATTAGCCTTACAGTGATTGTAATTAGAGTCTCACTTGTGTTCACCATAGAGATGTACAAGAAGACATTAAAGATAAGTATTCTACCAGCTACGTACTTTTCTTCATAGCATTAATTACGTATCCTGTTCCAGTACTTCACGCCCGTCTGCGTTAGTCTAGCGTGCCTTAAGCCGCCTCTATCTACAAGGTGTTGGCCCAGCTGCCGACACATCATAAAGATCGGTGACATGGAAGACGTATTGTAATGAACGGCTTTCAAGATGATTTCATTGATGAGATTAAAGTATTGTTGTTAATATTCTCGTTTTATTAAAATGCGCTGGTCCGAGACTCGAGCTCAGGACCTTTTCCATTCGCGGACAAGTGCTCTACCAACTGAGCTCATCTGATAGAGTACTTGGCCGCGAAAGGCAAAGGTACCGATTTTGAGTCTCGGTCTGCGCACAGTTTTAACCTATCAACATGTTTCATATCAGCGCACACTCCGCTGCAGAGTGAAAATTTCATTCTGGATTCTCGGTTTGAATAGAAAAAGATGACGCAGAAATGCGAAAATATCTAAAAAGAAGCCATGTTCATTTACAGAAATTGTAAGGGAAATGAATGAAGTTAAGAAACAAAGGTTAGAGGTTCTGTATGATCGTAATATGTGAATACCCACCCTAATTGTTGAAGCGTGTACACATGAATCGCTACCGGCAATAGAAATAGAAATAGTTTACCCGAAAAATTTTCTTTTTATTGGACTTCAGAAAATGAAATTTCTATTAGTGCCCAAATCATAACAGTTTCCTAGACTTTTTAGTTCAAATTTCAATCACGGGCTTACCTTTGCAACTGAACTATAATGTTCAGCAATGCAGCTCCATAATAATGAAATACACCATCACAGTCTTTTTTCCCTCGATATGCTTGATTTGATTCTGGCCGCCACATCTGCCGCCCCTGTGTCGGCCTTTTCATTTTAAACTAGCACTTGCATCCAACTGTCCCGATTATTATTAATTGGATGTACTCCAATTTCTGTCTTCCTCTACCCTTTATGCTGTCCATGGCTCCCTCAAGCCCCATGAAAGTTATTCCCTAATACCTGAACACATGTCACATTATTCTCTTTCTCCTTATAGTCAATGTATCCCATATATTCCCTTTGTCGCCTATTCTGCAGAGAAATTTCTCATTTCTTATCTCATCAGTCATCTTACATTTAGCATTCTTCTCTAACACCATACCTCTAACGTTTTTTTATGCTCTTCTTTACAGTCCCTCCCCTCCCCCACCCTCCGGTTTTCCATTCCACGCAATCCCGTTCTATAGATGTTCATAAATTTCTTTCCAAAATTAACGCCTCTTTTTGATGCAAGTAGATTCATTTTAGCTGTGAATGCTGATTCGTATGCCATACGTTATTTTGCTTAAAAATAGCAGAATATCTTCAGTTAGTCAACTGTGTTCACTGTTATTATCGCTACTCTGAATTCTCTCCTGCCAAATGCTTTCATTATTGTAGGGTTTTTTTATCAGTCCATGTTATGTGCTCAATTGACCGTTAATTCCGTCGAATAGGTCCAGTAACTGTTCTTCACTTCCACTGAGGACAGAAAAGTTTTCCAATGACTCTTATCCTCATATCTTTTCATCCCGAATTTTTCGTTCCTGAGTGAAATATGCCTCTGAACTACTTTCTATAAAAAATGTAAACTTTCACGGCAGGAAATGTCACAATTAACAGAATATACCGCGCTGTTATGCTGTGGTCGAATGGATATTACATTAACAACTAATAAAATATTCCGGGCCATTATGCCGTGGTCGAATGCAATACACATTAAAATGTTTTAATGTGAAATTCATTCGACCATCTCCTAACAACACGGAATATTTTATTTACTGTGATTGCTTTCTTTCCCTGAACATTTTTGTATGTACTTCTTTCGTGGATCCGAGATTAATTTTTTTCATATTATCCTAGGTTTCTTAGCACTTACATAACGTGTGCCTTTATTTGTATGTCCAATTCCTGTGATAGCCTTTTTTGAAATGAACTGGCTATTGTGTTATTCATTATCACAGCATCTATAGCCTCAGAGATATTCAAACAACATTGTCGTTCGTCAGTAATTGAGCACACATTAATCCATCCCTATATAACAAACACACACACACATACACACATACACACACACACACACACACACACACACACACGAGCTTTCTTCAGCACACGGAAAAACTGAAGGATCTAAAATACAGTTGGACTGAACATCAACCCTATTTGACGGGTTAGGGACCATCTACATTCCACTTGTTGTGTTGTTGTGGTCTTCAGTCCTGAGACTGGTTTGTTGCAGCTCTCCATGCTGCTCTATCCTGTGCAAGCTTCTTCGTCTCCCAGTACTTACTGCAACCTACATCCTTCTAAATCTGCTTAGTGTATTCATCTCTTGGTCTCCCTCTACGATTTTTACCCTCCACGCTGCCCTCCAATGCTAAATTTGTGATCCCTTGATGCCTCAAAACATCTCCTACCAACCGATCCCTTCTTCTAGTCAAGTTGTGCCACAAACTCCTCTTCTCCCCAATTCTATTCAATACCTCCTCATTAGTTACGTGATCTACCCACCTTATCTTCAGCATTCTTCTGTAGCACCACATTTCGAAAACTTCTATTCTCTTCTTGTCCAAACTAGTTATCGTCCATGTTTCACTTCCATACATGGCTACACTCCATACAAATACTTTCAGAAACGACTTCCTGACACTTAAATCTATACTCGACGTTAACAAATTTCTCTTCTTCAGAAACGATTTCCTTGCCATTGCCAGTCTACATTTTATATCCTCTCTACTTCGACCATCGTCAGTTATTTTACTCCCTAAATAGCAAAACTCCTTTACTGCTTTAAGTGTCTCATTTCCTAATCTAATTCCCTCAGCATCGCCCGATTTAATTTGACTACATTCCATTATCCTCGTTTTGCTTTTGTTGATGTTCATCTTATATCCTCCTTTCAAGACACTGTCCATTCCGTTCAACTGCTCTTCCAAGTCCTTTGCTGTCTCTGACAGAATTACAATGCAATCGGCGAACCTCAAAGTTTTTACTTCTTCTCCATGAATTTTAATACCTACTCCGAATTTTTCTTTTGTTTCCTTTACTGCTTGCTCAATATACAGATTGAATAACATCAGGGAGAGGCTACAACCCTGTCTCACTCCTTTCCCAACCACTGCTTCCCTTTCATGCCCCTCGACTCTTATAACTGCCATCTGGTATCTGTGCAAATTGTAAATAGCCTTTCGCTCCCTGTATTTTACCCCTGCCACCTTTCGAATGTGAAAGAGAGTATTCCAGTCAACATTGTCAAAAGCTTTCTCTAAGTCTACAAATGCTAGAAACGTAGCTTTGCCTTTCCTTAATCTTTCTTCTAAGATAAGCCGTAAGGTCAGTATTGCCTCACGTGTTCCAACATTTCTACGGAATCCAAACTGCTCTTCCCCGAGGTCTGCTTCTACCAGTTTTTCCATTCGTCTGTAAAGAATTCGCGTTAGTATTTTGCAGCTGTGACTTATTAAACTGATAGTTCGGTAATTTTCACATCTGTCAACACCTGCTTTCTTTGCGATTGGAATTATTATATTCTTCTTGAAGTCTGAGGGTATTTCGCCTGTCTCATACATCTTGCTCACCAGATGGTAGAGTTTTGTCATGACTGGCTCTCCCAAGGCCATCAGTAGTTCTAATGGAATGTTGTCTACTCCCGGGACCTTGTTTCGACTCAGGTCTTTCAGTGCTCTGTCAAACTCTTCACGGAGTATTGTATCTCCCCTTTCGTCTTCATCTACATCCTCTTCCATTTCCATAATATTTTCCTCAAGCACATCGCCCTTGTATAAACCCTCTATATACTCCTTCCACCTTTCTGCCTTCCCTTCTTTGCTTAGAACTGGGTTGCCACCTGAGTTCTTGATATTCATACAAGTGGTTCTCTTCTCTCCAAATGTCTCTTTAATTTTCGTGTAGGCAGTATCCATCTTACCCCTAGTGAGACAAGCCTCTACATCCTTACATTTGTCCTCTAGCCATCCCTGCTTAGCCATTTTGCACTTCCTGTCGATATCATTTTTGAGACGGTTTTATTCCTTTTTGCCTGCTTCATTTACTGCATTTTTATATTTTCTCCTTTCATCAATGAAATTCAATATTTCTTCTGTTACCCAAGGATTTCTATTAGCCCTCGTCTTTTTACCTACTTGATCGTCTGCTGCCTTCACTACTTCATCCCTCAGAGCTACCCATTCTTGTTCTACTGTATTTCTTTCCCCAATTTTTGACAATTGTTCCCTTATGCTCTCCCTGAAACTCTCTACAACCTCTGGTTCTTTCAGTTTATCCAGGTCCCATCTCCTTAAGTTCCCACCTTTTTGCAGTTTCTTCAGTTTCAATCTGCAGTTCATAACCAATAGATTGTAGTCAGAATCCACATCTGCCCCTGGAAATGTCTTACAATTTAAAACCTGGTTCCTAAATCTCTGTCTTACCATTATATAATCTATCTGATACCTTTTAGTATCTCCAGGATTCTTCCAGGTATACAACCTTCTTTTATGATTCTTGAACCAAGTGTTAGCTATGATTAAGTCATGCTCTGTGCAAAATTCTACAAGGCGGCTTCCTCTTTCATTTCTTCCCCCCAATCCATATTCACCTACTATGTTTCCTTCTCTCCCTTTTCCTACTGACGAATTCCAGTCACCCATGACTATTAAATTTTCGTCTCCCTTCACTACCTGAATAATTTCTTTTATCTCGTCATACATTTCATCAATATCTTCATCATCTGCAGAGCTAGTTGGCATATAAACTTGTACTACTGTAGTAGGCATTGGCTTTGTGTCTATCTTGGCCACAATAATGCGTTCACTATGCTGTTTGCAGTAGCTAACCCGCACTCCTATTTTTTATTCATTATTAAACCTACTCCTGCATTACCCCTATTTGATTTTGTATTTATAACCCTGTAATCACCTGACCAAAAGTCTTGTTCCTCCTGCCACCGAACTGCACTAATTCCCACTATATCTAACATTAACCTATCCATTTCCCTTTTTAAATTTTCTAACCTACCTGCCCGATTAAGGGATCTGACATTCCACGCTCCGATCCGTAGAACGCCAGTTGTCTTTGTCCTGATAACGACGTCCTCTTGAGTAGTCCCCGCCCGGAGATCCGAATGGGGGACTATTTTACCTCCGGAATATTTTACCCAAGAGGACGCCATCATCATTGCGCATTTAAGGAACTTCTCGTAAACGTTTTGGGCAATGTGAAAAGTTTTCGGTAACCGCAAATGGATAATGTGAAGGTCTTCGAGAACTTCACATCAGGATTTGAAGCCGTCTATCCATTTTGAAATCATTAGGCATTAAATCAATGGGAAAAGTTGAAAATTTGTGACCCGACCGAGACTCGAACTCGGGATTTCCTGTTTACATGGTAGATGATCTATCCATCTGAGCCACCGAGGACACAAAGGATAGTGCGACTGCAGGGATTTATCTCTTGCACACTCCCCGTGAGACCCACAGTCCCAGCTTAATGTCCACACACTGCATTCGTAGTGCCTCTGCCCACTACACTCGTTACTCGCGGCAAACAATCTTAACCGAGTGCCGTAAGAGTTCGGGCAACGCGTGTGCATCCAGCACAGTAGAAGGAGGTCAATGGCCGGTTAGCCTTAACTATATGAATGTCCGAATGAACAGATACCATGCCGGCACAGTAGCTCAGTGTGTTCGGTCAGAGGGTTAGCTGCTTTCTGTAATAAAAAAAATTGAGTTAATATATCAACGAAGAACTTCGACAAGTACCAGAGGACGTCCGCCCTGAAGAAATACGACGATCAGTTACGAACAACAATGAGATTAACAAAAAAAAAAAAAATGTGTAGAGACTCTGCCCTGTAAGCGGGATATCCCGGGTTCGAGTTCCGGTCGGGGACACATTTTCAACTGTCCCCGTTGATGTATATCAACGCCTGTCAACAGCTTAGGGTCTTGATTTAACTATCATTTCATTCTAAGAGAGCTGCATGGTCACCGATGATATCTGTTCTTTCGGACATGTCCGAAAGTCCAGATACCATCTTCATACTGGATGAGCACAGTCTGGATAGTTCGCGTTCCTATTTAGGAACAGTTAGTTTTTCACGCATTTCAATGTTTATGACGCCATATCTCCGGAACTGTGTGTCATATATTGATAGAGCTTTGCAGCTACATTCAGTGATACGTGTGGATGCTGCCTGTAAACTGTTTCGAATACAGTCAGTAGCAAAGAACTAAGAAATTGAAACGTCATCCCTGATACTAAAAATTTATTGCATGAGCAGTGAAAATGTAGTAAGCGATAAACTTTCTTCCTTTAATTATTTTGCGCACGGTATCAGCGAGAAAAGTTTCGAAACCATTTGAAATTATGTGTAAAGTTCATTGGAAGTCGGTAAGTGCTCCCATTCTCAAATACTGGTTGAACATAGTCAGGGTAATTTGCGCGCTGTCTCAAATTATATGAAGAGCGGAAATGTCCAACGTTGTAACTGCCATTTTTCCAAAAAAACTCGTTTTCAGTACTGTTGTGTTATCGGTACTTCGTTGCATGTAGTTAGACAGGTTCCAAGTGCCAAATCATGGAGAAAATGTTTCAAACATCCATTAATAGACGGGGCATGACTTTTGTGCTTGCCTCTGGAGTTCCATGTCCCAAACGTCAAGGTTTCCTTCGTTTAGATTTTAATGTTTCTTGTAAGCCTGTGACGGTTTGGGAGATAACGCACAAGTTTTTGATGAGTGACCACAGATTTTTTGAGCTGCCTCACTGATTTTACATTTATAGGAAGCTGAAGAAAGGTAAGCAACACCTTTGTTCCGCAAGACTTACACAAGTGTTGAATCCTCTAAAGCTATGAAATCAAACCGTGTAACGGCAATGCATACAACTGACTTCTTTGGTTTTGAATATTCTGAAACAGCTAACGGTTAGATAGGCCATGCTCGCATATAGTTTGAAGCATTTGGTTCCTGGAGTGGCTCGTACGGTTGACTAAGGCCGACGGCGGTGGCAGCAGTTTCGATAGCGTTCAGTTTATTCACTGTGGTTCCTGATACGTGTGGTGCTGCAGCCTGGTACTTGTATCGCACGGGTATTGTTCGTTAATTCCCTGAGGTAAACTTGTGAGGAGTTGCGCAGGCGTGGTGTTCGTTGTACACAATGTGTTACGGAAGCTCAGAGTGTTAGTGTTTCTCATGAACTTGTATCTGGTTTGGGATCTTGTTTTGGTCATTTATTCGGAAACATTAGACATTCAATTTCGTCATTCTCTCCTACAATTTAGGCCATTCTGTATTTTACTAACTGTTGTGCACTTGGAATTGAAACTGAATGATTACTGAAATTCCATGTTTATCTTGAATGCCATATGGTTCATGCCCTTTTTCTTACTTAATTTGAGCTAAATATAAATCAGTTAATTCCATCTGCTATTACTCATTTATTCTTTCTTAAATTAAGTATTGAATACTGAAATAGTATGAATCCGTCTTGTACACCCATGTTGCAAAGCACCCCCTTAGTCTATTAATAATTGCAAATAGTGCAGCTGATGAAATACTACAGATTTCACACAATTTTCTACCATTAATAGTGATTACACCATTATTTCAGATTTCATACAGTTTTTTCCCATTAATAGCGATTACACCATTCTTTCACGCATATTTTCAAGTATCAAGATAAGTTTTGTCGTCAGTTGCTGAATGCAGGATTTCTGTGGTAGATTCTCTACTTTGTGTATCCATGTTCCACGTAATAACTTGCACAATGGTTGCATTGCGTAATGTTTCTCCTAGATTCAGTGTTTTCGAACCATTGCATTATTTAAAGAACTTAGAGAAATATCAACAGCTGCAGTCATTTTCGTCTCTAACAAGGGAACCTCCCCATCGCACCCCCCTCAGATTTAGTTATAAGTTGGCGCAGTGGATAGGCCTTGATAAACTGAACACAGAGAAATTGAGAAAACAGGAAGAAGTTGTGTGGAACTGTGAAAAAATAAGCAAAATATACAAACTGAGTAGTCCGTGGGACACATAGGTAACATCATGGAGAATGTGAGCTCAGGAGCGCCGTGGTCCCGTGGTAGCGTGAGCAGCTGCGGAACGAGAGCTCCTTGGTTCAAGTACTCCATCGAGTGAAAATTTTACTTTCTTTATTTTTGCATAGTTATTATCTGTCCGTTCGTTCATTGACGTCTCTGTTCACTGTAATAAGTTTAGTGTCTGTGTTTTGCGACCGCATCGCAAAACCGTGCGATTAGTAGACGAAAGGACGTGCCTCTCCAATGGGAACCGATAACATTTGATCGCAAGGTCATAGGTCAACCAATTCCTCCACAGGAAAACACGTCTGATATATTCTATACGACACTGGTGACGGCATGTGCGTCACATGACAGGAATATGTTGTCGACCCACCTAACTTGTACACTTGGCGAATGGGTAAAAAGATTCTTCTACCTCGCCCGATTTAAGTTTTCTTGTGGATGTGATAATTACTCCCAAAAAAGTGATGAAAACATAAGAGTTTGTCACATAAACTGAAAATAAAAAACCAAACTTTTCACTCTATGGGAGATTTGAACCAAGGACCTTTCGTTCCGCTGCTGCTCACGTTACCACGAGACCACGGCTCTACATCGTTCCCAGTGTCCTTGATGTTGCCTATCTTCGCATGAACTACTCAGTTTGTATATTTTGCTTATTTTTTCACAGTTCCACACAACTTCTTCCTGTTTTCTCAGTTGATCTGTGTTCAGTTTTTCAAGGCCTATCCACTGCGCCAGCTTATAACTAAATCTGAGGGGGGTGCGGTGGGGAGGTTCCCTTGTAAGTACAGTAATTACAACTCGAGCCAAGAACCCCACTGCACAGTGTTTCAACTTTAAGTTGTACACTATTACACCCTTATTCTCATATGATCTTACGAGTGTCTTTATTAGATGCGCAATGTTTTTGTAAGTATGAGTTAAAATGGTTCAAATGGCTCTAAGCACTATGGGACTTAACATCTGAGGTCATCAGTCCCCTAGACTTAGAACTACTTAAACGTAACTAACCAAAGGACATCACACACATCCATCTCAAAGGCAGGATTCGAACCTGCGACCGCAGCAGCAGCGCGGTTCCGGACTGAAGCGCCTAGAACCGATCGGCCATAGCGGACGGCAAGTATGAGTTACTGCGTTAGTTTCTTATTCCTTTTCAAAGTAATATTGCGTTATGAATTTCTATAAGATAATTCCTTTGTTTGTAATAACTCATAGTCATAATAAATCAAGGTCTACAAATTGAGCCGTGCAATTGCTGCTATCGACACCTTTGCTTGCGGAATGTCTTCGAGTTTTGTTATCTAGCTGGGGCTTCTCTGGCGTCTTCAGAGGTGGCAGTCTTCAGACACCTCAGGCGCGATTTAAAACCATGTGCATCTTGCACTTGAGGTCTGTTTGCTGGGGTTGAATGTCGGGGAAGGAGTAACTCTGGATCGTGGACTGAGGTTGTTAGTTGTGAAAACCAGTCTCCGCGTTTGGAGGGAAGATGTTTACTTTGCTTTCCTACGCTCACTGAGAGTCGCCGCTTCCCTTTTCTGTGCGGGCCATACTCTCAAGTTGGACTAGCCGTGTTTCCTGCTGCTTTGGTCGGTGGGCGTGGCCACACACACCGTCCTTAATTCTTCAAGCCTGACATAGGAACGTCGGTGAGCACCATTTCTTGTGTGCGGTTAAGCACCTGCAGCGGTTCGTAAGAACCCCCTGTGCTTTGCTACTGAATTTCGTTTGATGTTCTTGCCGTAAGCTGATTTGGCTTATACTACTGGCCGTTGTTTTGATCAAAGCCCTTAACATGCATTAGCATCCCGTAACAAGGATGTGTCCGAATTAAACAGTTAGTCGATTCTAAGAGGACTTCCATTTCATATTGTTCTGTTTGTGAAAGAGTGGGTTCTACCTGCTCTATTGGTGTGTGTTTTCTAGGTTTAGATATCTTTAAAAATTTTAATGTCAGTTAATTTTGATCTAAGAAGACGTGCCTGTACCTGCACTACTGATGCATGCAGTCAGCGGGTTTAGGTATCTTTAATATTTTTCATTCTCTGTTAAAGTTGAAAGCCGTATGTGTGTGCTGTACTTTATTTAGTTATTTTAATTCTACTCTGTCAACCACAAGAACTTTTGGGTCAAACTCAGTGGTCTTCTCTCACTTCCAGTGTCATGGTTGGGGGCCCATGTGCTATTTGCCATTTGTGTGTTATGTAAATTTAAAGTACGCTACTGGCCATTAAAATTGCTACACCACGAAGATGACGTGCTACAGACGCGAAATTTAACCGACAGGAAGAAGATGCTGTGATATGCAAATGATTAGCTTTTCAGAGCATTCACACGAGGTTGGCGCCGGTGGCGAGACCTACAACATGCTGACATGAGGAAAGTTTCAAACCGATTTCTCATACACAAACAGCAGTTGACCGGCGTTGCCTGGTGAAACGTTGTTGTGATGCCTCTTGTAAGGAGGAGAAATGCGTACCATCACGTTTCCGACTTTGATAAAGGTTGGATTGTAGCCTATCGCGATTGTGGTTTATCGTATCGCGACATTGTTGGTCGCGTTGGTCGAGATCCAATGGCTGTTAGCAGAATATGGAATCGGTGCGTTCAGGAGGGTAATACAGAACGCCGTGCTGGATCCCAACGGATCGTGCAGCCACGCCTCGATCCCTGAGTCAACAGATGGGGACTTTTGCAAGACAACAACCATCTGCACGAACAGTTCGACGACGTTTGCAGCAGCATGGACTATCAGCTCGGAGACCATGACTGCGGTTACCCTTGACGCTGTATCACAGACAGACTCAACGACGAACTTGGGTGCACGAATGGAAAAACGTCATTTCTTCGGGTGGATCCAAGTTCTGTTTACAGCATTATGATGGTCGCATCTGTGTTTGGCGACATCGCGGTGAACGCACGTTGGAAGCGTGTATTCGTCATCGCCATACTGGCGTATCACCCGGCGTGATGGTATAGGGTGCCATTGGTTATACGTCTCGGTCACCTCTTGTTTGCGTTGACGGCACTTTGAACAGTGGACGTTACGTTTCAGATGTGTTACGACCAGTGGCTCTACCCTTCATTCGATCCCTGCAAAACCCTACATTTCGGCAGGAGAATGCACGACCGCATGTCGCAGGTCTTGTACGGGCCTTTCTGGAAACTGAAAATGTTCGACTGCTGCCCTGGCCAGCACATTCTCCAGATCTCTCACCAATTGAAAACGTCTGGTCAATGGTGGCCGAGCAACTACTCTTGATGAACTGTGGTATCGTGTTGAAGTTGCATGGGCAGCTGTAGCTGTACACGCCATCCAAGCTCTGTTTGACTCAACGCCCAGGCGTATCAAGGCCGTTATTACGGCGAGAGGTGGTTGTTCTTGGTACTGATTTCTCAGTATCTATTCACCCAAAGCGTGAAAATGTAATTTCATGTCAGTATTAGTATAAAATATTTGTCCAATGAATACCCGTTTATCATCTGCATTTCTTCTTGGTGTAGCAATTTTAATGGCCAGTAGATTCATTTGTGTGTTGTTTTACAGAATCTATACTGAATCTCGCAATCGTTTGAGGTGTAGGCTGAGCTCCAGCCCTTGCATGCATACGTTAATCCATGCTTTTCTGCCCCTGGATTTGTCCTTTGTTACCCTTGTCAAAAACTGCTTGTGTTTGCTGATTTGCTAAAGGTCAGTTTCTTACTTTACTGTATAGGTGTTCCTTGAGCCATGCACGGCTCGCGTTTATCCCATTTATTGTTTGTCACCTTCTATTACGGTACTGCCACCTCGTTTTCTTATTCCATTTACTGGCGTCACTAATTTCCTGCCTTACTTGCCCATGAGTGGCAGCAGCAGCGCGTATAGATCAATGCACTGTTGTACCATCTCTGGGGCGACTGGTAGTATTTTTGGGTCGTCGTGTGTCTGGCAGTCAGTTGGGAACGGCCCAACAGTGCAGTCGGAACGCAACAGCAGTGAAGTCGGGGGCCGAAGCGCCGGTGAGGCGCCGACAGCCAGTGCTCGCCGACGGCTGGCGACACACATGTACTGTCTGACGGAGGGAGTTTGGAGCGGGACGACCGTTGGTTGGTCATTCGGTTGGTTGTCTCATCGACCGACGTATACTCGGTCCTTTCAACGTTTTCGGGCCTGGGCAGTTGGTCGGTTTTCGTGGAGCAGCGAGGAAATCTCCACGGAGCGTGGTTTGGCCGGTCCCACTGGCGGCCTCTATGCGGTGTCAGAGTGTGTGGTGCTGTTGCCATTGCTACGAGTTTCGTGGCTCACCCAACCTGGACACGAAAGTTGAGTTTTGACTTAATCTACCAGCAAGTCACGACTGTTCACATTGTACGAGGTGCATTCAAGTTCTAAGGCCTCCGATTTTTTTTCTAATTAACTACTCACCCGAAATCGCTGAAACTGGCGTTACTACTCGACGTAATCGCCCTGCAGATGTACACATTTTTCACAACCCTGACGCCTTGATTCCATGGCAGCGGCGAAGGCTTCTTTAGGGGTCTGTTTTGACCACTGGAAAATCGCTGAGGCAATAGCAGCACGTCTGGTAATTGTGTGGCCCCGGAGAGTGTCTTTCATTGTTTGAAAAAGCCAAAAGTCACTAGGAGCCAGGTCAGGTGAGTAGGGAGCATGAGGAATCACTTCAAAGTTGTTATCACGAAGAAACTGTTGCGTAACGTTAGCTCGATGTGCGGGTGCGTTGTCTTGGTGAAACAGCACACGCGCAGCCCTTCCCGGACGTTTTTGTTGCAGTGCAGGAAGGAATTTGTTCTTCAAAACATTTTCGTAGGATGCACCTGTTACCGTAGTGCCCTTTGGAACGCAATGGGTAAGGATTACGCCCTCGCTGTCCCAGAACATGGACACCATCATTTTTTCAGCACTGGCGGTTACCCGAAAGTTTTTTGGTGGCGGTGAATCTGTGTGCTTCCATTGAGCTGACTGGCGCTTTGTTTCTGGATTGAAAAATGGCATCCAAGTCTCATCCACTGTCACAAGCGAGGAAAAGAAAGTCCCATTCGTGCCGTCGTTGCGCGTCAACATTGCTCGGCAACATGCCACACGGGCAGCCGTGTGGTCGTCCGTCAGCATTCGTGGCACCCACCTGGATGACACTTTTCGCATTTTCAGGTCGTCATGCAGGAATGTGTGCACAGAACCCGCAGAAATGTCAACTCTGGAGGCGATCTGTTCAACAGTCATTCGGCGATCCCCGAAAACAATTCCATCCACTTTCTCGATCATGTCGTCAGACCGGCTTGTGCGAGCCCGAGGTTGTTTCGGTTTGTTGTCACACGATGTTCTGCCTTCATTAAACTGTCGCACCCACGAACGCACTTTCGACACATCCATAACTCCATCACCACATGTCTCCTTCAACTGTCGATGAATTTCAATTGGTTTCACATCACGCAAATTCAGAAAACGAATAATTGCACGCTGTTCAAGTAAGGAAAACGTCGCCATTTTAAATATTTAAAACAGTTCTCATTCTCGCCGGCGGCGGTAAAATTCCATCTGCCGTATGGTGCTGCCATGTCTGGGACGTATTGACAATGAACGCGGCCTCATTTTAAAACTATGCGCATGTTTCTATCTCTTTCCAGTCCGGAGAAAAAAAACTGGAGGCATTAGAACTTGAATGCACCTCGTATCATTGGGAGATGGTAGATGTACTGATAATGGTTTCAAAGTCGTCTGCCAACAGAGGGGGGCCAACAGATAGTGTAGTAGCATTGCTACCAGAGCGCCATCTGTGTCCACTCTTCAATAGAAAATGCTCACAGCCAGGAGGCTCAGTGTGGTGCATGTGAAGCAAGCAGGAAACCATGACACATAGATGCACTCGTGCTTGATAGTCTGAAAAGGGGTGAAACTGTGGCCTTAGAGTGACGGGATGGTCCTTTACGAGAAATGCGACACAAGTTCGACCTGCTGCGTCAGCTGTGCACCGATGCTGGTATCGATTGTCACGAGGACATTCTCAGACCTGTACACGACGTTCAGCATGTCCACGGAGCATCGACTCCTGCCAGGATCATCGTACTATAAGGGCAGTGGTGATAGATCGCACAGCTGCCACATCACAGATAAGAGGGTTTGTGAAGCCAGGCGTGTCAACACCAACTGTTGCGAACCGATTATTAACTATGCGACTACGAGCACGGGCACCTTAGCCCGTCTTTCACTCACGACACAGCGTCCTCGTGCACGGCCCGACTGGAGCTGTCAGAGGGACTCGGGAGGAGCCAGGTCCGCACAGTGCAAGAACGCGCCAGGACCGCTGGCGGCACGAATGGACTGCTGGATGGAAGGGCTGTGGTCACGAGGGTGCACGACTTCGTCGTAAACTGGATTCAGCAAGCTTTAAGATGAGTGCATTTCAATCCAAGTAGAGAAACCTGCACCATTGTCATATCCCGCAATTCTCCAGTGACTTTGGTTCGTGCTGCTGCTCGTGATATTGCCGAGGCGAAGAGCAGCGAGTGGAGTGCTTGGGGAAGGTGGATCTGCTTAGCTTTCCTCGATTTCTTATTACTATTTACTGCATTCAACTTGTTACAATTTGTTAAGTTCAACCAGCGGTAATTTTTCTTGCCTGGTCGTCGCTAACGCCCCAGTTACCTGCCCTGGGGGGTAGTGTATGTAACGGCAGTGTACGTTTCCTCGCCTTGCCGCTGCTGTCCGGTAAGGCGTGTAGTTTTGACAGCTTTCTTGCTTGTAGGCCGGTTGGTGGTTCCTCTGGTTCTTTTCTCGTTCTGGGGACTCTAAACACAGTATTCTGGACATAGTGCAGACCGCTGGTTACGGCTTTCGCATATTGTTCCATCGTTGCATTTGGTTTATCGGATGTGAGGTAGCTTCAGCAACATTATCATTAGTTATTCTTTAGACTGCCACTAGTCTGAGTTACCATCTTGTGAAGTGAATGCAACTCTTGGCTGCCTCTATCATCGCTCGCGAAAGTGTCTGTTGCCGGACCTTCTCAGAGGTCGATTCCTGGAGCACGGTCTGGATCAGTTGCTTGTTATTTTAATTAACTTTTGCTATTGTATTTACTGTTTTACAGCAGCTTTCAAAACTTTTTTTTACATTATTTCCGTTCCTGGCGTGTAAGGCCTTCAGCCGTGATTGTGGTCATTTGCCTTAAAATTCTAATTTGGTATTTGTATTTTTTGCAGTAAGCCTTAAAACCTTAGTTATTGCCATTCCTGGATTCTGATGCCTTCTGCTGTGTTTGTGGAGACTTACCTTGATGTTTCAATACCTGTAAGTTGTAAACTGCAGTCAGTTCTTAAACAATTCTTAATTTATTGCCATTCTTGGCGTATAAGGCCTTCAGTCATGATTGTGGTCGCTTGCCTTAAAATTCTAATTTGGTATTTGTATTTACGCAGTAAGCCTTTAAAACCTTATTTACTGCCATTTCTGGCGTCTGCTGCCGTCTGCTGTGTTTGTGACGACTTGCCTTTAATAATTAAATACCTTTAATTTGTAAATTGCAGCGAGTTTTAAACAATTCTTAATTTATTGCCATTCCTGGCTTGTGTGGCCTCCTGCCCAGATCACAGTGGCTTGTGTAGTGTCCCTTTTGCAATATTCACCATTATCGAGGTGAAACATAAATAGAAATGACTGTATGTGACTCAAAATGAATTGCAAACTATGATTTATCTGCGAAAGGTAATAACACTAACTGTAAAAATATACAATATAGATCGATAGATGCAGAAAAGACATTATTTTTATTGTATGAGATTATAATGTGTAAGTAATTAAAAGAAGTATTATCATCTTTGTAAGAGTATAAAACCCAATGCAATGTTCATTCTTCTGTCTAGTCTGTTTTGTTCTGTTCGTTCTGGTGTTAGCTGGAATAAGGTACGCAAGATATTGTGCTGCGCTAGCATTTGTTTCTGTCGTAACGTAATTGCAAATATTTAATGGTGTAAACTGTGACCTAGTAAGAATAGTATAAAGTGATCTCCGTGTGTTATTTCAAGAACCTACGCCACATTTATCTTATGAAAAGAATATTTAATTAAAATTATTTAGCATGTTTCCAGCTGCTTTGGAGCAAGTAACAGTGATCTCTGACTGTTAACAATTAGCCACCATTACGCGGTACGTTTAAAAATATTTTTTCACAGCACAATGTCTAATAGCCGGAGCGGAAGAAATTATGTAAAAATGTTCAGTGAGATTAATTGAAGGAATCCAGTGAAATAATTTTATTAAAACTTGTCTGTTTTCTGTGATAGTTAACTGGAGCTGAGTAATACTACGCTATTGCATTTACAGTAATTTGTAGGGAGCCTGGCGCTCGATAAAGCCAGATATAATACGTAATTGGCAACCTACGAAATTCATTATTTTGCTTATTATATCTTTTTTGTATTTTTTTGGAAAGCTAAAAGTATAAACTAACTCCACTAAAATCAGTAACAGATCACGATAAATCAAAGGACAAACAAATTTACTAGGAGAGTGTTTCCTCTAAATAAATAGTTACATTATATTTTTTAAGAGATATAATACTTGCTTTTGAAACATTATCTGTTGTATCTGTATTTAATGGTGATTTTCTGAATTGTAACTCACTGAAAACACTATTATGTACACTTTTGTTTATTCCTTCATTAATAACGCGTGGTATTTGTTATCTATTGTTAAGTCTGGAATTACTGGTTCAAAATAAATTGTGTGGAATTGTAAAAGGCAACCAGTAGTAACTGATTACGGCGCCGTCCACAATCGTAACGCAGTCCTGCCTTCCCTTGACTACCACCAGGTCAGATGAAATGGAGCGGCGTGGTGTTTAGCGATGAAAGCAAATTCTGTCTGCACGGAAGTGATTGTCGTTTGCGCGTACGACTTAGACATGGTGAACGCCGCAGCCATTGAGTGCATTCGTCCACGACACAAGGCCTTATGGTCTGGCGTGCGATGAGCTACAATTGTCATTCGCCTTTGGTGTTTCTGCATGGGCCACTAACAAGCACTCGGCGCGTGCAGAATGTTGTTAGACACATTCATTTGTCGGTCTCGCAACAGGAAGATGATGTGTTGTTCCAACAGGATAATGCTCTGCCACACATTTTCCGTGAAACTGAACCTTCTCTGCGGGACGTGCACCAACTTCCTTGGCGAGCACGGTCACTAGACTTGTCTTCAGTCGAGCACTTGTGGGATATGACGGGGAGAGAATCGATTCGTGCGACTCATCAACTGACAACCCGTGCAGCATTACGTGAACAGGTTCAACGGGAGTGGCATAACTTACCCCAGGACACTATTCACCATCTGTACAATCGACTGGATGCCAGACTCAGCTCCTCCGTTACCGCCTATCGATTCTACGCCACGTACTAATACGGATGTTTCGGCATGGGTCGGTACCACAGAACCGCGTGTGCTATTGACATGGAGGTATAAGGAGGGGAGATGCCATGACGTCACAAACTTGAAGCCGACAGAAACCGAGCTCCGCCATTGCAGTTTGGTCAGAAGACTCGTTTCCGATTGTGCTACTGTCTAGAGCTGCTGAAGGTTTTTACATTTTAAAATGTCGGATTGCGTTGTTTACGGGTGTACTAACCGTTGGAATAGTGCTACCAAGTTAAAAGGAATCACGTTCCATGCGTAAGTGGCCCCGTTCGTAAAATATTGTCGTTTATATTCGTGAGATGTGCGGCCTTGTTTACGTTTTGTGAAACTGATTTTGTAGTGGACTGTTAAGGCAGCCAGTCCACAGTGAAGTAGCCGAAAGGGCACGCGTCAACTCACGCCGTCTGGCGTTAAGTCTGGAACAGGATTCGTAATGAATGTGATAAAGAAAAGAACGTAGCTACAAGAACACTTAACTTTTATATTGTCCTTTGGTATACAGCATTCTGGATGATACAAGTGAGACTATCTTGAGGTACATGCAACGTTACAATTGGTTAATGGCGCCTTGCTAGGTCGTAGCCATTAACTTAGCTGAAGGCTATTCTAACTGTCTCTCGGCAAATGAGAGAAAGGCTTCGTCAGTGTAGTCGCTAGCAACGTCGTACAACTGGGGCGAGTGCTAGTACGTCTCTCGAGACCTGCCGTGTGGTGGCGCTCGGTCTGCGATCCTGACAGTGGCGACACGCGGGTCCGACATGTACTAATGGACCGCGGCCGATTTAAGCTACCACCTAGCAAGTGTGGTGTCTGGCGGTGACACCACATTCCTCCCCCGCAAATCGGCGAACGGTCGTGTGATAAGGCTTCCGCCCGCCGTGGGGAGGACCCCATGTTGACGTATGCGATGGGGTGGGGAGCCTAACAACAGGCGAGGCCGTGCCACCCGCACCCTGCCATTCGGTCCGAGGGGAGCTAGGAAACGCCTGAAAACCTAGTCCAGGGTGCACGTCAACATGCGGTGTATGCGCCCGTAATGAGACAGGAGGGGCCGAAGGGTCGACCTCCATTGCGTCGGGGGATCCGACGCGCGGTGACGACATCTGGTCCGGAGCGGGCAAGAGTTCCATGGCGGAGTACAGCTGGTCACGGGAAGCGAGCGGCGGCGCGCGACCCAGGGAGGCGCTGGGCGGCAGCAGCGAAGCGTCCACTGCGGGCGGCGCCGGCGGGAGAACCGGCGGCTGCGGCGGCGGCGGCGCGACGCCATGGGGCAAAATGGAAGGCATCGTCGGCAACACCTGGGGATGAGGCGAGCCAGTAGATGGGTCCCCAGGGCGCTGACCGGACGGCACCGTCGCTGAAAGCAGACGGGGAGCGGCAGAACCCGTGCGACGACAGAGGCGCAGCTGATTGAGATGCCGACGTACCTCACCAGAGGCTCCCAAAACCAAATACATCGCGCGGCCGAGGCAGCGAAGAATGCGCCCTGCGAGCCAACGCCGGGAACCGCGATAGTTGCGATAATAGACAACGTCGCCTGGAGCAAAAGCAGGAGTCTGCCGCTGCACAGGAACCGGATGCGGCGGATGCAGCAAAGACATCAAGGTTCGATGAGGACGACCATGGAGCAACTCAACCGGCGAGCGACCATCGCTGGTCTGAGAGCGATACGAAGACAAAAAGAGCAACAATGTGTCCTCCCGAGAATGCGACTCTTTCAACTTCAACATCTGTGACTTGAAAGTCCGGACCAATCGTTCAGCGGCACCGTTTGACTGAGGCGAAAACGGCGCGGATGTCAGATGTTGAATACCGTTGGCCTTGCAGAAAGACTGAAATTCTGCGGACATGAATTGTGGGCCATTGTCGGAAACAATAGTCTGCGGGAGACCTTCAATGCAAAAGATAGCGGATAACGCTTGGATGGTGGCAGATGATGTCGTGGAAGACATCCGGACAACAAAAGGAAAATTACTGAAAGAATCGACCACAACCAACCATCGAGCATTCCAGAATGGACCAGCAAAATCGATGTGCAAGCGTTGCCAAGGGGAAGTGGCTTTCGGCCATGCAAAGAATTTCCGCGGCGGCGCGGATTGTTGTTCGGCACACGCCATGCAAGAAGAGCACATATTCGTAATCGCAGCATCGATTCCGAACCAAGTACAGTGCTGACGAGCAAGTTGTTTCGTGCGCACTATATCCCAATGTCCTTGGTGAAGAAGCCGTAAGACAGAGGACTGTAACGAACGTGGGACCACGACTCTGGACTGATCATTATCAGAACGCAACAACAAAACACCACGCTGTACAAAAAGTCTCTCCTTGTGAGCAAAAAATCGGCGAACCAGCGGATCCTCGATCCGCGACTTTGACAAGGGCCATTGCGTAGCAACAAAACGCAAAACAGGAGCAAGGACAGGGTCAGCAGCTGTGGCTGTAGCTACACGACGAAAATCAATCGGAAATGATTCGACCACGTCATCGGTTTCCGCATCAATGAACAGGCAAGCAAGTTCGGAAGAATCGAATGCTTTATCCTCAGAAACAGGCAAACGGGACAACGCAGCAGCGTCGCCGTGCTTAGCAGCGGACCGATACAAGATATCGGAGCGATTGGCGACCTCAGAACGCAATGCGTGGGGAACATTGCGCGCTCGGAAAAATTTCGGTTGCGCGTTTACTTGCAGTTCCAAATGTGCTTCATAGTTCTTAGCGCAACCAAGGCCCGGTGCAAAAATGTCTGCAAATTCGTCACATAGACTAGAAACACTGGCTGAAGGCACAGTCTGATTCACTGAGAGGACCTGATTGACGATAGACAAGTTAAACAACTGAAATAAATCTAAACCAAACAAGTTCACTGCCGAAGAAGAGCGAAGAACGTAAAAAGACACAAGTTTTGTTTGTCCCTTGTATGTTGCAAGAAGGCTGCACTGTCCTAACACAGGGATAGCTCGTCCGGAATAACTCGTGAGCTGAACATTTGCGGCACGCAACGGAGGTGCGCCCAGTTGTTTGTACGTGGCGTGATTGAGCAATGAAACTGCAGCTCCGGTATCGAGCTGGAACGGTATCACTTGTCCGGCAAAGTCCAAATCTACAAAAAGTTTATTGTCCTGCTGACGACAAAAGCGACTGTTTTGTGCAACTTGAACAGACACTGGAACAGAATCACGCGCGACGTGACGGGACTTCCGTCGACGTCGACGCACACTTGTTGCGGGACTAACACAGTCACTGTTAGCGAGAGGAACACTGGGCGGAATGGCATTAACTACATGAATGTCCATGGGCGAAGGTTCCCGAGCCTGTGTGTCCTTGATTCGACTCCGGCGCGAAGCAAAGGGCCTGGAATGGTTGTGATTGTCTGATCTGAGCTTTTTCTGGCAAACACTTTGAACATGCCCTTTCTTATTACAGAAAAAGCAAAGAGCTTGGCGTGACGGGCAATTCTCACGCAAATGTCTAGTTGCACACCGCGGGCATGATTTTAGAATGGCATTGGCATGCTTACGCGGCACACGTGTTTGCGAGCTAGGCTGCAGCTGCGCGGACATGCGCGAGGGCCGGTTAGCGTCCCGTGCTGTGCGCCCGGCGGGTCGGTTAATGTGACACACTGCTGGCGAAGTTGCAGATGAGTCCTGAGCAAAGTCAAGTGTGTCTTGCCTATCCAATATGTCTATCACTTGTTGAAGGGAGGGATTGACGTCAAAATCTGTTCCCATATGCGAACATCAGAAACGTTCTGTGCTATTGCATCACGCACCATAGTATCTGAATAAGGGAGTCCACTGTCACATTCAAATGCACACTGCCTAGTAAGTCCTTGCAAAGTTGCAACCCACTCCCTATTAGTCTGACCGGCCGTACGGTTTGTACGAAAGAACGTATACCTTTTTGCAACGACATTAACTGTTTATTTGAAATAGGCATCTAAAGCAGACAAAATTTCTTCGTATGACAGAGTTGCTACGTCGCGTCGGGGAAACAATTTCACTATCACACGGTAGGTGGACACACCTACACACGAAAGCAAAAACGGCTGCCGCTCATTACCTTGAATTCTGTAGGCGGCGAGATGAAATCCAAATTGTCGGGACCATTCCGGCCATGTCTCGTTGGCCGCCTTGTAGGGCCTAAATTGAGGTGCAACAGCATGGTGTGGCTGCGGGAGCGATGAAGCGGCGGCGGCCGCATCGTTTTGCAGCGCACGTTGACCCTGGACGAGCTGTCCAAGGGCATCCAATAACGCCTGCGTCTGCTGATTCTGCAAGCGATAAAATTCGGACAGTACATCTGGAGAAGGTGGCGAAGCCATGACACAAGCAAATTAATACAATACGAACGCTAAAGTCCCTTTTGAGACTCGTCGCCAATGTAGTGGACTGTTAAGGCAGCCAGTCCACCGTGAAGTAGCCGAAAGGGCACGCGTCAACTCACGCCGTCTGGCGTTAAGTCTGGAACAGGATTCGTAATGAATGTGATAAAGAAAAGAACGTAGCTACTAGAACACTTAACTTTTATCTTGTCCTTTGGTATACAGCATTCTGGATGATACAAGTGAGACTATCTTGAGGTACATGCAACGTTACAATTGGTTAATGGCGCCTTGCTAGGTCGTAGCCATTAACTTAGCTGAAGGCTATTCTAACTGTCTCTCGGCAAATGAGAGAAAGGCTTCGTCAGTGTAGTCGCTAGCAACGTCGTACAACTGGGGCGAGTGCTAGTACGTCTCTCGAGACCTGCCGTGTGGTGGCGCTCGGTCTGCGATCCTGACAGTGGCGACACGCGGGTCCGACATGTACTAATGGACCGCGGCCGATTTAAGCTACCACCTAGCAAGTGTGGTGTCTGGCGATGACACCACAGTTTTCTTCTTATTTTATTTCAGATTTCCGATCAATGAAGCTCGTAGGGCTCTGTGGGTTCATATGCTTATTTTTCTTGACAAAGCACAAACGATGTTTGTATTTACAAATGAAATTTTGTATAATTGTGTAAACGAGTAAGAAATATCATCCGGTATGTAAACTAGCATAGCTTTCGGGTTCTGCTTTCAGTTTACATCGACACAAATACAGTAAAAGGTGATTTGAGTTTGAAAAGAGCTTTGTACACTGTTATTTTTCATCATTCGAAGTTCGTATCCAAAAGAAACACTTAAGTTAACGAGACCAAATCAGTTGTATTGCTGGGGAAAAAACGCATTAAAAACAAAACGAAAACACCTGAAAAAGCTATTCTGACGTTGTGTTATGCATGTAAACATTGGAACACTGATCATCTGAATTATTTCGCAGACATAACGTTAAATATGAAGAACACGCAATTCTAACAAGAGCTCTGTCACTGTTTTGACCAATCAAACATGGCGGCCCACCGGCTTCAAACAGACGTACAGCAGACGGCCATAGTGCCATCTCCCCTCCTTATACCTCCATGACTATTGATCTGCAAATGCAATCATTTCATGTACTCCGTATGCACTGTCGCAGCAATACTTCCTGAGTGAATCGTGAGTCTATATCTTTATTCAAGTGCAAAATTCGCCTGTTCCTGTGTTAACAGACAAAAGAAAATCTCAAATAAATAAGCTTTTTGAACTTTCTCGCATACTGAGCCGTGGTGCGCCATTTCTGTCGCACCAGCTCTTTGGCAGTACTATCGATTACCCGGCTGTACTACGATCTTTGCCCCTGTTGTGATCTGGCAGCGGGTATTTGCGGTAGGGGAGTTGGTCGTCGGACTCGCTGCGAGCCGCTAAGACGTGCTTGAGGGGAAGACGGAGCAAACACGCGGGCTCGGTCAGATGTGGCGCGACCTGTCTACCTTGCAAGACGGTCGTGAGTTTGTGGTGGACCTGTCTGATGTCAACTTCGGGCTCTGCTCGTCGCATTGCTTTGGGGCCTGTTTTCTCGGAGAGACCCACCCCTCGAGACCATCTCGAACAACGCTCTCCATCGCACGTGTAAGTGGTTTTGGTGCTTTCGTTTCGTCAAACGATTTGCTTTGCAGCGAGTGTACTTGTTGGTCGGTTGGTAGTAATGTACGTGTTGTTGAAGTAAGAGCAGCCGGCAGAGTCTGTGTGACTGTATGCAGACTAGCAGTTACTATTTGCTTTAAAATCCGCTGGTTGGATGACTATTAAAAGGAAGATTAGCACGAAGGCGTGATTTTGGGTTTATTGCCATCAACCGACGTCCCTGGTATATGGCTGTAAAAGAAAGAAAATTTTCTCACACTTCTATTGCAACCAGTCATTCTGTTATTAGTAAAACTTGTATTTTGTAAAGCTAGTCATTTATACAGGGTGTTACAAAAAGGTACGGCCAAACTTTCAGGAAACATTCCCCACAAACAAAGAAAGAAAATATGTTATGTGGACATGTGTCCGGAAACGCTTACTTTCCATGTTAGAGCTCATTTTATTACTTCTCTTCAAATCACATTAATCATGGAATGGAAACACACAGCAACAGAACGTACCAGCGTGACTTCAAGCACTTTGTTACAGGAAATGTTCAAAATGCCCTCCGTTAGCGAGGTTACATGCATCCACCCTCCGTCGCATGGAATCCCTGATGCGCTGATGCAGCCCTGGAGAATGGCGTATTGTATCACAGCCGTTCACAATACGAGCACCAAGAGTCTCTACATTTGGTACCGGGGTTGGGTAGACAAGAGCTTTCAAATGCCCCCCTAAATGAAAGTCAGGAGGGTTGAGGTCAGGAGTGCCTGGAGGTGCCTGGAGGCCACGGAATTGGTCCGCCTCTACCAATCCATCAGTCACCGACTCTGTTGTTGAGAAGCGTACGAACACTTCGACTGAAATGTGCAGGAGCTCCATCGTGCATGAACCACATGTTGTGTCGTACTTGGAAAGGCACATGTTCTAGCAGCACAGGTAGTATATCCCGTATGAAAACATGATAACGTGCTCCATTGAGCGTAGGTGGAAGAAACTAAAATGAGCTCTAACATGGAAATTAAGCGTTTCCGGACACATGTCCACATAACATCTTTTCTTTATTTGTGTGTGAGGAATGTTTCCAGAAAGTTTGACCGTACCTTTTTGTAACACCCTGTATATACTTCCTTATATATATATGCACTTATTGAATGCACTCATTCAGCACTAACTGGTTTGTGTATTTTATTGTTTATCAATTTCTTAACGTATATTGATTGATGTCTGGTTGGTGTTTGCCGTGAATTCTACATTCTGTTTGTGTTCCAGTTTTCTGCGAGTTTGGGTGTGTGGGAGCGGCGCCACGTTCTGCCTCGGTGCACACAAGCTGTGACGTCACGTCTAATGGGAAGTGACTCCCGGTTGGGCCCCGGGGTTTAGGTGTTGTTTGGACTGCTGGCCTGCTGCTTCCGGCATTTATTTAAGTTAAGTCACCTTTTCCCAGGGCTGCCTGGCGTCACTGCCCGTTTGATAAACATAACCTATTTCATGTATTGCTTTTTTCTTTAAAAAAAAAGGTTTTAAATTTGTTGAGTATGAATTCTAATTATAGTTATTGTGCTGGTTGGGTTTTTGGGGGTTCTAAACGAACTGATACTTTTCGTAAATCACCTCCATATTGCAATTTTTTAAAAATTTGGTGCTATTTCTTTAAATCAGCTTCAGACTGTAATTTATTTGAAATCTCTGTGCGTCATCCCTTTTAGTGTGTTGGTAATTGTTATCTGCTGTCTTGCTTGAGAAGCAAGATATCTGTAATTTTTTATAAAAGATGCCCACGTTGATTCTCTCTTACCTGTTTTGAATAAGCAATGCATTTGGTAGTTGTTGTTTAAGGAGTGACGTTACAGGGGCCTTGACCTTCCATCCTAAGTGTACCCCCTCATCCCCACTTCCTAAGTAACACATACAAAATTATTTTCGAATGTCTCCACAGACAGGACTCTAATGAATAAAAGTCGGACAGTTCGGAAACCCCATATTCTTCTCAAAAGAATTGCTTTCGATGAGTAAACCACTTTCGATGCATTGATCCAGTGAGGGTTGATATCTGACCACTTTCTACCCATCTATCTACTTTAAGTTCCATCTGTAAACAGTAGGTAAATGGTGGTTATGTGTTTCACCTATTCTGTTAATTGAACCTGGGGATGTGGATCGTCCTCACTGAGATGTTGTAACATTTGCATTTTGTGAGAGTGTCATTTACGTGTGGCCAAAATTTTCACTACTTATGCGCGGCTGACCTGGCTGACCACAATTTCTGCGAAATGCAGCCAGTGCTGTGGCCTGGACTCTTGGTGAACGATGCCACAACAGTGGTTGATGTTGCTTCGTCCGTAGTCGTTTTGGACCGTCCAGCTTCCAGCATGTCTGCGACAGAACCAGTTTCACTGAATTTCGCGAGAATGTCACTACCGCATGGCGACAACATGGAGACTCCCTTCTCCCGATATCAGGACAGCAGCGAGGGGTAGCCACGAAGTCTTAGGCGCCTTGTCACGGTCCTCGCGCCTCCCCCCGTCGGAGGTTCGAGTCCTCCCTCGGGCATGGGTGTGTGTATGTTGTCACATTCTGGAAACATCCCCCAGGCTGTGGCTAAGCCATGTCTCCGCAACATCCTTTCTTTCAGGAGTGCTAGTTCTGCAAGGTTCGCAGGAGAGCTTCTGTAAAGTCTGGAATGTACGAGGCGAGGTACTGGCAGAAGTAAAGCTGTGAGGACGGGGCGTGAGTCGTGCTTGGGTAGCTCAGACGGTAGAGCACTTGCCCGCGAAAGGCAAAGGTCCCGAGTTCGAATCGCGGTCCGGCACACAGTTTTAATCTGCCAGGAAGTTTCGTGTGTGTTGTCGTTAGCGTAAGTTAGTTTAAGTTAGATTAAGTAGTGTGTAAGCCTAGGGATCGATGACCTCAGCAGTTTGGTCCCATAGGATCTTAACACAAATTTCCGAAAATATTAGGACACTTGGCGTTAACGCCATCTGCTTTGACCTCACCCGTAAAGAAGAAAATCTAGAGAATATAAAAGCTTTGCTAACATGAAAGGCTCGATCGTTTCGCTCGTGTAATTGCCTGCCTGTTTGACCTTCTTTGCAACTGAAAATTACGAGTTGGATTCAAGAGAGCGGCTGCCATGTTGGAAACTTAGTCTGAGAGGTTTCCTCCTGTCTCATCTATATTCCTAAGCGACTATAATCATCAACCGGTCCCAGTGCGCTGTACTTTTATAAAACGGTTTCCAGGAGCAACAAAAATTTTATTTTCCGTATCTGATATAGTTAATAGCTGAATTTAAAAACGTAAAATGCTCGCTGACCCTCCTCCCCCCACAAACAATGAAAGGAAAAAAATATCATTTACTGAATCTTCGTTGTTCACACGGTAAAACTTGAGCATAAAACTTGACGTTATGTCTTTACCACTAATTCTATTCGCTTCCCTTTTTAAAGAGAGTTTCCCATATATATCACCGAAGGTGCCTATAAAGTTGTATATCGGATGTATAGATATTTACGGAATTAAAAAAAAAGCTATATTGGAAATAATTTCTGGAATGGTTCTGCTATAGATTGCCTATGATTACGGAATTTAAAAAAAAATAGAAATGAGAGTAATTATAATCGACACTGTACTTCCTACAGAAATATCAGGTAGACCATACTATTTATGCATTTAGCAATGAGTTTATATAACTAATTGTTTGTAGCGGAATTATTGTTAGAATTTCCGAACAAGAATATTTACTTTTTCGTAACGTAGCTATTTTACTTTTTCCCATTAATTCAACCTTGCGAACATCAATAGCGAATAATCGCAGTAAGTAGGATCTGCGTCGGCTTCTCGCGATTGGGAGAACTTACCGCTCCGGCTTCAAAATACTGTTCACAAATGGAGTATCAGAAAGTAAAAATATCATGGAATTCTTTCACTCCTGTAACAGTTCTTTCGCCTTTACGTCTTCCGGAGCAAACGTTAGGAGTTGCGTGCCTACGGAGTATCGACTCAGTTGTGCGACTGGATTTGTGAGTTCCTTTCAGAAAAGCCACAACTCTTAGTAATTGACGGTAAGCCATCCAGAAAAACAAAAGTGATATCTGTCGTTCCCCAAGGAAGTGCTATAGGCCCTGTGCTCTTCCTGATCTACGTAAACGACATAGGAGACAATCTGAGCAGCCCTCTTAGACTGCAGATGATGCATTCATTTAGCGTCTTGTAAAGTCATCAGGCAATCGAAAAGGGGCAGTTGACTGTAAATAATGAAAAGTGTGAGCTCATCCACATGAGTACTAAAAGAAATGCTCTAAATTCCGGTAACACGGTTAGTTACACAGATTCTAAAGCCTGTAAGTTGAACTAAATACTTTGGGATTACGATTGTGAATAATTTAAATTGGAACGATCACATAGATAACGTTGTGTGTGAAGCAAACCAAAGAATGCGATTTATTGGCGGACCACTTACTGCTTACACTACGACTGTCCGCCCTGCTTTGTAGTAACGCTGTGCGATGTGGGATCCGCATCAGACGAGTGGAGGACATCGAAAAAGTTCAGAGAAGGGCAGCTCGTTTTTTACTATCACGAAATAGGCGAGAGAGTGCCACACACATGATACGTGAGATGGGGTGGCAATCATTAAAACACAGGCATTTTTCGCTGCGGCAGGATCTTCTCACGAAATTTCACTCACCATCTTCCTTCTCCGATTGCGAAAATATTTTCTTGGCATCCACCTGCACATGAGAAACCATCATCGTAATAAAACAGCAGATCTCGGAGCTCACACGGAAAGATTTAAGAGTTCATCTCTCTGGTACGCCGTTCGCGAGTGGAACGGTAGTGTAATAGCTTGTTACTGCCCGCCATCCATGTGCAGCACGTGTCGATCTCACATCGGAGTTCTAAACTGAGCCACACACAACTGATTTCGTTAAAGTGTACGGGCCTGAAGATGGTGTTGACGCAGCGTCGAAACTAGTATCGAAGTGAATAAAAAAATCTTAAGTACAGCTGGAGGAATTTCATTTTTAATAAAAATCATACCAGCTGTGTCCGACCTTCATCCAGTTTAAATTGAAACGTCCCCTTTTTGAAGAATTATACAAGACTGTGCTTTAACTGACACACAATATTTTTTAGCGCAACGCAATCTGACTTTCAATAATCCCTACAAAAGAATGGCCCTGTCTAATATTAACCTATACGTTTCACAAATCACTTACCTCACAAAAATCTTCGTTACACGAACTACTGCAATACAGCGAGCGCCACTACTGCCAGCTAAATAAAAGATTCAAACTAAGGAAGGCACTAACTACTGATAGGCATAGTTAGCAAATGAAAGATTTTGATAGAGAACAACCAATGTATTTACCTCAATAGTCATAATATATATAGCAGTTCATGACAAATTTCAAAACTCCGCCATCTCTCTCCCCACATCCACCACTGCTGGCGGCTCACCTCCAACTGCGCAACGCTACGCGCTGTTCACAGCCAGCTGCCTAACACTACAATGGCGAGTATTACAACAATGCAAAGCAGCCACAGACTGCACACAGCACAGCCAGTGATTTTCATACAGAGGTGGCGTTACCAATAAAAAAACCTAAACAGCCTACTTACAAAATATGGATGTACGAAGATTAATAGGTTGAAGGTGGTTCGCTGAACGCTCTGCCAGGCACTTAATTGTGAGCTGTAGAGTAATCATGTTGAGGTAGATGTAGATGAAGACCACCACCGAGCATTGGGTGCTCAAATAGTGCATCATGTTGAAATTCCTTAAGTGCTCGGTGCTAGTTGTGGGTGTACATGTCTGACGCTGACTGACTTAAAATTTACGTTTATTCAGCTGTTTTTGTTGTAGAAGAGGGCTCCTTCATCTATGAAGCACTCTGCAGAACAGCGCAGCTGATATTTTACGCCCAGGTCTCGCTGCCCTGCTTGAGTCACTAATCCGCAGTACCGCCCCGAGCCCCGAGTCGTCGCAAGCTGTGACGCGTGATCAGCTAAACAGCGGGTACCGCCCCGCGCAGCTGATCCGCTGTTTGAGGCGGACGGCGGCGCAGCCCTGGCAGTGCCGACACAGTCTCAGAGTGGGTTTCGATGTCGCCACGGGGCGGCCCCCACAACGAGACGGCACCACGTCATTAACATTCTGTTGCTTCCACGAGGCACGCGCGACAGAAGCCAGACGTCATCTGCTGACTTCACGAAGTACACAGCAGAAACTGATTCACGAACATTTTTATGGTCAGCCTCGCTGCTATGCGTTATTAATGTCTATTTCTTTGCCGGAAAAATTGCCATTGCCGAGTGACCTGCGATAGCGTGGGCAACATTATTTTCGTTATACATTTTTATGTTATAGTACAACATTCAAATTTGGAAATTTGTGGTAGGGATCTATGGGACCAAACTGCTGAGGTCATCGGTCCCTAGACTTACACACTACTTAAACTAACTTACGCTAAGGACAACACACACATCCATGCTCGAGGGAGAACCCGAACCTCCGATAGACGGAGCCGCGCGAACCGTGCCAAGGCGCGGCTGCTTAAATTACACACTGAAGCGCCAAAGAAAGTGCTTTAGGCATGCGTATTCAAATACAGAGATACGTGAACAGGCAGAATACGGCGCTGCGGTCGGCAACGCCTATTTAAGACAACAAGTGTCTGGAGCAGTTTTAGGTCGGTTACTGCTGCTACAATGGCAGTTATCCAGATTTAGGTGCGTTTGAGCGTGTTGCTGTAATCGGCGCAAGATCGATGCGACGTAGCATCTCCGAGGTAGCGATGAAGTGGGGAGTTTCCCTTTTGATCAGCACACAAGTATAATTTAGCTACGCCAATCACTTTAAGTGTCAGAGGAAATGTAGCGATATATTTAATGTTCCTTGCACTGCCGTAGCTCAATAGACAAAGAACCCTCCTAATGTAAGTTAAGCTATGCAGATAGAATGCACCACGGTATCGTAGTTAATTCAGCTTCAGCCGATACTGGTCGGTAATGCAGAATCTGATTCCAATGGTTTTTAACTACCAAGTCCCGGTGCCGCATACAGGACCCAGCACAACCGCAACACACTTCTTGTAGCCACCTCGTCTGATTGCATTACACGGTACAAGTTCTTACCTACACGTGCTGCTACCCAGCTCTCGAATACTGCCATCTCCTCAAGTTCCTGTCAATTCTTCCAGAACGGTCTCAAGGTGACGCCATCGCCGCGACACAAAGAGCTTCATTGGAACTCGAACGTGCCTTAAAAAGCTCTTCTGCAATATAAAACATGTACTCTTGTAAGTTTGCCGTTTTGTTTTCTAGAACGTAAAACAAATCGTAACAGTGTCAGTTAGACTGCATATAATGTTTGTTATTTTATGAAACGGAGTTCTTATTTGGGAGACCACGTGAAGACAAAACTCTCCCTACAGGGTTAATGAAATGAAAATAAGCTGTTAGATAACCACTATGCATACTCGATTCACGGAGATGGAATCAAAGTTTCCTACTCTACCTGAAATTCCCTTAACTCGGCGTCGCTACTCTCTGCCTTTCTTTGTCGGGTCGCCAGGTGGAAGGTTACCAGTACATATCAAGAGCCGCTTCAATTTATTTATCTCAATCTCTTTAATAATAAAACTATTGGCCCTTTCACTGTTTGCAGCTGACAACTACTTTAAAAAAACACAGCGGAATAGGTATCTTTCACCTTTAATATAGTAGTCAAAGAGACAGAATACCACGTCTAATTTCAGTAACGATGGTTTTATTTTATTCCTCCATTAATATGTTAAAGATAGGGCGTTGTAATGTAGAAGCCATGATTAATTTTTAAACATATGGCCCAAATGATTTATTGATCAGTTAGGTTAAGCGTGTACCACACTTACAGCCAGTAAAAGCTGTATTTACCGTGTCATGCAGCGTTTAGGCCAGTACTTCGCACGAAAGTTAAATGAAATTTATCACTGCATAGAACTGAATTATGATACAGGGTAGCTGGGACAACAAAAGGGTACATGAATAATGAAAACGATCCTGCATCCGTACACTCGTTTACACCATAATAAATGGAAATAAACATCACTCTACCACCACCATAAAACTCAATGCCTGTTCAGCAGAGAGAATCTTTGCTAGGGAGGTTAAATACAACATGCTTTGAACAACACGCGGTTGCAAATGACATTGTGCATACAAGGAAAAACCCCACAGCCTCTATAAAATTCACAGGGACGTTTATTAACGATCCACGAATGGAAAAAGAGTAGTTCAAATGGCTCTGAGCACTATGGGACTTAACTGCAGTGGTCATCAGTCTCCTAGAACTTAGAACTACTTAAACGTAACCAAACTAAGGACATCACACACATCCATGCCCGAGGCAGGAGTCGAACCTGCGACCGTAGCGGTCGCGCGGTTCCAGACTGTAGCGCCTAGAACCACGCGGCCACTCCGGCTGGCTCCACGAATGGACGTTGGAGAACTAATGAAGAGGCAGATTGAATTTGATCAAGTCCATCAAATGACGATCACCTGCTAAATTACACATTCCCTAAATCATGAAATTAATTTGGTCCTGTAACTACTCATTCTACTCTGCAAATCAAGATCTATCCCCTGATTAATAAAGCATTGCTATACAGTTTACTCTAAACATCTGTGGTTGAGGAGCACATGCTCACTCTATGAAAAATAATCAGTTTACGAAAGCAAAATGGGCCGTTCACGGCTCGCGTTCATGTCATTTTTTGTTTGTCATCTTCTCTTACGGTACTGCCGCCTCGTTTTCTTAATCCATTTACTGGCGTCACTAACTTCCTGCCTTACTTGCCCGTGAGCGGCAGCAGCAGCGCTTATCGATAAGTGCACTGTCTTACCGTCTCTCGAACGACCGATAGTATTTCCGGGTCGTCGTGTGTCTGGCAGTCAGTTTGGGACGGACCTGCAGTGCAGTCGGGACGCAGCAGCAGCGAAGTCGGGGACGGAGAGGCGCCGACAGCCAGTGCTCGCCTACCGCTAGCTACACACATAAGCTGTCCGACGGAGGGAGATTGGAGCGGCACGACCGTTGGTTGGTCGTTCGGTTGGTCGTCTCATCGGCCGACGTATATTTGGTCCTTTCACCGTTACCGGGCCTGACAGTCGGTTGGTTGCATAGAGCAGCGAGGAAGTCTCCGTCGCGAGGTCTCTGGCTGGGGCCGCTGTCAGTGTGCATGCGCGGTTGGAGTGTGAGATGCCGCTTGCGAGTGCTACGAAGCTCGTCACCTACCGATCTTGGACATGGAAGTTGAGTCCTCGCTTAACCTACTGTCGAGCCTGTTGACATTTCTTCGTTTGATTTTGGTTCTCGCTTTACAGACATTCCCGCGAGCAACAACGGGTGTGTATTCAAGTGTGCTAAGATTCCAGCCGTCTTCCTTTGGAGTTTAACTTAATTTATTCCCTGTTATTGAAGTTGACCAGCGGTATCTTCTCTCTTGTGGCCGTTGACGTTCCGGTTACATGCCCTGGTCGCTGACGTAATTTTCGGCAGTGTATTTTCCTCGTCGTGTTGCTGCTGTCCAACGCGGCGTGTAGTTCGACAGCTGAGGTGTTGTTGGTCGTTGTGGGCGCCAATATTCCGTGTGTCGTTATACTGAAATCTTATGGTCGTTTTACTGGTGCGTGGAGCGGAACTGATTTTCTTGATTGGTCGGTCGGCTGTCTGCCGGTTGGATTGCCTTCAGATTAAGAAGGCGTTGGACAGACTGCCTGTCTCACCTAAACGGGCGTTTGTGTTACAATCCCAGGATGACGATTGCAAACATCTGAGCGCCGTTCCTTGTGTGTTACACAGTAATTTCCCTGTTTGGGTTTTAGTTATTTGGTTGATGTGTGGCCTTCAGACGAGTATCACTGTCTCTTAAATTTATGTTCCTGTCTTGCCCTTAAGGCATGAGATTGTTATTCTTTATAGGGGCCTTTAGCCGAATTTTATATGAAATGTTTTAAGATACGCCCTTTTCCCTTTTGAAATTGAAACTCTTGTTTCTAGGGCTTAAGCTGTTAAATTCTTTGCTGATGTGCGGCCTTCAGCCAAGTTTTAATATCTCTTAAATTAATGTTCTTGTCTTGCCCTTAAGGCAAAAGATTGTTATGCTTTTGCCGGCCGCTGTGACCGAGCGGTTGTAGGGGCTTCAGTCAGGAACCGCATTACTGCTACGGTCACAGGTTCGACTCCTGCCTCGGGCATGGATGTGTGTGATGTCCTTAGGTTAGTTAGATTTCAGTAGTTCTAAGCCTAGGGGCCTGATGACCTCAGATGTTAAGTCCCATAGTGCTTAGAGCCATTTGAACCATTTTGTTATGCTTTTGTATGGGGCCTTCAACCGAATTTTGCCCCCCCAGGGGGTCCACAACTCTTTTGTGGATACGTGCGTAGCGAGCACGGGACCCTGAGCTAATGTGGCCCTCCTTCCTTTCCGGGCTGCATACCTTCCTTTTCCGCATCCTTCCCTATCCCCCATCTTCGCCCCCCCCTCCCCTCACCTCTGGCTCTTTCCTTCCCTTTCTCCCCCTCTGGGAGTATGGTTTGTGCCCATGTCCGGAGACGGACGCTCGTAAATGTAACGCATTCTTCGCCTTCTCTGCTTGTCTGTCTTCATCCTTCCTTTGTCCTTCTCTTTTCCTTACCTCTTCTCTTTACCCTTTTCTCTGCTGCGGCGTTTGAGACCTCTCTTCTTTCCTTTCCCTTTCTTTTTTTTCCCTTTCTCTTTCTTCCTCCCTGTGCGTGTCTGAAGGCCGACCCACGCATTTTTGTGCGAGCCGGTGACGGGGTAACGCGTAATTCCCTGCCCCGGGTAGACAGGTAGGACACGTACGTACCCCCTGGTAACGGCCAGGCCCAGGGAGGGGTGATTACCCGAGCTGATACCTTCCGAAAGTGCCGATTGGTCCCTCCATCCGTTTGTCGGGAGGTGTGACCTGAGGTGTGAACAATCACCTAATGCAGGAGTGCCCGCAGAGAGGGCCCCCACAAGGGAGGAGCGCGCCATCGGAGACGCCGGTAATCATGGGGGATTCTTCCGCAATGGTTTCCTCACCTTCCACTATGTCTGCTCACAAGCGTAAGTTCACTGAGTCTCAGCCAGAGACAGTTCTTCCATCATTGCCACAGTTCCTTGTTCTTTCTCGGTCTGACGAAGGTCACGACTTCTCCACAGTCAAACCTTTCATTATTCAGAAAGGTGTCGACGCAATTGCAGGTCCTGTAAAGTCTTGTTCCAGATTACGGAATGGCACCTTGTTGTTAGAAACAGTCAGTGCCCTCCAGGCACAAAAATTGCTGCGTACTTCACTGCTCCACACCTTCCCTGTCCGGGTTGAAGCGCACCGCACTTTAAATTCCTCGTGTGGAGTCGTTTATACACGCTCCCTCGATGGATTGTTTGACGAAGAAATTCAGCACTACCTATCTGACCAGGGCGTAACGGCTGTTCATAGAGTTATGAAAATGGCTGACACGAACATCATTCCAACCCGCACTGTCTTCTTGTCATTTGACAAAGTTCAGCTCCCATCGAAAATCAAAGCAGGCTATGAGATAATTTCCGTTCGCCCTTACGTCCCAAACCCTACGCGTTGCTATTGGTGTCAGCGGTTCAATCACACCAGCCAGTCCTGTTCCAATCCGGCCAAATGTGTTACGTGTGGCAAGGATGCCCATGAGGGTGCTTGTCCACCTCCATCCCCTCACTGCATCAACTGTATGGGTGACCACGCTGCTTCCTCTCGAGATTGCCCCGTTTTTAAAGACGAAAAGCTCATCCAGGAAATCAGAGTGAAGGAAAAGGTGTCGACCTTTGCTACTCGAAAATTATTCGCCAGTCGCCGGCCCACCGTGCCTCAGACAGGAAAATACAGCACTGTCCTTGCTTCTCCTCGGCCAACAAAGGAGGCGGCCATGCAGACTTGCGACCTCACCTTTAGTGCCATGGTCGCCAGATCGGCCAGTGCAAAGATCGCCCGTTCAACCTCACCACTTTCGCCTGCCCACTCTATGGCTCACCCTTCATCGGGTTCTGCTAAATCTCGAGCCCAAAAGTCAGACACCCGGACTTCCAAAAAAGAGCACACTCGTACCCCATCTTCGCAACCATCGGTTCCTCCTCCTCCAAGAAGGCTAATAAGAAATCCAGTTCATCTCCTTCTCCGCCAAGGCGTGTCTCATCTACAGCACCACCTGGCGGAAATCGCCCTCGGCCGTCTTCTGTGTCGCCGAGGCGCACTGCTGGCGGCCGATCAACCGGCCGATCGCTGGTGGCAGGAGCTGCTCCTGAACAACCTATGGATCAGGATCTTCTGCCTTCGGCTGAATGCCATTCCATGCTGTCGGTCGCAACTCTCAGCAGTCGATGAGTTGACAGCAACCTTGGTCACATTCCTCCATTTTCTGTTCACCCTATGTCCATTATCCACTGGAATATCCGCGGCATTCGAGCCAATCGGGATGAATTGTCGATCCTCTTACGATCCTACTCGCCGGTCATCTTCTGCCTTCAGGAAACAAAGCTGCGTCCCCATGACCGCTTTGTTCTCCCCCATTTTCAGTCCGTCCGATTTGATCTCCCTTCTGTTGAAGGCACTCCAGCCCATGGAGGACTCATGATTCTTCTCCATGATACTCTCCATTATCACCCAATCCACTTAAACACTTCCTTCCAAGCTGTCGCTGTCCGTCTTTCCCTTTCTGGATATACCTTTTCTCTTTGTACTGTATACATTCCATCGTCCACACCAATGGCACGAGCTGATCTCCTTCATCTTCTTGGTCAGCTTCCACCCCCCTATTTGCTGGTTGGGGAATTCAATGCCCACCACCCACTTTGGGGATCTCCACATCCTTGTCCACGTGGCTCACTATTGCTAGACGTCTTCCACCAAGCGGATCTAGTTTGCCTCAACACTGGGGTCCCTACATTTTTGTCTGCCTCCACGACGAATTTCTCCCACTTGGACCTTTCGGTCGGTACTGTTCCGCTAGCTCGGCGCTTCGAATGGTTCGCACTTGACGATACACACTCGAGTGACCACTTTTCATGTGTCCTTAGACTGCAGCCCCAACTGCCATATATGCGCCCGCGACGCTGGAAGTTTGCCCAAGCCGATTGGACACTTTTTTCGTCTCTAGCGACATTCGATGCCCGTCACTTTCCTAGCGTCGACGATGAGGTCACACATATTACCGACGTTATTCTTACAGCTGCGGAACGTTCAATACCACGCACCTCCGAATTGCCCCGGCGCCCCCCAGTTCCTTGGTGGAACGAGGCGTGCCGTGACGCAATACGTGAGCGACGATGTGCTCTTCGCGTTTTCCGCCACCATCCTACTTTGGCCAACTGTATCCGCTATGAGCAGTGCGCGATGCCGTCGCGTCATCCGCGATAGCAAGAAGGCAAGCTGGAAATTGTTTATTAGCTCAGTTAACACCTTCACTCCCTCCTCGGAAGTTTGGAATCGGCTTCGGCGGTTATCGGGCGCGCCTAGTTTCTCCCCGGTCTCTGCGCTCACTGTCGCGCATGATACATTAGTGGACCCCGTCGCAATTTCTAACTCACTGGGTCAACACTTTGCTGAGATTTCGAGCTCTTCAAATTACCCGCCAGCGTTTCTCCTGAAGAAACGTGCAGCGGAAGTGCGACCTCTTGCTTTCTCCTCTCAAAATCGCGAAAGCTACAATACTGTTTTCTCCATGCGGGAACTCCAACATGCACTCTCTTCTTCTCGCTCCTCCGCCCCAGGACCGGATGGTATCCACGTCCAAATGTTGCTGCATTTACCAACCCATAGTCTGCGTTACCTCCTTCGCCTTAATAATCGAATTTGGTCCGACAGTACTTTTCGCAGACGATGGCGGGAAGCTATCGTCGTTCCTGTTCCGAAACCTGGAAAGGACAAACATCTCCCCTCTAGCTATCGCCCCATTTCTCTCACGAGTAGTGTCTGTAAGGTTTTGGAGCGTATGGTGAATTGCCGTTTAGCTTGGTGGCTGGAGTCCCGAAGTCTTTTAACACCTGCCCAATGCGGATTCCGAAAGCATCGTTCTGCAGTTGACCATCTTGTTGCTCTCTCCACTTATATCATGAACAATTTTCTCCGGAAACGCCAAACAGTAGCAATATTTTTTGATCTGGAGAGAGCATACGATACCTGTTGGAGGACAGGCATCCTCCGCACACTGTTCTCTTGGGGCTTTCGAGGTCGGCTGCCCCTTTTTCTTCGCGAATTATGGCAGAGCGCACATTTAGGGTGCGGGTGAATACTCTCTCCCGTACTTTCTCCCAAGAAAACGGGGTACCCCAGGGCTCCGTGCTGAGTGTTGTACTGTTTGCCATTGCCATTAATCCAATTATGGATTGTCTCCTTCCTGATGTCTCGGGCTCCCTCTTTGTGGACGATTTTGCGATCTACTACATCTCTCAACGGACCAGCCTTCTTGAACGACGTCTTCAAGGATGTCTCGATCGCCTCCACTCTTGGAGCATCGAAACCGGCTTCCGTTTTTCTCCCAGTAAGATCGTTTGTGTTAATTTTTGGCGACGTAAGGAGTTTATTCCACCCTCCTTACATCTAGGACCTGTCAACCTTCCGTTTTCGGACGTCGCTAAATTCTTGGGTCTTATGTTTGACAGAAAACTGTGCTGGTCCTCCCACGTTTCCTATCTTTCGGATCGCTGTCTGCGATCCCTCAACACCCTCCGTGTCCTGAATGGTACCTCCTGGGGAGCGGACCGAGTGGCCCTTCTCCGCCTCTATCGCGCCTTAGTGCGCTAGAAATTGGACTATGGAAGCATAGTTTACTCCTCTGCTCGGCCGTCTATTCTTCGGCGTCTCGACTCTATCCACCACCGTGGATTACGTTTAGTGTCTGGAGCTTTTTACACCAGCCCTGTGGAAAGCCTTTATGCTGAGACTGCTGAACCTCCGCTGTCCAATCGGCGAGCAGTCCTTCTGAGTCGTTATGCTAGCCATCTGTCTTCCATGCCTGCTAATCCAGCCCATGACATTTTTTTCGACGCCTCCTTTGATGTAGGGTATGCAGGCCGCCCCTCCTCCCTACTACCACCGGGAGTCCGCTTCCGTCAACTGCTCCATTCTCTTTCCTTCCGCTTTCCTAAAACCTTCTTGGCAAGTTGGGGTACAGTACCGCCTTGGCTCCGTTCCCGGATCTGCCTGCTCCGTGACCGTTGTCAGTTTCCCAAGGATGGTACCCCTTCACTTGTTTATCGTCGGGCATTTTCTGCTCTATGTGCACAAATGACGGAAGCCACATTTATTTACACTGATGGCTCAAAAACATCGTTTGGTGTAGGGAGTGCCTATATTGTTGGCGACACTTAAAATGAATTTCGGCTTCCCGACCAGTGTTCGGTTTATACTGCGGAGCTTTACGCTGTTCTCCAGGCTGTCCACTACATCCGCCGCCATCAGCGGATACAGTATGTTATCTGCTCAGATTCTCTCAGCTCTCTCCTCAGTCTCCAAGCTCTTTACCCTGTGCACCCTCTGGTCCACCGGATTCAGGACTGTCTGCGCTTGCTCCACCTGGGGGGCGTCTCGGTGGCGTTCCTCTGGCTCCCGGGACACGTTGGTATATGTGGAAATGCCGATATAGCGGCCAAGGCTGCAGTCTCTCTTCCTCGGCCAGCTATTCAATCGATTCCCTTCGCCGATCTACGGAGCGTTTTATGTCGTCGTGTTGTTCTTTTATGGCACGCACATTGGTCGACACTTCCCCATAATAAGTTGCGGGACGTGAAAGCTCTTCCTTGTGCTTGGACCTCTTCCTCCCGAACGCGTCGTCGGGAGGAGGTAATTTTAACTCGACTCCGGATAGGACACTGTCTTTTTAGCCATCGACATATTTTAAGCGGCGATCCTCCCCCACTCTGTCCCCACTGCTCTCAGCTGTGGGCGGTAAGACACCTTTTAATAGAGTGCCCCTATTTTACTCCGTTACGCACCCGTCTACAGCTGTCGCCTGATATATCGTCAATTTTAGCAGATGACACGCGCTCGGCCGATCGCGTTCTCGAGTTTATTAGTGCCAGTGAAATGACGTCAGTCATTTGAAGCTTTTTTTTGGGGACAACCAACCCCTTTCTGTAGTGGATTTTTAAGCCTTCTTTCTGCTTTTAGTTTCTCCAATTTTTTGAGTTTCGTTCCCATTGCTGCTGGTTTCCATTTTCGGTTTTTTACTGTTTCCTAAGTCACGGTCCGGGCGCTAATGACCATAGCAGTTTTGCGCCCTAAAAGGAAAAAAAAAACGAATTTTGCATGAAATGTTGTAAGATAAGGCGTTCTACCTTTTGATTGAAACTCTTCTTATTGCTTAATATGCGGCCTCCAGCCAAGTTCCATTAAAATTAAATTGCTAAGGCCTTCAGCCTGTTTAGATTGAAGATTTAGAAAATATTCTTGGGTGAAACCTCCAGAAGAACCTTTTATTTCAATTTCTTGCTCAGTCCTTGTGTCTTGGATTTTGAGTGTGGCCTTCAGCCAGTCTAAAGTTAATCAAAGGAGGTCGATTAAAGTTTTGAGTGTTTTGCATCCTTATTGCAATATTGTGTGTTGATAAATAAAGTTTGTATGTTGAGTGCAACTGACAGCAACTTATTTTGGCCCCTTTCCACAACCGAATCCGCTCTGACCTGCTAGCCCAGGCATTTCAGAAAATTCAGTAAAGCCTGGAATATGTTAAGGTTAACATAAACGCTCTGAAGGTGTATAAATTTACTGCATATTAACAAGGAAGAGGATTAAATCCTGCCATTGTGCACGTGTCTGTCTGGCTGTACAAAGCCACTTTCAAGTTCCGAATACTCGTGAACAATATAAAACTGAGCCTCGCACCTCTCGGAATTACGATTAATAAATTTAACCTACACACTGAGAACAATTCAACTGTACAACCTTTGTGGAAAAACAAAGTCCCTTTGTCCTGCCCCGCACATGGAGCTTAACGCACACTCAAGCAGAGTATTCCCTGCCAAAAACTCAATAATAATGTTAAATCCCCACACGAATTTACTCTTATAGTAACCAGTATGATAACCCCTGATTACCAAAAGAACCGAAATAAAAATGATTGAAATTCAGACACCAAACAATTCAGATATTTCCATTAGTAGACTGTCCACAGATGCCTCCGTACTCGCCTAGTCCTAGCGGAACACTTGAGATTAAACCCTGCGCGGCTCCGGAGGATAGACTGGGAAGTGACGTCAAAAATGACGTGTGGTGTCCAGCAGTACATTTCAAGTAAGCTGAGTATGGCATTGACAACAGCTTCTTCCGATAGTGAGAAGTCCCTCGGAAACAGCATAAACAACAGCTAAATATTTCACTCGCAGAAATTTAACCAGTGCTCTCACGTTCCTGCCTACCCACATCCTCTGAAAACGCAACATGTTCCGAAAATAAAGAAAAATATTTCTGACAAACAAGGAATACAGACTCATATGTTCTTTCGGACATATGAGGCATACGTAGGGGGTTGCGGTATACTCCTAGAATCATAATTTAAAGCCGGTTATTGGAACTCTGTAGGCCTTCTCGGGATAATTTACGCCTATCTTCCAGAATCTTTCAGTTCAGTTTTTTCACCATCTCTGTGACACTTTCCCAAGTGCCAAACAAACTTGGAACCATTCGCACTGCATTTCTCCGATTCTTTCAATACCTCCCGTTAATCCTATTGGTACTGGTCCCACACACTTTATCAGTATTCTAGAATGGGTCACACGAGTGATTTGTAAGCAATCTCCTTTGTAAACTGCTTGGATTTCCCCAGTATTCTGTCAATAAACCGAAGTCCACCACCTGCTTTGCCCACGACTGAGCTTGTGTGATCATTCCATTTTCACATCCATACTGAAACTGTTGTTGTTGTTGTTGTGGTCTTCAGTCCTGAGACTGGTTTGATGCAGCTCTCCATGCTACTCTATCCTGTGCAAGCTTCTTCATCTCCCAGTACCTACTGCAACCTACATCCTTCTGAATCTGCTTAGTGAATTGATCTCTTGGTCTCCCTCTACGATTTTTACCCTCCACGCTGCCCTCCAATGCTAAATTTGTGATCCCTTGATGCCTCAAAACATGTCCTACCAACCGATCCCTTCTTCTAGTCAAGTTGTGCCACAAACTTCTCTTCTCCCCAATCCTATTCAATACCTCCTCATTAGTTACGTGATCTACCCACCTTATCTTCAGCATTCTTCTGTAACACCACATTTCGAAAGCTTCTATTCTCTTCTTGTCCAAACTGGTTATCGTCCATGTTTCACTTCCATACATGGCTACACTCCATACAAATACTTTCAGAAACGACTTCCTGACACTTAAATCTATACTCGATGTTAACAAATTTCTCTTCTTCAGAAACGCTTTCCTTGCCATTGCCAGTCTACATTTTATATCCTCTCTACTTCGACCATCATCAGTTATTTTACTCCCTAAATAGCAAAACTCCTTTACTACTTTAAGTGTCTCATTTCCTAATCTAATCCCCTCAGCATCACCCGATTTAATTTGACTACATTCCATTATCCTCGTTTTGTTTTTGTTGATGTTCATCTTATATCTTCCTTTCAAGACACTGTCCATTCCGTTCAACTGCTCTTCCAAGTCCTTTGCTGTCTCTGACAGAATTACAATGTCATCGGCGAACCTCAAAGTTTTTACTTCTTCTCCATGAATTTTAATACCTTCTCCGAATTTTTCTTTTGTTTCCTTTACTGCTTGCTCAATATACAGATTGAATAACATCGGGGAGAGGCTACAACCCTGTCTCACTCCTTTCCCAACCACTGCTTCCCTTTCATGCCCCTCGACTCTTATAACTGCCATCTGGTTTCTGTACAAATTGTAAATAGCCTTCCGCTCCCTGTATTTTACCCCTGCCACCTTTAGAATTTGAAAGAGAGTATTCCAGTTAACATAGTCAAAAGCTTTCTCTAAGTCTACAAATGCTAGAAACGTAGGTTTGCCTTTTCTTAATCTAGCTTCTAAGGTAAGTCGTAAGGTTAGTATTGCCTCACGTGTTCCAACATTTCTACGGAATCCAAACTGATCTTCCCCGAGGTCCGCTTCTACCAGCTTTTCCATTCGTCTGTAAAGAATTCGCGTTAGTATTTTGCAGCTGTGACTTATTAAACTGATAGTTCGGTAATTTTCACATCTGTCAACACCTGCTTTCTTTGGTATTGAATTATTATATTCTTCTTGAAGTCTGTGGGTATTTCGCCTGTCTCATACATCTTGCTCACCAGATGGTAGAGTTTTGTCATGACTGGCTCTCCCAAGGCCATCAGTAGTTCTAATGGAATGTTGTCTACTCCCGGGGCCTTGTTTCGACTCAGGTCTTTCAGTGCTCTGTCAAACTCTTCACGCAGTATCGTATCTCCCATTTCATCTTCATCTACATCCTCTTCCATTTCCATAATATTGTCCTCAAGTACATCGCCCTTGTATAAACCCTCTATATACTCCTTCCACCTTTCTGCCTTCCCTTCTTTGCTTAGAACTGGGTTGCCATCTGAGCTCTTGATATTCATACAAGTGGTTCTCTTCTCTCCAAAGGTCTCTTTAATTTTCCTGTAGGCAGTATCTATCTTACCCCTAGTGAGACAAGCCTCTACATTCTTTCATTTGTCCTCTAGCCATCCCTGCTTAGCCATTTTGCACTTTCTGTCGATCTCATTTTTGAGACGTTTGTATTCCCTTTTGTCTGCTTCATTTACTGCATTTTTATATTTTCTCCTTTCATCAATTAAATTCAATATTTCTTCTGTTACCCAAGGATTTCTATTAGCCCTCGTCTTTTTACCTACTTGATCCTCTGCTGCCTTCACTACTTCATCCCTCAGAGCTACCCATTCTTCTTCTACTGTATTTCTTTCCCCCATTCCTGTCAATTGTTCCCTTATGCTCTCCCTGAAACTCTCTACAACCTTTGGTTCTTTCAGTTTATCCAGGTCTCATCTCCTGAAATTCCCACTTGTTTGCAGTTTCTTCAGTTTCAATCTGCAGTTCATAACCAATAGATTGTGGTCAGAATCCACATCTGCCCCTGGAAATGTCTTACAATTTAAAACCTGGTTCCTAAATCTCTGTCTTACCATTATATAATCTATCTGATACCTATTAGTATCTCCAGGATTCTTCCAGGTATACAACCTTCTTTTATGATTCTTGAACCAAGTGTTAGCTATGATTAAGTTATGCTCTGTGCAAAATTCTACAAGGCGGCTTCCTCTTTCATTTCTTCCCCCCAATCCATATTCACCTACTATGTTTCCTTCTCTCCCTTTTCCTACTGACGAATTCCAGTCACCCATGACTATTAAATTTTCGTCTGCCTTCACTACCTGAATAATTTCTTTTATCTCGTCATACATTTCATCAATTTCTTCATCGTCTGCAGAGCTAGTTGGCATATAAACTTGTACTACTGTAGTAGGCATGGGCTTTGTGTCTATCTTGGCCACAATAATGCGTTCACTATGCTGTTTGTAGTAGGTAACCCGCACTCCTATTTTTTTTATTCATTATTAAACCTACTCCTGCATTACCCCTATTTGATTTTGTATTTATAACCCTGTAATCACCAGACGAAAAGTCTTGTTCCTCCTGCCACCGAACTTCACTAATTCCCACTATATCTAACTTTAACCTATCCATCTCCCTTTTTAAATTTTCTAACCTACCTGCCCGATTAAGGGATCTGACATTCCACGCTCCGATCCGTAGAATGCCAGTTTTCTTTCTCCTGATAACGACGTCCTCTTGAGTAGTCCCCGCCCGGAGATCCGAATGGGGGACTATTTTACCTCCGGAATATTTTACCCAAGAGGACGCCATCATCATTTAATCATACAGTAAAGCTGCATGTCCTCGGGAGAAATTACGGCTGTAGTTTCCCCTTGCTTTCAGCCGTTCGCAGTACCAGCACAGCAAGGCCGTTTTGGTTAATGTTACAAGGCCAGATCAGTCAATCATCCAGACTGTTGCCCCTGCAACTACTGAAAAGGCTGCTGCCCCTCTTCAGGAACCACATGTTTGTCTGGCCTCTCAACAGATACCCCTCCGTTGTGGTTGCACCTACAGTACGGCCATCTGTATCGCTGAGGCACGCAAGCCTCCCCACCAACGGCAAGGTCCATGGTTCATGGGGGAAGTTACTGAAACTAAACTTTAATTATTTTTTTACTTAATCACTGACCAACAGAATTTTCCCTGGCACAGACAACTCAAATTTAACCTATTCATTTATTACCCACAGTGTACAAGCCCATCGCAGTCTGGCTGCTACACATTGACAACATGACTTCTAATAAATAACACAAAAGAATGGCCCTGAATTGCAAGGAATTCTAGCAATAATACAAATCCAAAAAATATAAAATTAAAGACATGTGAAACTACCTCTTATTCTGTTAATTGCGTAAACTGATTTCACTCACGAATCCCCATAGTGGAAACTCCATTCTTTTTCATAAGTCAATTATCTCACAGAAAATCATCATAATACGAGCTAAAGCAATTACAACAAGTAGCAGCAACAGCCGGATAAATAGAAAGGATTCTAACTGCTATAGACTCCAACTACTAGGTGGCATATGGTTAGCAAAAGAAAGATTTTGTTGCAGAGTAAACAATGTATTTAGAAAATTTTATCTTCTTCATGTGACATCCAGTTCCGAAAATTATATAGTTGTCAATAATTGCACTACCAAAACATTATCAACCATATATCCGTTATAATACCTTTCCTCGCATCTTTTATTATAACAAATTTCCACTCACTTTACATTGCGTGTCCTACGAACATAGTCTTCACTAGGAAAAACATGTCCACTCACTAACTGCTAGTCCGTTCAACCACAGAATCTCTTGCCGACGGCGCAGAGCGCTGTCAGCGATATTAACACAGTCTATAGCGCTGCCAACATACAAACAGGCTACTTACAATACTAAATGTCACGCCCACGTATTTGTCTGAGTTGATAGAGTCCAGATGTGACTCACTGATAGTATAGTCACAGTATGCTAGGTTTTTTCATTTTGTGAAGTGGACACTTTTACATTTGTGAACATTTAAAGCAAATGACAATTTTTGCATCGCTTTGAAATCTTATCAAGCTTCTTCCAGACTGTACTTCATTATAAATAAATACATCATCTGCAGTAAGTCTGAGGTTTCTATTAATATTGTTCGCAAGGTCGTTAATACACAATGTGAAGAGCAAGAATCTTATCATTAGAACCATCGTTTTTTAAAAATATCGCGATTCCGATATATCGATATTAGATGGTGTCATTATCTCTGAAATATCGACAAAGCGTACCAATATATCGAAGTATACAATATCGACAACCGGCCTATAAAAATTTCTGCTGCATATTGTAAATAAACTGGCGAATTTAGAGTTAGACATTAAAGTATTGTTTTATTATTAGATATTATGTACACCAACAAGCTAGCAGACTGGCTGTCCCCCTAGAGTAAGAATTGAAAGAAAAACACTTAACTGGAAACTATGTAAGATAATAATGGGAGTTTGTGCAGATGAAAGGCTTGTATTACAATAATTTTTTCGTCGACTGTTGTGTTGTTAATTAACAACTGTGTAAATTGTGCATTATCATGTAATATTTCTTTCCATTTAACATCTCATACCTTATTTTCTTAATTTGTCTTGGCTAGAAGTCGAAATAAGCCATTTTTTTCACGCTGATGTAGGAAAATTGCTTCGTGAAGGTAAACGTTCAAGTTTCTGTAGGTAGCGCCAAGACCCGATTACGTCTGCATTTTCACTCACATGTCTCCACTCGCCGCAAAGAGCAATCTTGCCATTTAGAGTTTTACTCATAATTTTCAGTACCTGCTTTTGAAGAATGCAAATGTGAAGCAATAGCACATTAGTGGCGCTAAAATTTTTTCAACGCAAGTGGTGTGCTGTTTTTGCACATCGGGTATCTTGTTATTCCATTCACACTTCCACCCGACCCCACGCCCCTTATCCAGTGCAATCGGACTACTTCTTTTATGCCACCTATACTTTCTTCACACAGTCCAAGAGAGAGACAGGACGTGATGAAAGCTCAAAATGTAGTATGAGTCCTTCACGCAGTGAAAGTAAAATTATTTTGTTCTACAATTTCAGAAGAACAGTTTTAAATATTTACCGACAACTGTGAAAAAAAGTAATATAAAATAAAAATATCGGCACTCGATATAGCCATTTTGATCTCAACATATCCATATATCGGAGAAGAAAGTACCACTGACATATATCGATATTTTCTGGTTGATATACCGATATATCGATATTTTTTACCAGTCTTACCCAACACACGTCCCTGGGCACACTTGAAGTTACTTGTACAAGGGCTATTGGGGAAGTAAGGAACGATAGGTCGCGAAATGGAAACCACAGCGAAAATCAAAACTGTTTTATTTGCAACGGTTAGCTACACCTTCCAACTACTTCTCTACACAGTCGCCGTTCAGACTCAGAAATCTGTCGTAGCATTGTACCAACTTTTCAGTTCCATCATTATACAAGACCGGCGCCAGTGCTTTTCGTCAATTTCCTACTCTGGACTGCAGCTCGTTGTCTGTGTGGAAATATTGTCTTCATAGCCAGCGGTTCATTTGAGCAGAGATGAACCTCAGGCGTAGCCAATTACGGGCTGTATTGTGGGTGATCAAACACTTTCCATCGAAAACGATGCACGAGCATCTTCATTGCCCCTGCAGAGTGCGGCCGAGAATTGTCGTGTAGAACGAACCGCATGACAGTTGTGTTATGTGGATTGCATAGCTTCAGGCGAAATCTTTCCGCCATGAGACGCTAATTTCTAGCCATCTTTACGTTCTCACTGTGAGCTCAGAAGTGAAGAGAGCGACTTAATGTAGTGGACTGTTAAGGCAGCCAGTCCACAGTGAAGTAGCCGAAAGGGCACGCGTAAACTCACGCCGTCTTGCGTTAAGTCTGGAACAGGATTCGTAATGAATGTGATAAAGAAAAGAACATAGCTACTAGAACAGTTAACTTTTATATTGTCCTTTGGTATACAGCATTCTGGATGATACAAGTGAGACTCTATCTTGAGGTACATGCAACGTTACAAATTGTTAATGGCGCCTTGCTAGGTCGTAGCCATTAACTTAGCTGAAGGCTATTCTGTCTCTCGGCAAATGAGAGAAAGGCTTCGTCAGTGTAGTCGCTAGCAACGTCGTCGTACAACTGGGGCGAGTGCTAGTACGTCTCTCTAGACCTGCCTTGTGGTGGCGCTCGGTCTGCGATCCTGACAGTGGCGACACGCGGGTCCGACATGTACTAATGGACCGTGGCCGATTTAAGCTACCACCTAGCAAGTGTGGTGTCTAGCGGTGACACCACACTTAATGCGATCGCCGGCCTACTAGGCACAATGCCCAACGTATCTGTATAAAGCTTCATCAGATTTTCACTGTATTTCCATTTCGCGACCGATCGTTCCTTACTTTCCGAATAACCCTCGTACATCGATACTGCCTCCACTCTTGTGCTATCAAATATTCAAGAAGGAGAAATAGTCCTCTTCGTTTACAATATAAGTATTATAATGAAGCCTTATGGGGACATTTCAACAGTTGGAAATGGAAATAACATTTTCTTGAAAATCAGTAACTAATTCTCTGGAAATAGACTGTCGCAGTACATTACAGTACTTCACAAGGTGTGCCCAGACAATAATGCATGAGGCTAAATCAATAAATGAAACTGGAAGCGAAGTGAAAGTTAAATGTTACACATAACCGGAAAGTAAAAATTTGTCAATTTTTGCGTTACGAATAATATCAGGTTTTGAAGATGAAAATTTCACGTAATTGAGTCACTTTTGTTATTTTCATTCACTATTGTCTTATTATATGCAGTGGTTACTCGCCGTGAAGATAAAAGTGTCCAGTAAAGTTAAGGGCGGTTTTCACTGTAGACCCTGTTATCGAGAGCTCTTTAAACGCAAATACTCTTCTCAGGTTTGCCGCCGGATAACACTGTTGGAAGAGAAGGTATGCCCCACAGTAAAGGAAGAACTTTTCGAGGTCTTTCAGGTGGCGGTAGTTGCTGTCACCACTGCTGCAAGGCGCAGCTGCCGACACTCGCTCGGCGGCGTCTGTCTCTATCCCGGCCAGGAGCACCACATACGCATGCGAGTAAGAGGCACACGCAGTTGGGCAAAAGAAGAACTTACAGCGCTCTCTGGCGGGAGCTGGGAATGACGACTATCGCTGAAACAACCGGCTTTCGGTGATCTACATCTACATCTACACAGATACTCCGCGAGCCACCACCGTATGGTGTGTGGCGGGTGGTACCCTGTACCATTACTTGTATGTCCTTTCCTGTTCCCGTCGCAAATAGAGCGAGGGAGAAAAGACTGTCTGTATGCCTTCCAATGAGACCTAATTTCTCGTATCTTAACTTCGTGGTCCTTACGCGCAATGTATGTTGGCGGCAGTAAAAATCTTTCGGCACTCAGCTTCAAATGCCGGTTCCCTAAATTTTCTCAATAGTGTTTCTCGAAAAGAACGTCAACTTCTCTCCAGGGATTCCCATTTGAGGTCCCAAAGTGTCTCCCTAACACTTACGTGTTGTTCGAAACTATCGGTAACAAATGCTTCGATGTCTTCCTTCAATCCGACCTGGTACGGATCCCAAACACTCGAGCAGTATTCAAGAATAGTTTGCACTAGCGTCATATTGAAACTTTTTTGTTTAATTATTTTTTATCATTTCAAACAATTACCTACAGAGTTTTCCCTGACAAAGACAACTCAACCTTAACCTATTCATTTATTACCCACAATATACGAGGGTAATCCCAAAATTAAGGTCTCCTATTTTTGTTATAAGTACAGAACTCTGTTTGTGTGGCAGTTGGTCACACTGTTATGAAGAATGCTTCACGCGCTGTGTGTACACATGCGCACGACGTGCTGAGGCGCTCAGTCTTGGCTTGGCAGCCGTTGACAATGGAGCTCCCGTTGGTTGTTACCGCGAATTGCACGCAGTTATTCGGTTTTTGAACGTAAAGGCCACTGCGCCGATTGAAATCCATCGCCAATTGACGGAAGTGTATGGTGAGTCGTGCATGGATGACAAAAATGTTCGTAAATGGTGTAGAGTTTGCAAACGGTCGGACCGAAATTCACTACGAACAAAGGAGCGTGAGACCGTCAGTTTCTGAGGAGACAGTGTTGAAGGCTGAGCAAAGCATGCGTGAAGATCGGCGGATCATCCTGGATGATCTGTGCACGTTTGTTCCTGAGTTTTCCCGAAGCACCGATCACAGAATTTTAACGGAAACATTGAACTACCGGAAGGTGTGCGCAAGATCGGTGTCACGCATGCTGGCTGAGGGCCACATGCCTTCACCGCCTTGCGGCCAAACAGGAAAAATTTCTCGACTCAATTGTCATGGGTGACGAAACATAGGCATACCACTTTACACCGTAGACATTCTCCATGACAACGCTCGCCCACACATCGCTCGGCGAACCGATGTTCTCCTGCAACAGTTTCAGTGGAACATAATCACCCACCCAACTGACTTGGCGGCCAGTGACTATCACCTGTTCCCTAAGTTCAAAGAACATTTGGCCGGAAAGCAATTCAGCTCCGACGACTAGGTGAAAGAAGAGGTTCATAACTTTCAGAACTGCATGGCAGCGAGCTGGTATGACATGGGCATACAAAAACTGCCACAGCGTCTACAAAAAAGCATCGACAGAAATGGTGATTATGTCGAAAAATAGCTAAGCGTTCAAGCTGCAAGCTGATGTCAACCACTGTAGAAATAAACAGGTCTATGTAATTATAAAAAATAGTCGTTACTTTTGGGATTACCTGAATGTTACACAATGACAACATGTCTTGAAATAATTAACACAGATGAATGGCCCTAAATTGGAAGAAATCCTAACAACTACCCATACTTTTCGTAAGTCATCTACCTCACAGAAAGTCTTCGTAACACGAACTACAGCAATTACAGCAAGCAGCATCTACAGCCAGCTAAATAAAAGGATTTTAACTCTTATAGGCTGTAACTGCTAGGAAGCATATGGTTTGCAAAAGAAAGATTTTGTTGAAGGGCAAACAATGTATTTATCAAACTTCCTGGCAGATTAAAACTGTGTGCCCGACCGAGACTCGAACTCGGGACCTTTGCCTTTCGCGGGCAAGTGCTCTACCATCTGAGCTACCGAAGCACGACTCACGCCCGGTCCTCACAGCTTTACTTCTGCCAGTATCTCGTCTCCTACCCTCCAAAGTTTCATATCGGCGCACACTCCTCTGCAGAGTGAAAATCTCATTCTGGAAACATCCCCCAGGCTGTGGCTAAGCCATGTCTCCGCAATATCCTTTCTTTCAGGAGTGCTAGTTCTGCATGGTTCGCAGGAGAGCTTCTGTAAAGTTTGGAAGGTAGGAGACGAGATACTTCTGTACCACAGTTTTCACACGCTCGATCCATTTCATATCGCTTTGCAGCGTTACGCCCAGATATTTAAACAACTTGACTGTGTCGAGATGGACACTAATAATACTGTATCCAAACATTACTCGTACATTGATACCGATTGTTTTGCCTCCAGTTTAACCTGACTCCTAAAACAGCTCAAAATAATCGGTTCCTGAAATAACCGAATTTGTTTTTTGCTGCTGCAAGAGCTGACAAGTGAGAGAACTATCGCACAATCAGCTAAAAAAGCTCACGCATCCAATTTGATGACAAGAATTACATACGGAAGAATGAAAAAGCAAAGTGTCTTTAGGAAAGGTATATGCACCAGAGATGTAATTCTCACTTCACGCTTAGTAGTGCAAGTTAGAGTAAAAAAAAATCAAGACACGTTCATAGTATTGGACGACCTGGAAAAAGCGTTCGACAATGTCAAATGATGTAAGATGTTCGAAATTCGGAGGAAAATAGGGGTAAGCTTATGGAGAGACGGGTAATATACAACATGTACAAAAGTCAAGAGGGGATAATAAGAGTGGAAGACCAAGAACGAAGTGCTCGGATTAAAAAGGGTCTAAGACGGGGTTGTAGATTTTCACCCCTACTGTTCAATTTATACGCCGAAGAAACAATGATGGAAATAAAAGAAAGGTTCAGGAGTGGGATTAAAATACAACATGAAAGGATATCGACGATACGATTCGCTTATGAGACTGGGAAGGAGAATTACATGATATGGTGAATGGAATGAACAATGTGAAGAGAACAGAATATGGTTTGAGAGTAAATCGAAGAAAGACGAAAGTAATGAGAAGTAGCAGAAATGAGAACACCGAGAAACCTAACATCGGAGTAGGGGATCACGAAGTTGTCCAGATTAACGAATTTTGCAACCTAGGCAGCAAAATCTGTGTTGACACCAGAGAGTGACTTCCATGGTGTTACAGGCAGCTGAAGGGGGTAAAAACTGTATAGGAAGACAAAGGTTGACATGCATCCACCAAATAATTGAGGACGTACATTGCAAGTACTATTTGAGATGAAGGGGTTTCACAAGAGTGGAATTAGTGGCGGGCAGCATCAAACCATCTGAAGACTGATGACAAAAAAAGTTGTTATTTAAATAATAAACGTAGACTTCGAAGAAAGATTGAAAAAATTCTAAGGAAGGTAAAGGAGTAGGACATCTCGATCGATATGTGGTTGAGACTGTGGCAGAAATCGGTCTCATTGTCTCCAACAAAGGTGGAGAAGGTGAAGGAGATGGGTGCGCCTATTGTGAGAGTGAAAGGTCAAAAGCTGATGATTTTCCTGCATCGTCACTGTTCGATTGTATCAATTTTTGACCCTGAAACAGTCACAAAATTAAGGGTTCTGTTATCTTCCCAAGTTATAGCACGTCAGTTAAATAGTACATATATCAATGAACTTTACCTCCTCTTCCAACGAACATTGTGAATGTTTTCTCCTTGTCTGATGTCGCAAGTTTGTTGTTAATCTTTTAAAGCAAATGGAACATTGTACTTCACTGCTACCACACTTCGTAAAATACTTCCAGGGAAGGGATGTGTCATTCGGCAGTTCAACCAAAGTCCGAGGACGACAATCGCGTAGACCATGTGGGGGCAGAGCTTTCACACTTTACGTACACGTGTGGCGTCTAATGGACCACACGACATTGTCTCAGTAATTCTGTACCGATTCGTGTATAATGTGTTTGTTGCCAGTTTCTAACTGTCGGTGTTTTCATTAAAATGGCACCGAACGCTTTTCTCAATTTCTATAATAACCCAACATTTGAAAGCAATTGAAATTTAGGGCATAAACATTACTGTTTTTTTTTTAAATTTAAAAACCAAAACTACACACATCAAAAAAAGTGTTGCATCACCCCGGTTCCCAGGACTCCTGAAGACAGACGTTGACTGTGGATGTTGTATCACAGACACAGTCCCTTTGACTCTTCAGAGTTGTCACTAAACCCGCCCAAAGATGCATGAGCAGCGCCTATTAGGATGGAGGGAATCCGACAGCCAATCAGTTCCAGTCATTCCACCAGGAAGGACGTACACGGCTCCAGTTGTCTGTAGTTCAACCATGCCTAGACGGTCAATACCGGGGTCCGATCGCGTCCGCATTGTTACTTTGTGCTAGGAAGGGCTCTCAGCAAGGGAAGTGTCCAGGCGTCTCGGAGTGAACCAAACCAATGTTGCTCGGACATGGAGGAGATACAGAGAGACAGGAGCTGTCGATGACATGCCTGGCTCAGACCGCCCAAGTGCTACTACTGCAGTGGATGACCGCTCCCTACGGATTATGGCTCGGAGGAACCCTGACAGCAACGCCACGATGTTGAATAATGCTTTTCGTGCAACCACAGGACGTCGTGCTACGATCCAAACTGTGTGCAATAGGCTGTATGATGCGCAACTTCACTCCTGAAGTCCATGGCGAGGCCAACTTTGCAACCACGACACCAAGCAGCGCGGTACAGATGGGCCCAACAACATGCCGAATAGACCGCTCAGGATTGACATCACGTTATCTTCTCCGATGAGTGTCGCATATGCCTTCAACCAGACAATCGTCGGAGACGTATTTGGAGGCGACCCGGTCAGGCTGAACGCCTTAGACACACTGTCCAGCGAGTACAGCAAGGTGGAGGTTCACTGCTGTTTTGGAGTGGCATTATGTGGGCCGACGTAACGCCGCTGGTGGTTATAGAAGGCGCCGTAATGGCTTTACGATACGTGAATGCCATCCTCCGAGCGATAGTGCAAACCATATCGGCAGCATATTGGCGAGGCATTCGTCTTCATGGATGACAATTCGAGCCACCATCGTGCACATCTTGTGAATGACTGCCTCCAAAATAAAGACATCGCTCGACTAGAGTGGCCAGCATGTTTTCTAGATATGAACCCTATAGAACGTGCCTAGGATAGATCGAAAAGGGCTGTTTATGGACGACGTGGCCCACCAACCACTCTGAGGGATCTACGCCAAATCGCCGTTGAGGAGTGGGACAGTCTGGACAAACAGTGCCTCGGTGAACTTGTGGATAGTATGTCACGAGGGGCATGCATCAATGCAAGAGGACGTGCTGCTGGGTATTAGAGGTACCGGTGTCTGGACCACGACTTCTAAAGGTCTCGCTGTATGGTGGTACGACATGCAATGTGTGGTTTTCATGAGCAATAAAAAGGGCTTTACGTTGATCTCTATTCCAATTTTCTGTACAGGTTCCGGAACTCTCTGAAGTGAGGTGATGCAGAAGTTTTTTCGATGTGTGTATAAGCACTGCTGCAATAGCAACTTCATGTGTCGGTGTTTTTTTTAACCATTACTACAAGATGAAAAGAATCCTTTTATAACCGAGACCCAACAAATACCGAAAGGCACCGGTTATACAGAACTAAAATACCGGTATCACTTTTAACCGATCGGTTTTTTACAACTCTACGAGGAGCCGAAAGAGGCCTCCTGCGCGTGCGCAGTGGGCAGTGACTGTGCTGCCGGACTCCCCTGTAGTTAAAAGCTGAATGAACTCCCTGCAATGCGCTGCGTCGGGTCATAAATCGGGGATTCTTGTTTGTCCTACTTTAATTTAATGGCAATGCTTAATTGAAATCCCGTATCCCTGTTAATAAGATTGTCTGCTGTACAGATATGTATGGCCTTCTTAAATTCTCAGGACAATGCTGTTGAGGATAAGGAGACCACACAAATCCGCGAGGTAGACAGCCTTATCAACAGGGATGCGGGATTTCAATTAAGCACTGCCTGGAATCCTGCTCCGCCGCTCCGGCATCGCCTATTCGGCGGGCGTCGTGTTTCGGCCGACCCAGTACAACGACTACACCAACGAACAACGACATCGAGGTGGGTTATTTCCGCGAACCACCAGGTGCCACTACCGGGCTCTGAAGATACGTCCTGGCCGAGCGGTTAAACGCGCTACAGTCTGGAACCGCACGACCGCTACGGTCGCAGGTTCGAATCCTGCCTCGGGCATGGATGTGTGTGATGTCCTTAGGTTAGTTACGTTTAAGTAGTTCTAAGTTCTAGGGGACTTATGACCACAGCAGTTGAGTCCCATAGTGCTCAGAGCCATTTTTGAAGATACGCCTACGTGTTCGTGCGCTCACGCCACCTGCAAGAGCTGTGCACCGACGCAGAAGAAATGGGAAAGTACGCCTGTACGCGACATGAGGACTGCACAACGGGCAGAATATTCCACAGCTCTGTGCCACAGAATTCGATAACAGATTCCGGCATTAGCCTTGGATGTCGAAAGGTCTTAAAAAGAACCAAAGCCTCCATCTGTAATAGTCAAATGCGAGGACAATACCACGGAGCTACTTAGACTACTGAAGAAACTCGTGGGGCAAGATAAATCGGCCATTTGCCCTGCTGGGACGGATCCATGCAAAGCTACTCTGCCATCTGACGTCAACTAGAGATCAGCAACAGCACCATTTGGAGAACGAAACGTGTCGTTTTATATTTTCCCATCTTTGGTGGATAAGACCCTGAAGTTCGGTATACAAAAAGCTAAAGTTGCAATATTCACTTCCTATTTAATTCATGAATAGTTTCATGTTACCTGAACCGATATTCTAATCATTCTGCGAGGCGGAAAGTAAAAATTAAATTTATCCAATAAACTGATACAGAAATTATTGAGTGCATGTAACAAGATACAGAAAGTATCGTAACAGAATGTATGTTACAGACAGACAAAACAGTACTTGCCGAAACAGCAAATACATTATGTGATGAGAGGTATCCGGACACCTGGCTGAAAATGACTTAGAAGTTCGTGGCGCCCTCCATCGATAATGCTGCAATTCAATATGTTGTTGGTCCACCCTTGGCTTTGATGACAGCATGCGTTAGTCAGGTGCTGGATGACAGCCCATTCTTCACGGAGTGCTGCACTGAGGAGAGGTATTGATGTCGCTCTATGAGGCCTGGCACGAAGTCAGCGTTCCAAAACATCCCGAAGATGCTCTACAGGATTCAGGTCGGGACTCTGTGCAGTCCAGTCCATTACAGGGATGTTATCGTCGTGTAGCCATTCCGCCACAGGCCGGGCATTATGAAGATGTGTTCGATCGTATTGAATGGTGCAATCGCCATCCCCGAATTGCTCTTCAACGGTGGGGAGCAAGAAGGTGCTTAAAACATCAATGTAGGCCTGTGCTGTGACAGTGCCACGCAAAACAAGAAGGGGTGCAAGACCCCCCATGAAAAACACGACCACACCACAACACCAAAGCCTCCGAATTTTACTGTTGGTACTACACCCGCTGGCAGATGACGTTCACCGGAAATTTGCCATATCCACACCCTGCCAACGGATCACTAAATTGTGTACCGTGATTCGTCACTCCACACAACGTTTTTACACTGTTCAATCGTCCAATGTTTGCGCTCCTTACACCAAGTGAGGTGTCTTTGGTATTTACCGGCGTGATGTGTGGCTTATGAGTAGCCACTTGACCATGAAATCCAAGTTTTCTCACCTCCCGACTAACTGCCATAGTATTTCAGGGGGTCCTGACGCAGTTTGGAATTTCTTTGTGATGGTCTGGATAGATGTCTGCCTTTTACACATTACGACCCTCTTCAACTGTCGGCGGTCTCTGTCAGTGAACAGACGAGGTCAGCCTGTACGCTTTAGTGCTTAAATGTCCCTTCACGTTTCCACTTCACTATCACATCGGAAACAGTGGACCTAGGGAAGTTTAGGAGTGTGGAAATCTCACGTATGGCACAAGTGACACCCAATCATCTGACCACGTTCGAAGCCCGTCTAATGACTTATTGAGGTCGCTGATATGGAGTACCTGGCAGTAGGTGGCAGCACAATGCACCTAATATGAAATACGTGTGTTTTTGGGGGTGTCCTGATACTTTTGATAAAATAGTGTAAACCATGTTTGGGTTATACGTATACGTACAGCAAAGGAAGTTTAACCTTGAACAGTGACAGAGCAAACATGTAAATGATAGTCGACTTCCTCCACTGCCTGAAGAAAACTTCAGATAGGGGGTGCATGTCAGGACGTATGGAATGGCTTTATTACAACTTCCAGTGGTCAAAGATAAAACAATTAATACAATAAAAGAAAATATAATAAACCAGAAACTTTAAGAGGGGGCGCCCTGTTAGGATGTAGGGAATATCTGTATTACAACTTCCAATCCTCAAAGATAAAACAATTAATATAATGAAAGTACAATTAAACTACCACGCTTTAATTTTTTTTTCTAAAACAGCCCATCATTTGAAACCAACGAACATTAAGAAGTAGCATTGCCTCATACGGCGTGTACAAACAAAAATCGTATGCAATAGCGACACGCAACATCATTCACAGTGAACGTTAAAACAGCGTGTAAAGAAACCAAAAAGTATGCCCTCGAAAAATCATCATCGCTTTCCGAAATACATCATACTCATAAAATATTTACCCAGGAGCAAACCTAACTGAATATGTAACTCCAAAAACCCTTTGAAGTGACACTCACAAGTAAAGACAGAAATTAAAACCCTAAGTTGTCTCTTACATTGTACCAAATGTTAGTGGCCATAACGGCACGTAACAACTTTATGTAGCTATTGAAATCAAACAGTAAAGTAGGGGTATCAGATACGTAAAATATTTTTTGAAAGGTTGTAATGTGCCTTTATTGGCCGTGACATTTGGTACTGTTTAAGAGACACAAGAGATTATATAATGGTAAGACAGAGATTTAGGAACCAGACTGAAATATGCTATTGTTATACCTTTGCATAAAAAGGGGGATAGATCTGATGTCAACAATTACCGTCCAATCTCCCTTCTAACAGCTTTATCCAAAATTTTTGAGAAAGTAATGTATTCAAGAGTAGCTTCACATATCTGTAAAAATGAAGTACTAACAAAATGTCAGTTTGGTTTCCAGAAAGGTTTTTCAAGAGAAAATGCCATATATGCTTTCACCAGTCAAATTTTGAATGATCTGAATAACCGAACACCACCCATTGGGATTTTTTGTGATCTCTCAAAGGCTTTTGATTGTGTAAATCATGAAATTCTGCTAGACAAGCTCAAGTATTGTGGCATGAGTGGGACAGTGCACAAATGGTTTAATTTGTACCTAACTGGAAGAGTGCAGAAAGTCGAAATAAGTAGTTCTCGTAACATGCAAAGATCAGCACATTCCTCAAACTGGGGAACTATCAAGAATGGGGTTCCACAAGGGTCAGTCTTGGGTCCTTTGTTGTTCTTATTATATATTAATGACTTGCCACTCTATATTCATGAAGAGGCACAGTTAGTTCTCTTTGCTGATGATACAAGTATAGTAATCACACCTGACAAACAAGAATTAACTGATGAAATTGTCAATAGTGTCTTTCAGAAAATTACTAAGTGGTTCCTTGTAAACAGACTCTCACTGAATTTTGATAAGACACAGTACATACAGTTCCGTACAGTGACTGGTATGACGCCATTAATAAATATAGACCTTAATCAGAAGCATATAGCTAAGGTAGAATATTGCAAATTTTTAGGTGTGTCCATTGATGAGAGATTAAATTGGAAGAAACACATTGATGATCTGCTGAAACGTTTGAGTTCAGCTACTTATGCAATAAGGGTCATTGCAAATTTTGGTGATAAACATCTTAGTAAATTAGCTTACTACGCCTATTTTCACTCATTGCTTTCACATGGCATCATATTTTGGGGTAATTCATCACTGAGGAATAAAGTATTTATTGCACAAAAGCGTGTAATCAGAATAATAGCTGGAGTCCACCCAAGATCATCCTGCAGACGTTTATTTAAGGATCTAGGGATATTCACAGTAGCTTCTCATTATATATACTCTCTTATGAAATTTGTTATTAACAACCAAACCCAATTCAAAAGTAATAGCAGTGTGCATAACTACAATACTAGGAGAAAGGATGATCTTCACTATTCAAGATTAAATCTAACTTTGGCACAGAAAGGGGTGAATTATACTGGCACTAAAGTCTTTGGTCACTTACCAAATAGTATCAAAAGTCTGACAGATAACCAACAAGTATTTAAGAAGAAATTAAAAGAATTTCTGAATGACAACTCCTTCTACTCCATAGAGGAATTTTTAGATATAAATTAAGAAAAAAACAAAAAAATATTAAAAAAATAAAAAAATAAAAATAAAAAATAAAGAAAAACAAAAAAACACAATAAAATAAAGTTGTTATATTAACTTAAGTATGTTGTTAAATTAACCTAATTATGTCATGTATTGGAAAATTCGACTCGTTCCACATCATTACGAAATATCGTATTCATGATCCGTGGAACTAGTATTAATCTAATCTAATCTAATCTAATCAGGTATTAAATTGTAAGACATTTCCAGGGGCAGATGTGGACTCTGACCACAATCTATTGGTTATGAACTGTAGATTAAAACTGGGAATTTAAGGAGATGGGACCTGGACAAACTGATTAAACCAGAGGTTGTACAGAGTTTCAGGGAGAGCATAAGGGAACAATTGTCACAAATGGGGGAAAGAAATACAGTAGAAGAAGAATGGGTAGCTCTGAGGGATGAAGTAGCGAAGGCAGCAGAGGATCAAGTAGGTAAAAAGACGATGGCTAGTAGAAATCCTTGGATAACAGAAGAAATATTGAATTTAATTGATGAAAGGAGGAAATATAAAAATGCAGTAAATGAAGCACTCAGAAAGGAATACAAACGTCTCAAAAATGAGATCGACAGGAAGTGCAAAATGGCTAAGCAGGGATGGCTAGAGGACAAATGTAAGGATGTAGAGGTTTACCTCACTAGGGGTAAGGTAGATACTGCCTACAGGAAAATTAAAGAGACCTTTGGAGAAAAGAGAACCACTTGTATGAATATCAAGAACTCAGATGGAAACCCAGTTCTAAGCAAAGAAGGGAAAGCAGAAAGGTGGAAGGAGTGTTTAGAGGGTCTATACAAGGGCGACGTACTTGTGGAAAATATTCTGGAAATGGAAGAGAACGTAGATGAAGACGAAATGGGAGATACAATACTGCGTGAAGAGTTTGAGAGCACTGAAAGACCTGAGTCGAAACAAAGCCCGGGAGTAGACAACATTCCATTAGAACTACTGACGGTCTTGGGAGAGCCAGTCCTGACAAAAGTCTACCATCTGGTGAGCAAGATGTATGAGACAGGCGAAATACCCTCAGACTTCAAGAAGAATATAATAATTCCAATCCCAAAGAAAGCAAATGTTGACAGATGTTAAAATTACCGAACAATCAGTTTAATAAGACACACCTGCAAAATACTAACGCGAATTCTTTACAGAGGAATGTAAAAACTAGTAGAAGCCGACCTTGGGGTAGATCAGTTTGGATTCCGTAGAAATGTTGGAACACGTGAGGCAATACTGACCTTACGACTTATCTTAGAAGAAAGATTAAGGAAAGGCAAACCTACGTTTCTAGCATTTGTAGACTTAGAGAAAGCTTTTGACAATGTTGACTGGAATACTCTCTTTCAAATTCGAAAGGTGGCAGGGGTAAAATACAGGGAGCGAAATGCTATTTACAATTTGTACAGAAACCAGATGGCAGTTATAAGAGTCGAGGGACATGAAAGGGAAGCAGTGGTTGGGAAAGGAGTGAGACAGGGTTGTAGCCTCTCCCTGATGTTATTCAATCTGTATATTGAGCAAGCAGTAAAGGAAACAAAAGGAAAATTCGGAGTTGGTATTAATATCTATGGAGAAGAAATAAAAACTTTGAGGTTCGCCGATGACATTGTAATTCTGTCAGAGACAGGAAAGGACGTGGAAGAGCAGTTGAACGGGATGGACAGTGTCTTGAAAGGAGGATATAAGATGAACATCAACAAAAGCAAAACGAGGATAGTGGAATGTAGTCGAATTAAATCGGGTAATTAGATTAGGAAATGAGACGCCTAAAGTAGTAAAGGAGTATTGCTATTTGGGGAGCAAAATAACTGATGATGGTCGAAGTAGAGAGGATATAAAATGTAGACTGGCAATGGCAAGGAAAGCGTTTCTGAAGAAGAGAAATTTGTTAACATCGAGTATAGATTTAAGTGTCAGGAAGTCGTTTCTGAAAGTATTTGTATGGAGTGTAGCCTTGTATGGAAGTCAAACATGGACGATAAATAGTTTGGACAAGAAGAGAATAGAAGCTTTTGAAATGTGGTACTACAGAAGAATGCTGAAGATTAGATGGGTAGATTACATAACTAATGAGGAGGTAATGAATCGAATTGGGGAGAAGAGGAGTTTATGGCACAATTTGACAAGAAGAAGGGATCGGTTGGTTGGACATGTTCTGAGGCATCAAGGGATCACAAATTTAGCATTGGAGGGCAGCGTGGAGGGTAAAAATCGTAGAGGGAGACCAAGAGATGAATACACTAAGCACATTCAGAAGGATGTAGTTTGCAGTAGGTACTGGGAGATGAAGAAGCTTGCACAGGATAGAGTAGCATGGAGAGCTGCATCAACCAGTCTCAGGACTGAAGACCACAACAACAACTACGAAGAAGAGACAACCTAGCGAGCGTTTTAATTTCTATCTTTACTTATTAATTGTCATTTGGTCCTGATTATAATGATATATTCGGTTAGGTTTTTTGTGGTTAAGTATGTTAGGAGTCTGATGTATTTCAAACGGATATGTTAATTTTTCAATGGCATGCTGTTTTGGTTTCTTTTCACACTGTTTTATGGTTCACAGTGAATGATGTTACGCGTCGCTATAGTAGATGAATTTTGTATGCATACGCCTTTTGTGGCACTGCTGCTGTTTCCTATTCGTTGATTTTACAAGCCCTGCTGTTTTTGAAAAAAAAGAGCTTATTGTATTAATTGCTCTACCCTTGATGATAGCAGTTTGCAATAAAGACATTCCGTACATTCTGATATGGTGCCCCATACCTGAGGTTTCTAGCAGTGGAGGAAGTAGACTATATGTTTTTTCTGTCACTGTTCATTCTTAAACTTGACATTGTGGTACGTATATGTATAATCTTGGCATGGTTTAAATGCTATTTCGGAAAAATATTGTTTTATCTGTCTTGTATATATATCGTGGTACGATGCGTTTCGTATCTTATTATATGCACTCAGTAGCTTTTGTAACAGTTTATTGGATAAATTTTGACTTTCACTCCCGCAGGATGATTTGGAAATAGGGTTACCAGAAACTAGTCATCATTTGAATAGCAAGAGAATTGTGCAACTTTGACTCTTTCTGTATAGAAGTGGTTAACACAAGTTGCTATCTTGAAATTATTTGAGCATGCTGGAAGTCCATAAAGACGCTAAAGATCGTCGTTCAGGGACTTCCGCGAAAATACGGTCTAGAAAATCTCAAACGAGAGTTGGAGCCCTAGGGCTTTACTTAAGGATTATGCTTTAATCACACCAACCATTTCCCAAGACGCGTACAGAATCACCTCCGGCTTTCATCAATATCTGCGACGTTCTGCATAACCATGGATGTGGAATGTTAGGAGGATCCATGCCGGTGATGATGGAGGAACTGTGCACCAAGAAGGAAATTTCCCACAATCCAGTTGCTTGCTGTCATATACTGTTTCTACAACACCGACTGGGGAGCTGGGGAAATCGTTAACATTCGAGACGTTCGTTGACGCTTGGCAGGTTCTGTCATGTATAAAATCTACCTGTCTGAACAGGAACTTCACGGGTCAGCTGGACTTCCGCTGCGAGTCCGTCAAATTCTTCAACCATCTGACTGCCAGCCCAGGTTTCTAGTCACTGCCTAGATGGGCTAGGGAGTGAATTAAGATCCTCAGAACAATGAGCCATGGAATTCGATAGTGCTAGCCACTCCTCTCCAGCCACCAGTCTGGTATTTGACCCTGGTCAACACCATCGTCACTGAGATCGTTCTATTCCGGCTCGTTCCGTCACCACTGCTGCCTTCATCTTCACCAGAGAACCACTCAACCACGGCCGCCACCACCTTCAGAAATGGAGTCTACCCTTCTACAGTCACGACACCTGTTTTGCTCAGCGCTGCCTAGATGCATCAGGTATGCTCGCTCAGTAAAAGAGAGTAACTGGTGAAATGTGTCAATTGTGGTGAGAATCATGTAACCTCATGCCATGGCTGCATCTGCTTTAAGCATGCATTGCATGGAATCGCAATCAGTCAGTTCTCGTCAATTAGACCTTGCTGGAGTTCTGCCCAATCAGTCTGTACCAAGAACGACGAAAGGGGACGTTAAACCACACAAGAGGCTGAGACATCGTCAGTTTCACCAGGAACTTCGAACTTCCACCCTATCAAGTCTCCACTAAACAGACACACCAGATGTTCATTACAGTCTGTCTCCAAGGACGAAGTAGACGCTTCACAATGTAGAAAGAGTTCTCGCCCCTCGAAGAACAGTCCCAGAGACCACACCTGTGGAGGTTCGTGCAAACAATGGAGTGACCAGTACTCGCAACCAAAGGTGCTTCAACTTGTCTGATCATTAGTGAGTAAACACTCCATGCTGTGCCCTGGCATGCAAGGAAGAAGCGAGCCAGCCCACATAAGAGATCCAGACGCCGCAGAGGACGACTTATTACGCACTACCAAGATGCTGAAATCGCTTATCTCGTCGGTGGTGAATTTGCTTAGGACTACGTCACAGGTACTGGAAGTTGCTGTCAAGGAGGCAATCCAAGCCATCACCACAGCTGCACCCCATACCTGTCATTGTCGACTGTCACCAGGGGATGGCAATATGTGTGTGGAATGACAATGGGCTCCATATACAGGACAGGGTTACTGACAGTTCCCGGGGGGCGAGGCTGTTGATATGTACGTGGTGCGTGAAACGAGGATTAAGTCTTGTTTGCAGTTGTGTATCACCAGCTACATCTGCTACCAGTCCCATGGCTGGTGGTTGAGAAGAAGAGTGTGAACACTTTGCTGGCACACCTTCAAGCACAAATACTGCCTCTACAGGGATCGCAAGCAACATCCGTCATTTATAGACGTCATTTGAATGCATCACATTCGTCGCAGCCCAAAGGGAAAATCTTCCTTGAGGATGACCGCAATGCAAAGCACGCTGCTTGGCACACGCAGATCAACAACAATTGGTTGCAGGCAACAGAAAGGCTTGACTGGAACGACATTACCCCCATAGAACTCACAACCTACCCAACAGCTGTCTGTCATCCAGACTTTCTTGACATAGCATTTATGCAAGGTCTCCAATTTTTCATCACAGGACGTACCTGGAATGCACTTTCCTCAGACTATATACTTATTTTAAAAAATGGCTCCGAGCACTATGGGACTTAACTTCTGAGGTCATCAGTCTCCCAGAACTCAGAACTACTTAAACCTAACTAACCTAAGGACATCACACACATCCATTCCCGAGGCGGGATTCGAACCTGCGACCGTAGAGGTCGCGCGGTTCCAGACTGTAGCGCCTAGAACCGCTCGGCCACATAGACTTATCATTTTTGACATTAATGTGGATGAGACTCCACCGCAACATCAAGGCTTTGACTTGAGAATTAAGAACTGGGATCAGTACAAGGCACAGATGGCGACCACTACGGGTACTTCCCCTCCACCAGAAGAAGTCATTTGCTGAGAAAGTAATGTGTAAATAAAAATATTGTTTTTAAGTTATTAATTGTTTGTTCGTACCAGCACAGTGTATGAGGATATTGAAAGGGTAATGCAGTATGTAAAGTGGGACGAAAATCTAATAGTCATGGGCGACTGGAATGCAGTTGTAGGGGAACGAATAGAAGAAAAGGTTACAGGAGAATATGGGCTTGGGACAAGGAATGAAAGAGGAGAAAGACTAATTGAGTTCTGTAACAAGTGTCAGCTAGTAATAGCGAATACCCTGTTCAAGAATCACAAGAGGAGGAGGTATACTTGGAAAAGGCCGGGAGATATGGGAAGATTTCAATTAGATTACATCATGGTCAGACAGAGATTCCGAAATCAGATACTGGATTGTAAGGCGTACCCAGGAGCAGATATAGACTCAGATCACAATATAGTAGTGATGAAGAGTAGGCTGAAGTTCAAGACATTAGTCAGGAAGAATCAATACGCAAAGAAGTGGGATACGGAAGTACTAAGGAATGACGAGATACGTTTGAAGTTCTCTAACGCTATAGATACAGCAATAAGGAATAGCGCAGTAGGCAGTACAGTTGAAGAGGAATGGACATCTCTAAAAAGGGTCAAGTTGGGAAGGAAAACATAGGTACAAAGAAGGTAGCTGCGAAGAAACCATGGGTAACAGAAGAAATACTTCAATTGATTGATGAAAGGAGGAAGTACAAACATGTTCCGGGAAAAACAGGAATACAGAAATACAAGTCGCTGAGGAATGAAATAAATAGGAAGTGCAGTTAAGCTAATACGAAATGGCTGCAGGAAAAATGTGAAGACATCAAAAAAGATATGATTGTCGGAAGGACAGACTCAGCATACAGGAAAGTCAAAACAACCTTTGGTGACATTAAAAGCAAAGGTGGTAACATTAAGAGTGCAACGGGAATTCCACTGTTAAATGCAGAGGAGAGAGCAGATAAGTGGAAAGAATACATTGAAAGCCTCTATGAGGGTGAAGATTTGTCTGATGTGATAGAAGGAGAAACAGGAGTCAATTTAGAAGAGATAGGGGATCCAGTATTAGAATCGGAATTTAAAAGAGCTTTGGAGGACTTACGGTCAAATAAGGCAGAAGGGATAGATAACATTCCATCAGAATTTCTAAAATCATTGGGGGAAGTGGCAACAAAACGACTATTCACGTCGGTGTGTAGAAAATATGAGTCTGTGCGATATACCATCTGACTTTCGGAAAAGCATCATCCACACAATTCCGAAGACGGCAAGAGCTGACAAGTGCGAGAATTATCGCACAATCAGCTTAACAGCTCATGCATCGAAGGTGCTTACAAGAATAATATACAGAAGAATGGAAAAGAAAATTGAGAATGCGCTAGGTGACGATCAGTTTGGCTTTAGGAAAAGTAAAGGGACGAGAGAGGCAATTCTGACGTTACGGCTAATAATTGAAGCAAGGCTAAAGAAAAATCAAGACACTTTCATAGGATTTGTCGGCCTGGAAAAAGCGTTCGACAATATAAAATGGTGCAAGCTGTTCGAGATTCTGAAAAAAGTAGGGGTAAGCTATAGGGAGAGACGGGTCATATACAATATGTACAACAACCAAGAGGGAATAATAAGAGTGGACGATCAAGAACGAAGTGCTCGTATTAAGAAGGGTGTAAGACAAGGCTGTAGCCTTTCGCCCCTACTCTTCAATCTGTACATCGAGGAAGAAATGATGGAAATAAAAGAAAGGTTCAGGAGTGGAATTAAAATTCAAGGTGAAAGGATATCAATGATACGATTCGCTGATGACATTGCTATCCTGTGTGAAAGTGAAGAAGAATTAAATGATCTGCTGAACGGAATGAACAGTCTAATGAGTACACAGTATGGTTTGAGAGTAAATCGGAGAAAGACGAAGGTAATGAGAAGTAGTAGAAATGAGAACAGCGAGAAACTTAACATCAGGATTGATGGTCACGAAGTCAATGAAGTTAAGGAATTGTGCTACCTAGGCAGTAAAATAACCAATGACGGACGGAGCAAGGAGGACATCAAAAGCAGACTCGCTATGGCAAAAAAGGCATTTCTGGCCAAGAGAAGTCTACTAATATCAAATACCGGCCTTAATTTGAGGAAGAAATTTATGAGGATGTACGTCTGGGGTACAGCATTGTATGGTAGTGAAACATGGACTGTGGGAAAACCGGAACAGAAGAGAATCGAAGCATTTGAGATGTGGTGCTATAGACGAATGTTGAAAATTAGGTGGACCGATAAGGTAAGGAATGAGGAGGTTCTACGCAGAATCGGAGAGGAAAGGAATATGTGGAAAACACTGATAAGGAGAAGGGACAGGATGATAGGACATCTGCTAAGACATGAGGGAATGACTTCCATGGTACTAGAGGGAGCTGTAGAGGGCAAAAACTGTAGAGGAAGACAGAGATTGGAATACGTCAAGCAAATAATTGAGGACGTAGGTTGCAAGTGCTACTCTGAGTTGAAGAGGTTAGCACAGGAAAGGAATTCGTGGCGGGCCGCATCAAACCAGTCAGTTCACTGATAAAAAAAAAAAAAAAAATACAAAAAAAACCAGCACTTCACCACTCCCTTACCCACTGCCTGCCATTTCAGTTTTCCTTCTTCAGGTCCATATATTCGTATGATGCGCTAGTACCCCTCATCAACTGTAAATTCAGGAACTACATCTTACCATTTACATGGTCATGAAGTCTCTTTCTTTTCAGTCTTCATCTGTAAGGATACCTAGTCCACTCACTGCTCGTTCTTTCGCTCGATCCCATTGCAAATTAGTATGTAATTATTTAATTCATTTGTTCCTCTCATAGGTGCGCGGAGTGCCCGCGCGGTTAGAGGCGCCATGTCACGGATTGCGCGGCCCCTCCCGCCGGAGGTTCGAGTCCTCCGTCGGGCATGGGTGCGTGTGCTGTCTTTAGCGTAAGTTAGTTTAAGTAGTGTATAAGTCCAGGGACCGATGACCTTAGAAGTTTGACCCCTTAGAAATTCACACACATTTGAACATTTGTCCCTCTCATATCTTCTTTGTGTCTGTGAGTGCAGTAATATTTATATTTGTTTCATTGAAATTTTCTATAAGTTCTGACTTATTTGTACTCAAACCTCTATATTCCAGGTACCTGTACATAAAATGTCTTTAGCACCAGCTCGTTTGGTTTTATCTGGTTTTTGTCGTCGTCTTTTAGACCTGTTTGGGTTGATCCTTAGAGACTTAGCAGTTGTAGATGTTCCAATACCCACTGAAATTTTGCGACGGCTGCCGCATTAGGACACTGAAATCAACCAATGATACGAGATGAAAATTTGTGCCGGCTCAGGACATGAAGCCGAGTGCTCTGCTTCTCTAGAATGGTTGCCTTAACCTCCTTAGCCACCGGGACACGTTTTCCGACTGACTAAAATTTCGAACTTCACATGCGCCAAAGCTGCGTCCTTATCCATGTACCATTTGCTCGCAGCGTGACCTGTATTCTCGCGAGAGAAAACCTGGTATGCATCCGCACTGGATGAATCATGTTTTGGCTGTCAAGCCTATAAAAAAGTTACATATACAGAGTGTATCACTTAAAAGTTGCACCGGAAATATTGCACAAATGGAAAGTGATGTGCGGTCTTCACACACTAGGTTGGTAGTCAGAGTTCGTGTTGTTAGCCAACCGTCAGATTGTAATAAAACGTAGAAACTGTGTACTTGGTGAAAAGATACATTTTTCAATGGAAAAAAGCATTGTAACATTAAAAAACTAGAAGTAGGGTAAATTAGAATGTCAGTGGTGTTCGGTCTCGTAAACTGACGTACGGCCGGGAGAGCGGTGTGCTGACCACATGCCCTTCCATACCCTCAACCAACAACGCCTACGGCCTGAGGATGACATAGCGGCCGGTCGGTACCGGTGGGTCTTCATAGCCTGTTCGGGCGGAGTTTAGTTTTAGTTTTAATGGTGTTTGTTGCAGGATTTTAGTGTTAGTCGTTTGCCAGATACCGTATTTTGAAAAGTTTCCACGCGGACACTTGTTTATGCCATTCAACTACTGTAATCGCTAGGTATGATGTCGTTATGTTTGGTTATAATGTGCTTGTTTGTTTCTTGAGTGCACTGTGATTTGCTACTCAATTAGTGTGTAACGGTCCAAGCCGTAGTTCGTGAGTGGACGATGGGATATACCAATGCAGAAAAAGCCGACATGCTCTTGGGGTACAGAGAGCGCCCTTATACGGAATATGCTGCAAGATATTCCAATGGACGTCAACCATCTATGCAGTTATTTATCAGCCTCTTCAACCAGTTATGCGAAAGTGGTAGTGTAGCACATAGGCTATGTAACAGAAGGAAACAAGTGATGACAGAAATGGGCGAAATTGATGATTTTGTTGCCGTTGCTGTTGATCCGCACGTTTTGCGGTTCCCATGCAATCGCAAGAGGAAGGGGCATGAGTCAGGCAAGTGTTCTATGCATTCTCCGTCGACGTACGTTCCATCCCTATCACATCTCTTCCCATCAAGAGCTACATGGAAACGATTATGAGAATTGTGGTAACTTCTGTACATGGGCATTAAGACAGGATACTCCCGATCTATCATATATAATTTGTTTAGTATGAGGCAGTGGAAGAACAACTAACTCCACAAGTTGATGAGTACGAAAGAGGCTTCAGAAAGGAGAGATCATGAGCAGAACAGATCCTGAATCTAAAACTTATAATCACTTACCAAAAACAGAGGAGCAAAAAGTTCGTGATTACATTCATAGACTTCAAGGAAGCCTACGATACTGTAGACAGACGCACACTGGCACACTGCTCCAAATTTCAGGGGAGATGAGTTTGGATAGAAAGTCCAGTGAACTGGTTAAACAGACCCTAAGCAACACAATATCCAAGGTCATGTTCAAAGGAAAGCTTTCGGAGGCTTTTAAGACAGAGAGACGGACGCTCCCCTTTGCTCTTCAATTGTGTCCTCGATAAGGTGATCAGAGAGTGGCGACAAGGAATGAAAAGACTGGGTGGAATACGACTGGGGTGCAAGAATAAAGGAGGATGGTTAGATTGTCTAGCTTTCGCAGATGACATTGTGATATTGTCCGAATTACTAGAAGAGACAGTTAACCAAACCACAGAACTGCAGAGACAGGCAGCTAAAGCAGGCCTACTGATCTCTATCGAGAAGACACAATGTATGACAAACATCACCAGAATTCCTAGATGGATGACAATAGAAGGAGGGAAAATTCAGTAGGTGGAGAGATTCAAATACATTGGAGAATAGACGTTGGACTGACTGAAAAAAACCAATGGGGAGCACGAATAAACAAAACAGATTTACCATATAAACTAACTATCAACACCTACAATAAGGTCCGCCCACGGTAGCTGAGTGGTCAGCGTGACAGAATGTCAATCCTAAGGACCCGGGTTCGATTTCCGGCTGGGTCGTAGATTTTCTCCGCTCAGGAACTGGGTGTTGTGTTGTCCTAATCTTCATCATTTCATCCCCATCGACGCTCAAGTCGCTAAAGTGGCGTCAAATCGAAAGACTTGCACCCGGCGAACGGTCTACCCGACGGGAGGCCAAAGTCACACGACCTACAATAAGAAGAATATTTCGATGAATGCAAAACTGAAACGTTACCAAACTGTGATCCACCCTGAAGCTTTAAAAGCAGCAGAAGCTCTCAACTTAGCAAGACCCTGAGTGATCAAGAGGCTAGAACTGATAGAACGAAAGATTCTCAGGAGAATATTAGGACCTCGAAGAACAATTTAGAAACCGAGCCAACCAGCAGCTGTATACGAAGATAGAAACAATTTCTGACGTCATCAGGAAAAGAAGGAGCATGTTCTTTGAACACATCCTCAAAAATGGACCAGGGGAGGTTCACACGGTGAATCACACAATTTCTGATGAACAAGAAAACCAAAATACGATGGATCCAAGAGATACAAAGAGATCTGGAAGAAATGAGAATACAGGAACCAGAGATATACAACAGGGTTACTTTTAAATCAAGAATTCAGGCCTACAAAGCTTTCGAGGACAGAACGAGACTCAGAACAAAATCATCTTGGACAGAAGAACGAAGGTTGCTAAGTATGAGAATGAAAGAACAATGGGAAAGAAGAAAGACTAGAAGAAACTAAGCTGAAGCTGCTCAAAGTGGTCCTAAGATGGCCAAAACGAAAGAATCAGAAGAAGAAGTAGTAGTAAATGTCTGACACGTAGCAAAGTAAGTTTTAAGTCTAAGGCAAAATAGCTACTCCTGGACAAGTTCTATCGACGATTTTCCATTTAAAAACGATCAGCCAATTAAAAACTTTAAAGCCCTTTCTTCAGTATAGGTAAACGATCAGGATAAAAAGATGATGTGTTCATTAATGTTAACACTAATCATGCATAAATATCCTGTAAACTGACTCGTTACAAACTATTTCTATAAAAGAACCGTTCAAATGATCTGTGAATAATGTAAGTAATTAACTAACCGCGTGATCAGACGCTGACGAGACACACTGCAAACTTCCCGATGGTGCTTTGCTTTGTACTGACAGGCTGTGTGGGGCACGACTGGGACTTCAACATATACGTATAAACAGGAAGATGCAAGTCTCAACTGGTTTCGGGAAAATCTTCTAAACTGGGTGGTTGTAAATAAAGTGCAGCTATTCATGGAGGTCCAGTCTGGAGTTATCGCATGGCGAGACTCGGTAGATATGTTGATGCTTTAATGCGCAACCGATTTACGACGGAGAAAAATTAGTTCCAGATTTGGCCATCAGGTGCAAATATGGCACCGTACAGCATCTCGTCGACGTCTCTGGCGCTCTTACTTAAAAACCTGTATACTCGGTGGTTAATAATAAAATCAACTTTATGCCTTTCTCACTTGCTTTCTGTCCGCGTCTCGTTTCTAATCCATTAGATATCATACGTATCTATACGTCTTAGTTGCATTCACAGCGCCAGATTTGCACCTAGTGACCAAAATTGGAACTAACTTTTTTCCACAGCAAATCGGTTCCGCATCAACGCATTAGCATATCTAAGAAGTTTCGCTGTCATACGATAAGTGCAGCCCACACTGCAGCTCCGTGAGTAACTGGACTTTAATTATAACCAACTGGTACATTGTATGATTGCCGTCACTCGAGGAGTTAACGCACGAGTAAGTATTTAGTTTCACAAGCCGAGGTGTGTGGACTCAACCACGCTCCGAATACTCTTTTCTTTTTTCATTCCCACGTTATCCTAGCAATAGATCAGCGTTGTACCCACACAAGTGTGTGATGACGGAGAACCGTTCATAAATGTCAACAACGTTCGTTTTACGTTGGACACAGTGAAAAAACCGTGCACAGGTGAAAATTCAGCCTTCATTACAAGTGCAGCACGTCACAATAATACTGTTTTCCGTATTTATGTGATCAGTATCAACTTGATTTTTTGCGGTGCCCCATAGGCTACACGTCATACTTGTCACAAATATAGATACAATAATAAATATAAAATGACTATACTGATCTGATTGGAAGTTCTCAGATATCCGTTTTTTATTTGCAGTGACATTACGAAACTTTTCCTTCTTTCTTCGGGATAAACAGAAAATAATAAATGAATCATTAAACACTGATAATCTGCACAGTCATAATGAATCTGTTCTCAGAATTATGTGAGAATGAAAATGAGAAATGCTGGTAGGGAGAGTAGAGTCAATGACCTCGCGTTTTTGAAACTACACGTTTACTCGCTCGGCTGCGGACTAATTGAATACTAGCGACCATAAAAATTGTATAATGCAGCGTAAAATAGTCAAATTCGATTTTCTCGAAAACGACTGAGAGTTCCGTCTTCTGTTTACATATGTTAAAGTCCTAATCCTGCCCCAAACGCCCTGCCACTATGAATCAAATTCATGGTTCAAATGGTTCAAAGCACAGGTCATCAGTCCCCTAGACTTAGAACTACTTTATCCTAACTAACGTAAGGACACCACACACATCCATGCCCAAGGCAGGATTTGAACCTGCGACCGTAGCAGCAGTGCGGGTCCGGAATGAAGCGCCTAGAACCTCTCGGCCACAGAGGCCGGCTCAAATTAATGGGGAAAGTTCGGAGGGTTCCCTTATCAGTGAGGGATGGGAGAGACGGTGAGAAATGTGGATCGATTACTGAGAGGACTCAGAGATGCCGGAGAAGAAGTGGCATTAGCGTGCTTCTTCCCACAGAGAGTTCTAACTTTGAAGACTGTGAGTCTTATCACTGCGTGCATTCCTATGTCTGTCGCTAATTCCTGACGTACTTTCAGTTACATGTCGGATGTACTTTCTTATCCTCTGATGCTTGTAAGATTTAGCATCCACCTGTTATCCAATTGTTTGACCTCAACTCTCAAATACTGCGCTGGTGCTTCGCCTGCGAGCTAATCATCGCAGACAATGGTCACAGGGCACGCAGACAATAGTACCGCGCCGGCTGATGGGCAGTGTTCCACCTGGAGACGGATTAGGAAGCTGTGGAAGACGGGATATGAGGGCCACCGGCTATCAACTGGCAGACGCATTACGCCATTGATATCTCTCACGTCGCGCCGACATCGCGACATCAGCCGCACAAGCCAGCAAGTGTCACGGAGTCCGCCGAGTTCTGTGATGAAATAGTTTTCCCTCCCTCTACTTGCCCGGTTACTGATTAGTGTCCGCACTGAGCCAAACCAGCCCTGATATTATGTTTGCACCACGGGAGAAACTCAGCATTTCCCTGATATTTACACTACTGGCCATTAAAATTGCTACACCAAGTAGAAATGCAGATGATAAACGGGTATTCATTGGACAAATGTATTATACTAGAACTGACATGTGATTACATTTTCACACAATTTGGCCACATAGATCCTGAGAAATCAGTACCCAGAACAACCACCTCCGGCCGTAATAACAGCCTCGATACGCCTGGGCATTGAATCAAACAGACCTTGGATGGCGTGTTCAGGTACAGCTGCCCATCAGCTTCAACACGATACCACAGTTTATCAAGAATAGTGACTGGCGTATTGTGACGAGCCAGTTGCTCAGTCACCATTGCCCAGACGTTTTCAGTTGGTGAGAGATCTGGAGAGTGTGCTGGCCAGGGCAGCAACCGAACATTATCTGCTCTAATGCTTGCAGAATGGCAAACAGTTCTGCATAGTAAACTGAGAACTGCCCTGGAAGCCCTATCCGATGGACAGTATCGGGAAACACAGCAGAGCAGCCCATAAAATCCCCCTGTTTAATAAAATCGGAATGACGTTCTAAAATCTCAGTAAGTTTAATTTTAAAAAAGTGGTCCGGGGTACAATACTTCCTGTAAGCAGCCAGATCAAGAAGTAATCTTGGCCTTTGTAGTCGCCAGGGAGATCCCCTACTCCATCCCTGGTGGAGTACCTTAATGCCCTCCAGGTGTACTGACTCGAGACTCTCCTTTGCACGGATGCCAAACGGCTTTGTTGCCGCCGGACGGTGGCGGAAGAGACGTGCCAGTGCCGGCTGGGAAAAAGTGTTGGACGCCAATGAAAGAGGAGTGGACTTGGCCCTGTACGCGTGCCGTACCACGAGGAGAAGACGCCGCATGGACAGCGGAGGCTCTCCCGCCTCGACACACAGACTAGCAACTGGACTCGTGCGATAAGCCCCAGTTGAAAGCCTAATACCCTCATGGTGAATCACATCCAACATTTTGAGGTAGGAAGGTCTTGCAGAGCCATAAGCTTGACATCCGTATTCCAGTCGAGGTCGCACAAAGGCCTTATAAAGTTGGAGCAGACGTGCCCTGTCAGCGTCCCAGGATCTATGACTGACGCATTTAAGGACGTTTAAAGCCTGTAAACAGCGGACTTTTAGATCCTTTAAGTGTGGCAACCATGTGAGCTTCTCATCAAAAATAAGCCCGAGATATTTCACTTTTTCCATAAAGGGGAGGACAGTGTCTCCTAGTTTTAAAACAGGGAGATTAAAAATATAACCGGAACGGTTAAAATCTACACAAACGGTCTTCTCCAAATAGAATTTAAAGCCCGTGGTCTTAGACCATTAACGCACGGGTTCCCGGGTTCGATTCCCGGTGAGGTCAGGGATTTTCTCTGCCTCGTGATGGCTGGGTGTTGTGTGCTGTCCTTAGGTTAGTTAGGTTTAAGTAGTTCTAAGTTCTAGGGGACTGATGACCATAGATGTTAAGTCCCATAGTGCTAAGAGCCATTTTTCTTAGACCATTCCTCCAATCGCACGAGTGTCAGCTGTAATTGGCGTGTAGGATTAACGTGCCTCCTCAGGGCACACCCCGGCAGGGTTATAGCTAGTTACATTCTACAAACGTTATTTCTCCGCGTTCCCTGATTCGAGAACAGGTGGACGTCAATCTGTCAGTGTTACGGGCACTATTTTACTACCTCTTATAAACTGTCATTGAGAGAGTTAATGTTTCCGTTCTGTTCTGCGTCGGATACTTCCCAAGGGTCACGTTCATCTCAAGTAATTGCCTGTCTGTATGGCCTTGTTTCTACATAATTTGCATAAAGTAAATATGATGCAGTGAAACCGGCTCCGTTCGTGTCATGCCATTTATACGGGTATGAGTCACGTATGTGTTCGTAGATGTCATGTGTGAAACTAGTTTGTCCGGTTCACAAGTGTAGCGTCCAATGTAGAAGCAAATGCTTACGGGTTCCTAGTTCCTCCCAGTAACAGTCTATTCGAGTATCGAGGTGCATTCGATGAAGGTGCACTGATAAAAAGTGCTCCGTGCCTCGACTGAGGTCTGCATGGCGCATTTTCCACCGCTCCTCGATGTCGGGGGAAAAAGGAATAAAATTTATGGTCTTTACCACAGTACACTCACTCACACTGCCACGCTTTCACTCGCCGCTGTTTGTGTTTACTATTGTCCTTAAATTTTCCCCTGTGATTTCCATTACTTTATCTACACTCATGCTCATAATAAGGATAATTGCAGAATGTGGTGCCACACAACGTGGCACTACACAAAACTGGCGCTAATAGCGTAGTCACATAGGGAACACACACGACACAGATCCGTAAGTCCACGGTAGTGGTGATAAGTTGAGCCGGCCGAAGTGGCCGTGCGGTTCTAGGCGCTGCAGCCTGGAACCGCGAGACCGCTACGGTCGCAGGTTCGAATCCTGCCTCGGGCATGGATGTGTGTGATGTCCTTAGGTTAGTTAGGTTTAAGTAGTTCGAAGTTCTAGGGGACTAATGACCTCAGAACTTGAGTCCCATAGTGCTCAGAGCGATTTGAACCATTTGATAAGTTGAGAAAACCGTTCCGAAACACATGTGCTACAAAACGCCACTGTGGGGGGATATGATCACCATGCACACGTACACAGGCCGCCCAACGGGTTGGCATACTCTGGATCATGTGGTCGAGCAGCTGCTGGGGTATAGCCTCCCATTCTTGCACCAGTGCCTGTCGGACTTCCTGAAGTGACGTAGGGGTTTGAAGACGTGTAGCGATACGTCGACCGAGAGCATTCGAGACGTGCTCGATGGGGTTTAGGTATGGAGAACAGTCAGGCCACTTCATTCACCTGATATATTCTGTTTCAAGGTACTTCTTCATGATGGCAGTTCGGTGGGGCCGTTCGCTATCATCCATCAGGAGGAAGGTGGGACCCACTGCACCCCTGAAAAGGCGGACATACTGGTGCAGAATGAAGTCCCGATATACCTGACCTGTTACAGTTCCTCCGTGAAAGACATGCAGGGGTGTACGTGCACCAATAATAATCCCACCCCAGACGATCAAACCACGACCTCCATACATGTCCCTTTCAAGGACATTTAGGGCCGGCCGAAGTGGCCGTGCGGTTAAAGGCGCTGCAGTCTGGAGCCGCAAGACCGCTACGGTCGCAGGTTCGAATCCTGCCTCGGGCATGGATGTTTGTGATGTCCTTAGGTTAGTTAGGTTTAACTAGTTCTAAGTTCTAGGGGACTAATAACCTCAGCAGTTGAGTCCCATAGTGCTCAGAGCCAGCCAAGGACATTTAGGGGTTCGTATCTGGTTCCTGGTTCACGCCAGATGAAAACGTGGCGAGAATCACTGTTCAGACTATACCTGGACTCGTCCGTGAACATAATCTGGGCCCAATGTTCCAATGACAATGTACTGAGTTCTTGACACCAGGCTTTACGGGATCTCCTGTGACCAGGCGTCAGTGGAATGCACCTTGCAGGTCTCTGGGCGAATAAACCATGTCTGCTCAGTCTTCTCTAGGCTGTGTGGAGGCAACAGTTCCAGTGGCTGCAGTATGGTCCCGAGCAAAGCTACCTGCAGTACTCCGTGGCCGTCGGCGGACACTGATGGTGAGATATCGGTCTTCTTGTGGTGTTGTACACTGTGGACGTCCTGTACTGCAGCGCCTGGACACGTTTCCTGTCTGCTGGAATAGATTCCATAATCATGAGATCACACTTTGTGGCACACGGAGGGCCCGTGCTACGACCTGCTGTATTTGACCAGCCTCCAGTTGCCCTACTGTTCTGTCCCTCATAACGTCATTAATATGTGTTCTTTGGGTCATTTTCAACACACAGTCACCATTAGCACGCCTGAAAACGTCTGCACACTTACTTGCTGCACCGTACTCTGACATGCACCAACACACCTCTGCGTATGTGGACTGCTGCCAGCGCCACCGTGTGACGTTCACAGGTCAAATGCACCGCATGGTCATACCCCGAGGTGATTTAAACCCGCAGACCGCCCACCAGAGCGTTGTTTCACCATATATCGGCATTACCCTCAATTTATATGAGTGTAGCTTGTCCCGCTTCAGCCAGTATGTCCCAGGTCGCTGATTATTGTTAGGTATGTTGGATATATTCTGCTCAGCACGCAGAGTGCTTCCACTGATGTGGTGTCGAAAGCCCTCGTCTCAGCAGTTCTTTGATATCGCCTAATAATGGTTCTGATCGTTCTCCCATGTTCTCGCTGCGAAGTAGCAGATCTAATTTAGTAACTGTTTTAACCACTCAGACTTACTCAAATGAAATGGAATACGGTCGCCTGCCTAATTAGGCATAGCCATGTGAAAATTTTCTTGATTCGAACAAATTACAGTGACACGTTCTTGCAGCATGCGATAGAGTGTAAAAACTGTAAAGGAAGATACACTGGAATACATCCAGAAATTGAGGATATAGCAATCTGTACGCCCAAGTATCTGGCAAGGCGCCAAGGCCACGGGGCAACCCCGTGGTACTGGTCTAATTTCTTATTAACTACCTGTACTGCAGGTTTTTCAATTTTTAAAATGTTTTTGCTTAATGTGATCCCCTTACAAGTGTATTTGCTCACTGTAAGATTTTAACTGTTTATAATAAACTATTGTCTGAACATACTGTATTTGTAGTGCAAGCACCTTTCTACCCCCGGCCAGTATGTAACATTAACTGCCAACACGTGTGCTATCAGTTACCAAATTTGGTTTACTACACACTATGCCCCAACAGAACCAAGAGTCCTGTCACGGGAAAAGCCACGTATAACACTTAAATGGTTCAAATGGCTCTGAGGACTATGGGACTTAACATCGGAGGTCATCAGTCCCCTAGAACTTAAAACTACTTAAACCTAACTAAGGACATCAGACACATCAATGCCCGAGGCAGGATTCGAACCTGCGACCGTAGCGGCCCCACGGTTCCAGACTGAATCGCCAAGAACCGCTCGGCCACATCGGCCGGCCATAACACTTACACTGCATTGTTTAATATACTGATACTGTATTTATAACCAATTACGGTATTTAGATGCAGTATAATGTTACCCTTTGTACGGATTTTTGTAGGTTTGACCATCAAATGCCTAAAGGGTTTTTGCCTATCGGACATGAAATTAAATTGACGAAAACACACCGAAAGTAACAGATCTAATTTAGTAACTGTTTTAACCACTCAAACTTACTCAAATGAAATGGAATACGGTCGCCTGCCTAATTAGGCACAGACATGTGAAAATTTTCTTTTGAAGAAAAAAAAAACAGGCAGTTTTAGTGGAAAAACTCAGCCTGTACTTCTTTCCTACGAAAGTAAAATGAACCCAGTCATAAGAAAAAAAAATGTTATAGTGGGTAAAAGCAGTAGCAGAAAGATATTCACGTTCTTACAAACACAAAAGACACTGTCACACTCATCAAAATTAAATACTTTGTCAAAACTGAATAACTTTATCAACACTACAAATGTAAGCCACTGCTAAACTGGAAATTGGGTATGGGCCTAGTCTTATTTCGGCTTCTTTATTATATTTCAGGTTGTCTGTTTCAAAGATGAAACAAACTTTTACTGATGAAACAACGTGAGTTCTATTCAGTGGTGCAAAGGAAGATCAAATCTGAGTAAACCTTTTTTGAGATGTAGCATTTAGAAAATGAGACAGAACTGATGAATAAATTTTTTGAACCGACTTTGATCTTGAATTACTTATAATTATTATCTGAGTAATCAAGACGCCACTTGCACAGCCTTATGACATGATGGTTGGCTGCAAATGACAAGAAAGACAGGATGAATGAGGTACTTTGTTAAATGTACTGTAAACTGAGCATATGTGCGACAACTACGCTGTTGTACCTAAAACATTGAGAAAAAAAATGGCTCTGAGCACTATTGGACTTAACATCTATGGTCATCAGTCCCCTAGAACTTAGAACTACTTAAACCTAACTAACCTAAGGACATCACACAACACCCAGCCATCACGAGGCAGAGAAAATCCCTGAACCCGCCGGGAATCGAACCCGGGAACCCGGGCGTGGGAAGCGAGAACGCTACCGCACGACCACGAGATGCGGGCAAACATTGAGAAGAATCACCAGGTTTCAGCATAGGAGTCCCTTTAGATCATTAGCAACAGCGAAGAAAATTTGCTGTTTTTCTCATATCTGTTGCGACATGGAAAAACAGCCATTTACAGAAGCACGGCTAGTGCCCCAGCATACTCCTTACTGGGCTGTTATTTGGCATGGCTTCATGTAAAACGTATAACTACATCCCAAAAAAATTTCATGAAAATTGGAAAGGGTCGAATGGGGATCTTTAGGATGATGACGATGAGGCCCCATACTACGAGGAGCGTCGGGGACGATGCGGAGACCTGAACCGCCGACTAGGCAAGGTCCTTGCCATTGCCTTCCTCCGACCGTAATGGGGATGATGACGTCACAACAACACCCAGTCCTCTCGAGGCAGGGAAAATCCCTGACCCCGCCGGGAATCGAACCCGTGGCCCCGTGCGTGAGGAGCGAGAACGCTACCGCAAGACCACGAGCTGCGGACGATGCTTCGCACGAAATGATCCAGCAGACAAAATTTGATTCCTGTCTGTTTGTAAGTATCCACCTTTGGAGAAAAAAGTGTGATAGTGGTAGTCACGAAGAGAAGCACGTCTAGGTCATTTGACCGTATTACGCCATTGACACTTACAGATAATTTCAAATGTTAGTAAAAATTCCGAAACATTAGACATTTCTATTTTTAGTGTAGAAAAAGATGGAGTACGTTCGAAAAGAAAATTCTTGCCAGCTTTTACGAAAAAAATGAACACTAACTTTAGAAAAAAATTTATAGAAAAATAATTATTTACCGTCTTTTGGAAAGACAGAACCACTGACAAATATGGACTGAAAAAAAATCTGAATATATAGATGCATGTCCTACACACTTTATCGTGAAAACTTAAAATCGTTCGTAGGTAAATAAATAAATAAATAAATAAAATACCGTAGGAAGTGTGAAATTGTTCCGGCTATGTAACGAAAAATGTAGTCGCTGATAAATTTGTATTCTGTTGAACCTTGTAGAAACTTCAAACGAGAAACTTGTTAAGAAAGCTATGATGTTAATTTTGGTAACATCTGAGACATCTTTAGGGTATCGTGCACTTATCAACGCATTTTATTTACGAGAGACTCCCGTGCGCGATAGTGTGCGAGTACTTGCATGCTGCCAGCAGGATTTCAGTTCCGAGGACTCAATACGACGGAGAACATTCCTTATTTGTTACTGATCCTTCGTCACTGCACCCATAATACAGATCACCGATATACGCTGTCCAAAACTAACTGTAGGTACTTTCCGGTCAATATTTCCGATACAATCGAGGGAAACGTGCGTATGGTTTAGTCGAACACCAGTTTTGTCGAAGTATAGTACAAGAATATTGTTCTCAGAACTCAATAACTGCACTGTACACAAAATTTCGTTCATGATGCTGTAATGTGTTATTGCTGCAACAACTAATTTTCGCTTATATCGGTTTTTACAACGCCAGTTCAAACGGACTGTTAAAACCGCTCAAAATAATCAGCTTCTGAACTGACTTACTATCGGTTTTCTGTTCCTCTTATTTCCTATAATAAACGTAGAAACCGAACAAATACTGAAAAATTTTGACTGCCTTAATTTCAAGACACATAGAATCAAGTATTAAATAAAAGAAAATTCATTCGGTCCACCGTTCGCTGCTTTTCTAGAAAAGATAAGTGGTGCAACACTACAAAAAATCAACATTATTCTCCTACTAATTTTAATTTATTTGAACTTTGCTCAAAAGTAATGTTGTAATCGGGGATCATACCACTGTTTGGGCATTAGAGTAGTCAGTGCTAAAGGCTGACAGCTCAGATACAGCTGAGGTTCAGATGGTTCAAATGGCTCTGAGCACTATGGGACTTAACATCTGAGGTCATCAGTCCCCTAGAACTTAGAACTACTTAAACCTAACTAACCTAAGGACATCACACACATCCATGCCTGAGGCAGGATTCGAACCTGCGACCGTAGCGGTCGCGCGGTTGCAGACTGTAGCGCCTAGAACCGTTCGGCCAGACCGGCCGGCTACAGCTGAGGTTCAAGAACTGTATTTTTCATGTCAATGTGCCCGTTTTCAAGGGCTGCAATCAGATATAGATGTGTTCAAAAAAATGGTTCAAATGGCTCTGGGCACTATGGGACTTAACATCTATAGTCATCAGTCCCCTAGAACTTAGAACTACTTAAACCTAACTAACCTAAGGACAGCACACAACACCCAGCCATCACGAGGCAGACAAAATCCCTGACCCCGCCGGGAATCGAACCCGGGAACCCGGGCGTGGAAAGCGAGAACGCTACCGCACGACCACGAGATGCGGGCTATAGATATGTCCTATAGAAACAAAGCAGCAGATTAGCTGCTTTCTATTTTTATTGTAAACTATGAATGAACTGTTAAGTTTTAAGTTTTCTTCTTGTATTGTGTCTGAAGTTTGTTATGACCCATCCTGTTTTTAATGCAAATGGGACATCGTGCTTCACTGACACAGCACTTCGTAAAACACTTCCAGACTAAGAGTGGTGCCATTTTGCAACACTACTGCTCTCCGACAATGACAGTGACAAACTACCATACAGATCAGATGGGGCAAGTCTTGCACGTTGCATGTCCAATCATACAGTCTAATAGGTAGGCCATACGGTAACAGGTAGATTATTGTCTCAGCAATTCTGTATCAGTTCTAATTCCAGGTATCTGTTGCTAGTCTCTGTCGGCATTGTTTTTGAAATAGGACTGATCGCTTTTCCCGTTTTCTGTAATGACGCAATATTACAAAGCAATGCAAATTTTACGAATAAAAATTAGTCACTCTCTAATAAAGGTTTGTTTAAAAACGAAAAATTTTGGCACTGCTGGTATAGCTAATTGATATTTCGTTTTTTAGCCGCTTATTACTAAAAAATAAAAACACCTGTTGTATCCGAGATCAAACAAATACCAAAAAATATCGGTCGTTCAGAACTAAAATACCTGTATGGTTTTCACTGGTCGATTTTTCCTATTCCTAATGTGTCTGCATTCCATTAAAAATTTTTGTCCCTCATTGCACTGTAAATAGCGTGAGTAAAGGTTCGCTATGTGCAAGGTGCGTGAAACCCACTTTCAATAATAAAATGCTATCTGACATTGAAGTCAACGTAAAAGATTGGGTCGCCACCAACTCTAGCCACACGACAAATAAGAGGTTGGGCTCAGTCGGAAAATTACTTAATTTATTCATAAGTGAAACTCATAAAAGAACATTCATTATAAAGTACCACAAAAAGAATGAGATGTAATTATTAATATGATCCCGGCATAGTTCACGTTAATCAAATATTACAATAAAGCAAAGAGTGCGTGGACACTTTTAAGAGCAGCTTGCAGCAACTTCCCTGAAAACCAGATCTGTTCTAAACCATTTGTTTAAAATAAAAAGGGAACATTAATTATTGGACATATGCGCACGGAAACGCCGTGGATGGGCTAACAAGGAAAACTAGAAGGTAAATGGTGTAGGTAACGGAGACGTAACATCGGTACACTGGATAAGATTGGAGGTAAAATTATTTATTCCTTAAAACATTGATGTAAGGCGTCTACATAACTGCTGTTGCCTGGTAATTAAATACAATTGCTTGTGAAACGCTATACGATTCACAACAGACTCGTGTGCCCACGAAGTTTGCGGAGACAAAATTTCTACGTACTGTGTCCACATTTTAGTAATATTAAACCATTCATCCGCGAACAATTAATACACTCCTGGAAATGGAAAACAGAACACATTGACACCGGTGTGTCAGACCCACCATACTTGCTCCGGACACTGCGAGAGGGCTGTACAAGCAATGATCACACGCACGGCACAGCGGACACACCAGGAACCGCGGTGTTGGCCGTCGAATGGCGCTAGCTGCGCAGCATTTGTGCACCGCCGCCGTCAGTGTCAGCCAGTTTGCCGTGGCATACGGAGCTCCATCGCAGTCTTTAACACTGGTAGCATGCCGCGACAGCGTGGACGTGAACCGTATGTGCAGTTGACGGACTTTGAGCGAGGGCGTATAGTGGGCATGCGGGACGCCGGGTGGACGTACCGCCGAATTGCTCAACACGTGGGGCGTGAGGTCTCCACAGTACATCGATGTTGTCGCCAGTGGTCGGCGGAAGGTGCACGTACCCGTCGACCTGGGACCGGACCGCAGCGACGCACGGATGCACGCCAAGACCGTAGGATCCTACGCAGTGCCGTAGGGGACCGCACCGCCACTTCCCAGCAAATTAGGGACACTGTTGCTCCTGGGGTATCGGCGAGGACCATTCGCAACCGTCTCCATGAAGCTGGGCTACGGTCCCGCACACCGTTAGGCCGTCTTCCGCTCACGCCCCAACATCGTGCAGCCCGCCTCCAGTGGTGTCGCGACAGGCGTGAATGGAGGGACGAATGGAGACGTGTCGTCTTCAGCGATGAGAGTCGCTTCTGCCTTGGTGCCAATGATGGTCGTATGCGTGTTTGGCGCCGTGCCGGTGAGCGCCACAATCAGGACTGCATACGACCGAGGCACACAGGGCCAACACCCGGCATAATGGTGTGGGGAGCGATCTCCTACGCTGGCCGTACACCACTGGTGATCGTCGAGGGGACACTAAATAGTGCACGGTACATTCAAACCGTCATCGAACCCATCGTTCTACCATTCCTAGACCGGCAAGGGAACTTGCTGTTCCAACAGGACAATGCACGTCCGCATGTATCCCGTGCCACCCAACGTGCTCTAGAAGGTGTAAGTCAACTACCCTGGCCAGCAAGATCTCCGGATCTGTCCCCCATTGAGCATGTTTGGGACTGGATGAAGCGTCGTCTCACGCGGTCTGCACGTCCAGCACGAACGCTGGTCCAACTGGGGCGCCAGGTGGAAATGGCATGGCAAGCCGTTCCACAGGACTACATCCAGCATCTCTACGATCGTCTCCATGGGAGAATAGCAGCCTGCATTGCTGCGAAAGGTGGATATACACTGTACTAGTGCCGACATTGCGCATGCTCTGTTCCCTGTGTCTATGTGCCTGTGGTTCTGTCAGTGTGATCATGTGATGTATCTGACCCCAGGAATGTGTCAATAAAGTTTCCCCTTCCTGGGACAATGAATTCACGGTGTTCTTATTTCAATTTCCAGGAGTGTATTTTACAGAGGACACATTTGAATGGACAACGGGTAATGATAGAGGGCCAACAAACTCTAATATTAACCCACGTGGATGGTTTCCAACGGACACCTACTAATGAAACAAAGAAGATTCTTGAAGAGGCGAAAATCACCAAGGTTCGAAAAAGATTAGAATGCACATACACGCAGTTGCAGGCACACAAACATTCACACTGAACCGAGGGCGCTTCAACACATACAATACCTCTGTGCTAAGTTCTTCTTGCGGATCAAAGTCAAGTCTGCATTATGGATCAAACTGGAAGTCTACAAAAGCCTTGCTTTCCTTGCTGCGACCCAGCAAATCAATCTTTACAAGATGAAACGCGTGACCAAAAGCTAAAATCTTCCCTCTTGCTATGAGACAACGCGCCACGCGGTTAAGACCTCGGCTGCAGATCCTTGGCGAGCTGGAAGCAGACTGACCGTCTCACACACTCCAACGTCTCCCACGCGACCACGTGTGCAGGAAAACCCAGGAATGAGGCTTCCGCCACCAATCTAACACCGGAAAGGGGAGCAAACCTCTTTGCCTACCTGAAAACTACAAGGGTTGGCCATTCTGTACGACTACCTGCAGCAGACTAAACCACTGTATAACAAAATGAAACACGCCCACCTTCACTCAGTCACGCATGCCAGAGAGTTCTGTATCACTGAAAGCAAATAAAATGATAATGAAAGGGGACTACAGGACCCTTCCAACACTTTCCGAATTAAAAACCAGATGACTGGAGAGGATAAAGAACGGCGGGATCTGAGCCAGAAGAATTATTTTTTTTTAGCAAGATCTCCCTGTGTTTTTCTAGCCATCGGATACTTTCCTATGTTTAGGAGCTAAGTACAGTTCTGTTAACTTACTTTTGGTCAAAATTGTCAAATTCTGAAGATTTCCGTATTCATTTACATCTCTTTCATAGATAATCGAAACACATGTTTACATGTGGAGACTGCCGATGTTACTGCACTGTCAGTACGCAATACAGCGGATTCAGAAATACCACAAGGTTTTGTTTTCAGTTTATGAACTTGCGGAAAATTTATATCATTCCTGGGTTCTTCACTGTTGGCCAGATCAGTAAAGAAAAAGACTTCAGTTTGTTCCATACGAGAATTTTAGATTGTTTCCGAATATATTTCGCCCTTTACGTACACCAACCGGAGTAGCGCTTGGTCCCGCATTTCACGCACTATCAAACACATGTCAGTGCACCATTCCACGGAAGATTGAAATCACACATTAACATACGGTGTCGCACGGAAACACAGAACATTCAGGTGGCACTGACCGACTGTACTTGTAATAGTGTACATGTGGCAACGAAGCTGTGTGGCGGGCGAATCACATCACTTTGTGGCTGTCTACATCTACATCTACATGGTTACTCTGCAATTCACACTTAAGTGCCAGGCAGAGGGTTCATCGAACCATTTTCATACTGCTTCTCTACCACTCCACTCTCGAATTGAGCGTGGGAAAAAGGAACACCTAAATCTTTCTCTTCGAGCTCTGATTTCTCTTATTTTATTATGATGATCATTTCTCCCTACGTAGGTGGGTGTCAACAAAATATGTTCACATTCGGAAGAGAAAGATGGTGATTGAAGTTTCGTAAATAGATCTCGCCGCAAAGAAAACCGCCTTTGTTTCAGTGACTGCGTATCATATCAGTGACACTCTCACCCCTATTGAGCGATAACACGAAACGAGCTGCCCTTCTTTGGACTTTTTCGATGTCCTCCTTCAGTCCTACTTGGTAATGATCCCACACAACGCAGCAATATTCCAGCAAAGGACGGAGAAGTGTAATGTAGGCTGTCTCTTTAGAGAGTTTGTCGCATCTTCTTAGTGTTCTGCCAACAAAACGCAGTCTTTGTTTCGCCTTCCCCACAATATTATCTCTATGGTCTTTCCAATTTAAGTTGCTCGTAATTGTAATTCCTAGGTATTTTGCCGAATTGACAGCCCTTACATCTGTGCGATTTATCGTATACCCAAAATTTATCGGATTTCTTTTAGTTGGTTGGTTGGTTGTTTCGGGGAAGGAGACCAGACAGCGAGGTCATCGGTCTCATCGGATTAGGGAAGGACGGGGAAGGAAGTCGGCCGTGCCCTTTTGAAAGGAACCATCCCGGCATTTGCCTGGAGCGATTTAGGGAAATCACGGAAAACCTAAATCAGGATGGCCGGACGCGGGATTGAACCGTCGTCCTCCCGAATGCGAATTTCTTTTAGTAGCCATATGGATGACCTCGCACTTTTCTTTGCTTAGTGCCAATTGCCACTTTTCGCACCATACAGAAATACTCTCTAGATTATTTTGTAATTGGAATTGATCGTCTGATGATTTTACTAGACGGTAAATTACAGCATCATATGCAAACAATCTAAGGGGGCTGCTCAGATTATGACCTATATCATTTATATAAATCAGAAACGGCAGAGAGCCTATGACACTACCTTGCGGAACGCCAGTTATCACTTCTGTTCTAGTCGATGATTTACCGTCTATCACTACGAACTGTGACCTCTCTGAGAGGAAATCACGAGTCCAGTCACACAACTGAGACGATACTCCATATGCACGCAATTTGTTAAACAGTCACTTGTGAGGAATGGTATCAAAAGACTTCTGAAAATCTAGGAATATGGAGTCGATCTGAGATCCCTTGTCGACAGCATTCATTACTTCACGGGAATAGAGAGCTAGCTGTGTTGCACAAGAACGATAATTTCTGAATCCGTGTTGGTTATGTATCACTAAGTCATTTTCTTCAAGATGATTCATAAAGTTCGAGTACATTATATGCTCCAAAATCCTACTGCAAATTGAGTTCAGTGATATGGGTCTGTAATTCAATGGGTTACTCCTATTTCCTTTCTTGAATATTGGTGTGACCTGTGCTACTTTCCAGTCTTTTGGAACAGACCTTTCGTCATGTGAGCGGTTCTATATGATTGTTAAGAATGGAGCTATTGTGTCTGCATTCTCTGAAAGCAACCTGATTAGTATTCTGGCAGCGGGTGTGGCTTTGAGGTATCTAGTTCCATGACGGTCACTCTAAAATTCTTGTATAGGGTCCGAACAGGGGTGGGTGGCCGATGCACAGTGACCAATTTCCGCCCAAAGCGCGGGGTGAACGGGAGGCCGACATCGTTTTCCCGCTTTTGTCCGGTCGGCGAAGCGCTACGATGACAGCATCGAGGCGCACGGCCTGCAGTCTTTCTCAAACGATTTTACAGAAACTATTCGGTACAAAATATTCATTTTTGCATTACTTGTAGATTTATGTGTCAGCTTCTTGATGACTTTCTCATCGATTCATTATGTTCATAGTTATTGTGATATTTCCATTTAAGTGAGACACTGAACGAAATTCGAAACAGTTTACAATGAAAAACACAGTTCACGGTGATTTTGCGTTTCGTGCATACGAGGTGCTATCCGAATTTTTCTGGACTGTTGCTGCCATATGTTGAAAACCTTACCTTTGGAGTAATGGTCACCATCACCCTCGAAGCAGTTCCCAGCGCTTCTGCCACTGGTCAAGCGTTTTCTGGAAGTCCTGTTCTTTGAGGGTGTTTATCACCGCCATCGATGAATCTTGAATCTTGTCTAGAGTGTCGAACAGACGGCTTTTCAACTTGAGTTTCACTTTTTGGGAATTGCGCGAAGTCGCAAGGTGCCAAATCTGGCGAGTGCCGTGGGTTGTTTTTTCCCAAAAAGGTCGTGGTGAGCAATAACGTGTGACAGGGCGCGTTGTCGTGATGCAGCAGCCAGTTCCCTTGACACGAAAGTTCGGGCCGTTGTCGCCGCTCGTTTTCACGGAGCCGTCGCAAAACGTCACAGTAGAATGCGGAATTCACTGTTTGTTTGGGTGGGACGAATTCTTTGTGCAAAATCTATCATGCTCTTCACTTTGCTCTTCACCTGTCTCGCTTTTTTTTTGGGTCTTGGAGAGCCCGGGCTCTTTCACTGGGTCGATTGTTGCTTTGTCTCTGGGTCATAACCGTAAATCCAGCCGTTGATAACCCGTGACAAGAAGGTAGCACACAGAATTTGATACACATCGCTGTTCTGTTCGCGGATCCATCGTAAAATCGCCACACACCAAACACAGAGTATTACGGAAGTCACTGTGGACACGCAACACGTCCTCCCAGCTGAATGCCACTCCGCACACTGACTCATCAGATATGCAGCTCTCGCCACCTAGAGGCGCAAAGATCGACTACTCCTACTTTCCAGATGGCAGCACCAGTCCCGAAAATTTTAGATTGCACCTTGTATTCCATTATACACTCCTGGAAATTGAAATAAGAACACCGTGAATTCATTGTCCCAGGAAGGGGAAACTTTATTGACACATTCCTGGGGTCAGATACATCACATGATCACACTGACAGAACCACAGGCACATAGACAGGCAACAGAGCATGCACAATGTCGGCACTAGCACAGTGTATATCCACCTTTCGCAGCAATGCAGGCTGCTATTCTCCCATGGACACGATCGTAGAGATGCTGGATGTAGTCCTGTGGAACGGCTTGCCATGCCATTTCCACCTGGCGCCTCAGTTGGACCAGCGTTCGTGCTGGACGTGCAGACCGCGTGAGACGACGCTTCATCCAGTCCCAAACATGCTCAATGGGGGACAGATCCGGAGATCTTGCTGGCCAGGGTAGTTGACTTACACCTTCTAGAGCACGTTGGGTGGCACGGGATACATGCGGACGTGCATTGTCCTGTTGGAACAGCAAGTTCCCTTGCCGGTCTAGGAATGGTAGAACGATGGGTTCGATGACGGTTTGGATGTACCGTGCACTATTCAGTGTCCCCTCGACGATCACCAGTGGTGTACGGCCAGTGTAGGAGATCGCTCCCCACACCATGATGCCGGGTGTTGGCCCTGTGTGCCTCGGTCGTATGCAGTCCTGATTGTGGCGCTCACCTGCACGGCGCCAAACACGCATACGACCATCATTGGCACCAAGGCAGAAGCGACTCTCATCGCTGAAGACGACACGTCTCCATTCGTCCCTCCATTCACGCCTGTCGCGACACCACTGGAGGCGGGCTGCACGATGTTGGGGCGTGAGCGGAAGACGGCCTAACGGTGTGCGGGACCGTAGCCCAGCTTCATGGAGACGGTTGCGAATGGTCCTCGCCGATACCCCAGGAGCAACAGTGTCCCTAATTTGCTGGGAAGTGGCGGTGCGGTCCCCTACGGCACTGCGTAGGATCCTACGGTCTTGGCGTGCATCCGTGCGTCGCTGCGGTCCGGTCCCAGGTCGACGGGCACGTGCACCTTCCGCCGACCACTGGCGACAACATCGATGTACTGTGGAGACCTCACGCCCCACGTGTTGAGCAATTCGGCGGTACGTCCACCCGGCCTCCCGCATGCCCACTATACGCCCTCGCTCAAAGTCCGTCAACTGCACATACGGTTCACGTCCACGCTGTCGCAGCATGCTACCAGTGTTAAAGACTGCGATGGAGCTCCGTATGCCACGGCAAACTGGCTGACACTGACGGCGGCGGTGCACAAATGCTGCGCAGCTAGCGCCATTCGACGGCCAACACCGCGGTTCCTGGTGTGTCCGCTGTGCCGTGCGTGTGATCATTGCTTGTACAGCCCTCTCGCAGTGTCCGGAGCAAGTATGGTGGGTCTGACACACCGGTGTCAATGTGTTCTTTTTTCCATTTCCAGGAGTGTATTTTGCTGCATATGAAATTTAGCTAAGATACTGAATGTTTCATTAGACATGGGTGAAGGGCTCTATCTGTCACCAGTCTCGAGAAAAGTGAGGTGTTGTAGCCTGTGACACGACAGCCATTTTTTGCCATTTGGAGGGATAAATTCGATCGCGGAGCGCCCTTCGAGGGCGCGCGCATGGCAACCGGTGAGGCCGGCTCAGCCAGGCAGCGGCCGAGAGCGGCATGGAAGACGGCTGCGAGCGGGAGAGCAGCGGCAGATCGCGCCACGAACCTGGGCAGTTTCAAGCGGCTACGGTTACCCCGTTCGAGCACACGGCTTTAACACAATGCTTTATCAATATTTGCGTTGATTACACGCAAAGTGCACTACTGGCCATTAAAATTGCTACACCAAGAAGAAATGCAGATGATAAACGGGTATTCATTATTATTATTATTATGTAGTATTCTGCCTAGTGGCAGGTCCATGTCTTCGTACGGAGAATTTCTGATTCCACTGTTCCCTGTCTTCAGCTTCTTCCTTCAGTCTGTTGTATCTCTATCCATCTTTCATGTCGTCCAGATGTTGAATTCTTCTTCTTCCTCGTCCTTCGTTTCCTCTGAGTTTCCCTTCGATGACATCATGTATGAATCCGTCGTGTCTAACTACATGTCCAGTCCAGTTGGCCTTTCTCTTCGCAGTACATAGTCATTTTTTATGAGATTTGTCCACTTGATCTTTTCCATTCTCCTCCAGCACCACATTTCAAAGGTCTCTAAGTATTTTTTCTCCTTCTTTCTCATGGTCCATGTCTCTGCTCCATACAGTGCAATGCTCCAAATGTAGCACTTTATCAGTTTTTTCCCTCAATGCCAAACTCAACGTGCTGGTCAACAGAGTCCTCTTCTTGTTGAAAGCAGCTTTGGCCATGGCGATTCTTGCTCGGATTTCGTTGCTGCAGTTGGCATCCTTTGTGATAAAACTTCCCAGGTACTTGAACTGATTCACATTTTCCAGTTCCTGATCGTCAACAGTTATCTTCAAGTGTTTCTCACGGTTTGATATGCGCATCACTTTTGATTTTTCGATGTTGATTCCCATGCCGTATTTTCTTCCCGTTTCCACCAAATTGTTCATCATGTTTTGCAGCTGTCTCTGATTTTTGGCGAGCACTACCAGGTCGTCTGCATATTTGATGGTGTTGATGAGACGTTCTCCTACTTTGAGGTTTCCGCATCCTTCCAGCGCTTCTCTCGCCAGTATTTCTCCGTACAGGTTGAAGAGACTTGGGGACAGACAACATCCTTGTCTCACTCCCCTTTCTATTTCCACACTGTTCGTTTCTGCATAGTTCAGTCGTACCTTTACCCTTTGTCCCAGGTACAATTTCCTTATAAGTCTCCGATCTCTCCAGTTGATTCCTATTTCCTTAAGGATGTTCATCAATATATTCCAATTGACTCTGTCGATGGCCTTTTGCCAGTCTATAAAACAAGCGCAAACTTTTTCGTTAACGGCCAGAACTCTCTCTGACAATATACTCATCGTGCCAATGGCGTCTCTGGTCCCTTTTCCTTTCCTGAAGCCAAACTGGTCTTCTCCCATTACTTCTTCAATTTGTTTTCCAACCGTCTATTTAGTATTCTTGCAATGATCTTTGCCACATGCGATATCAGACTAATTGTTCTATAATCGCTACACTGCTTAGGTTGCTTTTTCTTCTCAAGAGTAACCATCGTGACGTGCAAAAAGACTTCAGGCCCTTCTCCAGTTTCATAGATTTTGTTTATGAGTTGTGTCAGAACTTTCAAACTTTCATTTCCGATTTCTTTAAGCAAATCCACTGGTATGTCGTCATCCCCTGTAGCTTTCCTACTCTTCATGTCCTTTATCGCCTTCTCTACTTCCCTTGTCAGTATACTGGGCCCTTTCTCATCTTCGTCAACAGCTTCCTCTGGCTCTATGTCGTTGTCATCTAGGCGATGTTCTGTATCATATAGTTTCCTTATATATTCTTCCCATGTTTTCAGCACTTCCACTTGTTCAGTAACCACTTGTCCTCTAGAATCTTCTATTCCGAACTTCCTTAAACTTTTGTTCCCTCCTTCTCCCAGTTCCTTCGTTTTCTGGTACATGAGCTCGTACCTTCCTCTTCTTTGTAGTTCTTCTATTTCATCACACATTCTTCTAAGTAATTTTCCTTCGCTTTGTCTATTTCCCTCCTGAGGGCGTTGTTAAGTCTTCTGTATTCTTCTTCATTAACATTTTTACACTTCATCCTTTCCTCCATCTTCTCCAGAATCTCAATGGTGATCCAGAGTTTTCTCGCTCTCTTTGTTTCCCTCCCTACTTTACTCTTCAGAGTATTTAACAAAACCATTTTAACATTTTTCCACTGATCTTCCGCACTTGCACTTGTATTTTTGTATCTCACTTCGTTAAATTTTTTCTCTAACGATTTTCTTACTGCCTCGTTATTCTCTCTTAGCTCTTCCAAGTCCCATCTCTGTTTTCTCCTCCCATGCTGTCGGATCTTCTTCAGCCTTGTGCTGATATCTCAACCAAAAGGTTGTGATCCGAGTCGATGTCGGCAGCCGGCATAGTCTTGGCGTCCTTCACACTGCCCCTAAACTTCTGTTTGACGAGTATATAGTCTATCTGATATCTGTTCATATCTCCTGGGCTCTTCCATGTGTACAGTTTACTCTTCCTTTGCTTGAACCAAGTGTTCATCACCACCAAATTATTTCGCTGATAGAATTCCACTAGCATTCCTTCTCTGTTGTTTCTATTTCCTAATCCATGTTGTCCAACAATGTTTGCTTCATTGCCTGGTCCAACAACACTGTTCCAGTCACCAATGATTAAGGTATTTACTTTTCCTGTTCCTTCAGACTGAATGATGTCTTCTATTTCATCATACATTTTCTCCGCTTCTTTGTCATCGTGATCTGATGTTGGCATGGACTATTAGAATGTCTACTGGTTTTGAACTTATTTTCACAAACATTCAACGGTCACTATGTCACACGACTTTATTCACACTTTGCACTAATTCATTTCCCATCACTATTGCGACGCCACGTTCAAAACTTTTACCACCGGAATTAAACATTGTGTAATTACCTGATACTATTTCACCACTATCTATCCACCTCACTTCACTTAAATCCGTTATGTTCACTTCACATTTGCCCATTTCTCTCTTCAGATTTTCCAGTTTTCCTGCTCTTTGAAGTGTTCTCACGTTCCATGTCCCAATCCTGAAATTAAAATGTTCATCTCTTTTGATGACACCACCTGAAATACTCCCCACCCGGAGATCCGAACGGGGGAGTAGTTTATCTCCGGAATATTTTATTCCAGGAAACGCCATCATTATCCTCCGTCTTCCAACGTTCAGGAAATACAATAATGTGGTAATCTTTCCATTTCCTATCCACATCGCAGTATCACGGCCGAAGAACCAGAGTATGGTTGGTTTCGCCCACGAGTCTTCGATCTTGACATATCTGAAGCATCACTTGCTCTGTGCATCAAATCGATACTGGTGCCGGCTGCTGCAGAGCTTGTATGGCGTGTACAGGTATAGCTGCCCATGGAGCTTCAACACGATACCACAGTTCATCAAGAGTAGTGACTGGCGTATTGTGCCAGTTGCTCGGCCACCATTGACCACATGTTTTTAATTGGTGAGAGATCAGGAGAATGTGCTGGCCAGGGCAGCAGTCGAACATTTTCTGTATCCGGAAAGGCCCGTACAGGACCTGCAATATGCGGTCGTGCATTATCCTGCTGAAATGTAAGGTTTCGCAGGGATCTAATGAAGGGTAGAGCCACGGATCGTAACAAATCTGAAATGTAACGTCCAATGTTCAAAGTGCTGTCAATGCCAACAAGAGGTGACCGAGACGTGTGACCAATGGCACCCTATACCATCACGCCAGGTTATACGCCAGTATGGCGATGAAGAATACACGCTTCCAATGTGCGTTCACCGCGATGTCACCAAACACGGATGCGACCATCAAGATGCTGTAAACAGAACCTGGATTCATCCGAAAAAATGACGTTTTGGCATTCGTGCACCCAGGTTCGTCGTTGAGTACACCATCGCAGGCGCTCCTGTCTGAGATGCAGCGTCAAGGGTAGCAGCAGCCATGGTCGCCGAGCTGATAGTCCATGCTGTTGCAAACGTCGTCGACCTGTTCGTGCAGATGGTTGTTGTCTTGCAAACGTCCCCATCTGTTGACTCAGGGATCGAGACGTGGCTGCACGATCCGTTACAGGCATGCGGATACGATGCCTGTCATCTCGACTGCTAGTGATACGAGGCCGTTGGGATCCAGCACTGCGTTCCGTATTACCCTCCTGAACCCACCGATTCCGTATTCTGCTAACAGTCATTAGATCCGAGCAACGCGAGCAGCAATGTCGCGATAGGATAAACCGCAATCGCGATAGGCTACAATCCGACGTTTATCAAAGTCGGAAACGTGATGGTACGCATTTCTCCTCCTTACACGAGGCATCACAACAACGTTTCACCAGGCAACGCCGGTCAACTGCTGTTTGTGTGTAAGTAATCGGTTGGAAACTTTCCTCATGTCAGCACGTTATAGGTGCCGCCAACGGCGCCAACCTTGTGTGAATGCTATGAAAAGCTAATCATTTGCATATCACAGCATCTTCTTCCTGTCGGTTAAATTTCGCGTCTGTAGCACGTCATCTTCGTGGTGTGGCAATTTTAATGGCCTGTAGTGTATGATACGGCAAATGAAAAGAGACTAATCAGCCGAGACGCTGATACGATTGATGCGAATTTGGAATCAAAAAATATTAAATAAGCAAATCTCATCTTCTGGCTAAATGGCAGTACAAAAACGACTTTACAATAAGATCCTGCTGATGTTACATACTCGTTTTGTAATTGCTGTGGCCGGCCGTCGTGACCGAGCGGTTCTAGGCGCATCAGTCCAGAACCGCGCGACTGCAACGGTCGCAGGTTCGAATCCTGCCTCGGGAATGGATGTGTGTGATGTCCTTAGGTTAGTTAGAAATACTTAATCCTAACTAACCTAAGTAGTTCTGAGTTATAGGGGACTGATGACTTAAGATGTTAAGTCCGATAGTGCTCCCATTTGAACCATTTTTGTAAATGCTGTGGTTATCCTCTGGAAGAAGAGAAAACTTAATAAGAGGCGATGTAACTTTGGAAGCTGGACTGATGTTTGCACGAGAATGTTTTGTAACGGTCACTCACTTTGTTCTTCTGGCGTGGCAGTCTCGTTTTGATGCGTTGTGGTGTCTCGCAACGAGACTGCCACGCCAGAAGAACAAAGTGAGTGACCGTTACAAAACATTCTCGTGCAAACATCAGTCCAGTTCCCAAAGTTACATCGCCTCTTAATACGTTTTCTCTTCTTCCACAGGATAACCACAGCAATTGCAAAAAGAGTATGTAACATCAGCATGACCTTATTGTTAAGTTGTTTTTGTATTGCAATTTAGCCTGATGATGAGGTATAGCCCTCGAAACATGTTGCTAAATAAATACGTAATACAATAGTTGACAAAGTTTGTGACTGGTAGCGGTAATTTACGAAAAACCTTTACATATTTCTTGAGACAGTTACGGTCGAAAAATAGTCAACATGGCTCCAAATGTAGGTTTTAATCAAAATTCGCGACGCATTACGCTTTTTGGAAAGTTACAAATGGTTAAAAAGGCAGGCGAAAATAAATCGCTGCTTTTGTTCGCGTTTTAGCGGTATTCTTTCGAGATACTAACCAAAGCAGAATTGACAGTAGATTGCTTTTGATGGTCGTCTTGCAAGTCTGGGCATGGAAGGGTTCCGCTAGACAGTTATGAAAAATGTGAGCGTACGCTTCTGTTTAGAATAGCGTTTCCCCTCCAGCGCTCGGCAATTCCCCTACTGCGCCTGCCCGCAGTCCCCACAACTGCCTCTCTCCCCAGGTGTGCCCTGCCAATTGCGCATCTACCATCCACCTTATTCTGCGCGAATTTTGCGTAGTGGGGGAGGGCACAAGGCAGCTTTCAGCGTCAGTCACGGATGACAGCTTGTGACCTTCCCTTCTACCTTTGCGCCGTTTCTTTCGCTGATCTTTCCTCTTCTTTCTTTCTTCTTCGTACCGCGGCTATATCTCAGGGTTTTCAATGCAGAAATGTACTGAGGGGGCACTTGTGTGTGGTGGTTCACGATATCGTAGTGCTGTGAGGGAGCCTCACTCGTGCCTCTGGTTTGAGAAGACTGATGACTGAAGTACGAACATTTCTCAAAAGAAAAACAGGTATGTGCTCCCTTTTACTTTAAAACTAAAAGTAGTAGCGTAGTTAGTATTATCTATCGTTCTACTAAACTGAATGAGTGCGACACCATTGATGAAGTATCAACCTCAAAAGAAGTTTATTAATACCAATTAGCTGAAATAAAAAGAGAATCATCCAATCCAGAAATCACTCACAGTTGGAGTAATTAGTTTCTGATGTGTGTGTAGTGGCCACTTATACTTAAAAGATCGTTTCTGTAATTCTATCGCTGCCCGTTTATGAGTTGCTAAGCAACGTATCAACAAGTTGACTATGCAATGATTAATATTTGTCGTATCCCGACAGTAAATCGTTTCTCGCTTGCTTTAAGCATCGAGACGATTACTATGCCGCTCATGTAAGTCTTTGATAGTTATTATCAAGCTAATGTCCATAAATTGCGGTTAATGTTACTGAATCCTACACGCGACGATAACGCTACATATCCAGCCGCGTATCTTAAACTCCGCGCCGATATTTGAGAATTCGCTCGCGATTTGTTTGCACCAGAGTCGGGCCGTGGTTGCCTGGAATAATTTTTAGATCAACTCCGGGTTGTAAATTAACAATTCTATGCCCATTCATGAAAGTTACATCCGCACTGGACGACTACTTGATCGCGCACTCGAACAACACGGACGTTTTTGTTCTTACAAAGAGAAAACATATCATGCATAATGCAACAAGGTGATTTGCTATGTCAAAACATATTTTTTTATCTCATTAAAACTCGTTATCTATTAAATGTTGTACATAAGTAAATTTTTTACTCTGCAAATAATCAATCAAATTTAGAAATTAATTATATGTATAAAAAGAATCTCAAGTTGGTATGACGTCATGGGTCACTACTTGTTTTGACTCCCCTACACTCACGTGACGCAAAGTAGATCCGACTATATTGGACGTACTCATGTAATGTTACAAGCTCTGGGGCCACGTGAGGTAGACAGGCGGTGCTACTGAGTGACGTAGGAGGCCGCACCTCGGCGTGGCGCGCTCCGCTCCGCTTGTTGAGGCGGGAGACAGCTGCGGCTCTGATGACCTGTCGCGCCTGTCCCGCTGTCGCTACGGGGCTCACACAGTTTCAGACACTGTTTACACAGACATGTGAGGCGCTCGCTCCATTAGTATCTGCCTAATATTACACTGTCGTAACTGCCGGGTAAAATCAATCCTGGCAGGTATTTCGGTATCTACAACTCTTCTCTTGCAAGAGGTGATGTCGCTGCAAATAACACCTTTCCGCCGTCTTTGTATTTCAACGGAGCTAAAAAGTGGCCTATGTCCAAAAGACAAATTCCTGTAAAGGCCTCGTCGTTACTGCTGTAGCGGTTGAGTTGCCACTGTTGTTACGATACGCCGAGTTTGTGAGGTAACGGGGACTAATATGGCCATACAGCAGCTTTTCTGGCAATGGAAATATCAGCTATGGAAAAAATGGATGGGATGTGAAAAGCACAAAGACTCATCTTTCCCTGGTAAAGAGAAGGCAGCATTCAGCGGTTTCAGACATTTTAAATTACTTGGTTACATAACTGCATATAATTACGGTACATGACTTTGCACTAAGTAAATAATGTAGGGTGTGCTTGTAATGAGTCCTTGGATCATTGAAATGGAAGTCATGTGAAAACGGGCACTTACAAGTAGTTTGTAATCTAAATTTAAAGCACAGCAGCAGAAATATGTTGCGCTGGTGTACTTCAATCAAAACATTTCATAGTAGAATTAAGTTATAAAAATGTTTAGAACAACTGCAAAGTAAGTCATTATTTATTATGAAGACACCATTCAGTTTCGATCTTTGTAGTGCCAGACAAGTATTTGTATGCCTCATATTTGGTGCAATTAAATGAAGGGAGAGGGTTAAACTGTGCCAAAACATGGAATTATTCCTAATTATGTAAATCTGATAGCATGTCATTAATTAGTTCTTATTTTAATTTTCCGTATTTAAGAATAAGATAACGTATTAAACACAGAGTGAAAATAGTGTAATGCTAACTGGACATGAAAGTACTTGTTTTGTGTTTTGATGAGCGTCCGTAGTTCCGTTGCATAGTGTTTTTTCTTTTTTTTTATTCCAACGAATTATAAAATTATGAGGTGATAAATGTGTGTAAAATTACATAAAATATTTAGGTTTAAGTATTTAAATCTTATAAAAATTGTACACGAATTGTGGCCATGTTTAGGAATTATTTTGGTTAATGTAGTTTCACGTGACCTGACTCAGGTCTGGGGATATGAGCGGGAAAATGGGGTCTTTGGTCGTTGTCCGTTGTGATGGTAAGTTCGGAATGGCAAAGTTCCGCGCGTGTAGGCATGGACGCCAGTGTATGCGAATAAACTGTGAAGGAACAACGCGAAAGTGTGATGGTGTGGGACAATAAACCATGTGCACGAATGGCACCAATTATTATTTATTCACATCGGATTTATTTGTCAAATTTAATATGCATGGCCACAAAGATAGAAGCTTCTTTTTATTTTTAATTTTTTAAATAAATGTTTCAATCTGAAATTGTATAGTGTAACTTATTTTGCATAAGGTTGTGGTATAGAACACTGTGTATTCAATTCACTGCTGTTCAAAGGCTAGCCAATATATGACTCAGTATTAGGTGGGAATTTAAGGAGGTGGGACCTGGATAAACTGAAAGAACCAGAGGTTGTACAGAGTTTCAGGGAGAGCATAAGGGAACAATTGACATGAATGGGGGAAAGAAATACAGTAGAAGAAGAATGGGTAGCTTTGAGGGATGAAGTAGTGAAGGCCGCAGAGGATCAAATAGGTAAAAAGACGAGGGCTAGTAGAAACCCTTGGGTAACAGAAGAAATATTGAATTTAATTGATGAAAGGAGAAAATATAAAAACGCAGTAAATGAAGCACGCAAAAAGGAATACAAACGTCTCAAAAATGATATCGACAGGAAGTGCAAAATGGCTAAGCAGGGATGGCTAGAGGACAAATGTAAGGATGTAGAGGCTTATCTCACGAGAGGTAAGACAGATACTGCCTATAGGAAAATTAAAGAAACCTTTGGAGAAAGGAGAACCACTTGCATGAATATCAAGAGCTCAGATGGAAACCCAGTTCTAAGCAAAGAAGGGAAAGCAGAAAGGTGGAAGGAGTATATTGAGGGTCTATACAAGGGTGATGTACTTGAGGACAATATTATGGAAATGGAAGAGGATGTAGATGAGGATGAAATGGGAGATATGATACTGCGTGAAGAGTTTGACAGAGCACTGAAAGACCTGAGTCGAAACAAGGCCCCCAGAGTAGACAACATTCCATTAGAACTACTGACAGCCTTGGGAGAGCCAGTCCTGACAAAAGCAAGATGCATGAATATCAAGAGCTCAGATGGAAACCCAGTTCTAAGCAAAGAAGGGAAAGCAGAAAGGTGGAAGGAGTATATTGAGGGTCTATACAAGGGTGATGTACTTGAGGACAATATTATGGAAATGGAAGAGGATGTAGATGAGGATGAAATGGGAGATATGATACTGCGTGAAGAGTTTGACAGAGCACTGAAAGACCTGAGTCGAAACAAGGCCCCCAGAGTAGACAACATTCCATTAGAACTACTGACAGCCTTGGGAGAGCCAGTCCTGACAAAAGCAAGATGCATGAGACAGGCGAAATACCCTCAGACTTCAAGAAGAATATAATAATTCCAATCCCAAAGAAAGCAGGTGTTGACAGATGTGAAAATTACCGAACTATCAGTTTAATAAGTCACAGCTGTAAAATACTAACGCGAATTTTTTACAGACGAATGGAAAAACTAGTAGAGGCTGACCTTCGGGAAGATCAGTTTGGATTCCGTAGAAATGTTGGAACACGTGAGGCAATACTGACCTTACGGCTTATCTTAGAAAATAGATTAAGGAAAGGCAAATCTATGTTTCTAGCATTTGTAGACTTGGAGAAAGCTTTTGACAATGTTCACTGCAATACTCTCTTTCAAATTCTGAAGGTGGCAGGGGTAAAATACAGGGAGCGAATGGCTATTTACAATTTATACAGAAACCAGATGGCAGTTATAAGAGTCGAGGGGTATGAAAAGGAAGCAATGGTTGGGAAGGGAGTGAGACAGGGTTGTAGCCTATCACCGATGCTATTCAATCTGTATATTGAGCAAGCGGTAAAGGAAACAAAAGAAAAGTTCGAAGTAGGTATTAAAATCCATGGAGAAGAAATAAAAACTTTGAGGTTCGCCGATGGCATTGTAATTCTGTCAGAGACAGCAAAGGACTTGGAAGAGCAGTTGAACGGAAAGGACAGTGTCTTGAAAGGAGGGTTATAGATGAACATCAACAAAAGCAAAACGAGGATAATGAAATGCAGTCGAATTAAGTCGGGTGATGCTGAGGGAATTAGATTAGGAAATGAGACACTTAAAGTAGTAAAGGAGTTTTGCTATTTGGGGAGGAAAATAACTGATTATGGTCGAAGTAGAGAGGATATAAAATGTAGACTGGCAATGCAAGGAAAACATTTCTGAAGAAGAGAAATTTGTTAACATCGAGTATAGATTTAAATGTCAGGAAGACGTTTCTGAAAGTATTTGTATGGAGTGTAGCATTGTATGGAAGTGAAACGTGGACGATAAATAGTTTGGACAAGAAGAGAATAGAAGCTTTCGAAATGTGGTGCTACAGAAGAATGCTGAAGATTAGATGGGTAGATGACATAACTAATGAGGAGGTGTTGAATAGAATTGGGGAGAAGAGGAGCTTGTGGCACAACTTGACTAGAAGAAGGGATCGGTTGGTAGGACATGTTCTGAGACATCGAGGGATCACCAATTTAGTATTGGAGGGCAGCGTGGAGGGTAAAAATCGTAGAGGGAGACCAAGAGATGAATACACTAAGCAGATTCAGAAGGATGGAGGCTGCAGTAGGTACTGGGAGATGAAGAAGCTTGCACAGGATAGAGCAACATGGAGAGCTGCATCAAACCAGGACTGAAGACCACAACAACAACAACAACAATTAGGGGTGCAAATGCAACCGTTCACTACCAACCCCCTTTGCAGGTGAGCCACGTGTAAAATAGATAGTGAACGAGCCCGAGTACAGTTGCAAGTTTGTGAGTTCGTGAAACGGCTTCTGGTGCAGTACACCGCTAAGACAGTTTCTCCCTGCTACAATTACACACCTGTGTCGCAGGGTCACGTAACAAAACAGGAGAACGAAGGTTCTACAACACTCCAACAAATTAGCACCGAAGTCACACAATGCGTTAAAAGGATTTACTTATCTTTGGGACTTGTTCAATAATGAAGTCTGCAACACCGCATGTTGATATGCGGTACTTACTGGAATTAAGGAAACTTGGAAGGGAGGACCCACCAATATAACTTTCTATTCATACAACCTGTTTATTTAACAATATATAAACTGTGTTTTACAGATAATCGAAGCATTTAACCATAAAATTTTCTTTAACAAAATGAACAAATCTGCAAAATTCTTTTGACCTTAAACCTTAAGATGAATAAGCTTTGCAAAAGAAATCTGAAGTGCTGTATTTCAAAACAGCAAACAATGTGGCAATGATCAGAAGATGGCCGGACCTGCAGTGCGCCCGTTATCGGGTGAAGTATCAGTGTTTACTACCGCGCTTGACACAGCCCGTCTTATTAAGTTCCCTTCTGCAACACATGGTTCAAATCGCTCTAAGCACTATGGGACTTAACATATGAGGTCATCAGTCCCCTAGAACGTAGAACTACTAAAAACCTAACAAACCTAAGAACATCACACATATCCATGCCCGAGGCAAGATTCGAACCTGCGATCGTAGCAGCATCGCGCTTCCAGACTGAAGCGCCTAGCGCTCGGCCACAGCGGCCTGCAACACGAAAACTAAATAACCACCATTGATGACAAGAGTGATTCAATTACTCAAAACAAATGACTTAACTTTCAATTTGAAAGCTGTAAGTCGAAGGGTTCGGGGTTAAGATGCGCACCTGTGCGTAAAGGTTAAACAGATTAGCGAACAATATGACAATGGTAAGGCTTACTTCAAAGCAACCAACCTCTTAATTTCAATCGACAATCAAGGTGCGACTGGATCCCAACCCGTCTCTTCTTCTCACAATTTTATTTTGATTAAAGCCCTGGTGAGAGTTGGCTGTTAATATTTTCAAAGTTAAACTGATTGTCAGTTATTAAGACCTCTCTGAAGGAACGTCTTAAAAGATTACTTGTGAACACTTATTACAAGAGAACTCACTCAGCGGAACCACAAGATCCAGCTAAAATGCACCAATAATGACTGGGTCTTTCAAACACAGAAACGAACAGCTTAGTATGATAGGTTGTTCAGATTATAACTAATGACACAGAAATGCAATTACAATCAAAGAATTGAACCGGTTACAGCCAAATCTAACTACAATTTCCCTCTTTTCTTTAACGGCAACCTGTACCGTAGTACAATTGTTCTGGCTGTATTTACGATTAAGAGCTGATTAATTAGAACATCAATGACCGCGTACAAATCAGAAAGGAAAGGCAATATAATAGCGGGACGAATTTTCAAACGACAGCCTGTGTGTTACAATACTGCCTATATTTACGGCCAAAGAGCCGACCGAGTAAAACTCTGAGGCTCGGGTACAAACCAGACAATAATAAGGAGGGCAGGTAGACAATGACACAAATCACCACGAGGATCACGGAATGTAATTCCCCTTTATCAGCAAGCAGTTGTCCGCACCCGGTAGCTGGGTGGTGCCGGCACGGTAGCTCAGCGTGTCCGGTCAGAGACCTGGCGTGACTCTGTAATAAAGTGAAAAAATCAACAACGAACTTCACTGGATGTCATGTGACGTCCGCTTCGACAAAATACAACGAACAAAATGGAAAACATAAAGTGCTCAGCGCCACACAACGTCAATCTTAAAAGCCCGGGTTCGAAGCCGGCTGGGTCGGACATTTTCTCGGCTCAGGGACTGGGTGTTATGTTTTCCTACTCATCATCATTTCATCCCCATCGACGCGCAAGTCGCCGAAGTGCCGTCCAATCGAAACACTTGCACCCGGCGAACGCTCTACCCGACGGGAGGCCCTAGACACACGACATTTACATTTTTTAGCAAGCAGTTCCATGGATCCACGGTGCGTCGGAGTGGTTCCTGAGTGGTGCCGATGAAAGCCAGGTAGAAGGGGGCAGCCAGGCCACGAGCGGTCGTCCGACAAGAAAGTTGCCAACCAACCGACAGCATGTCGGCCTTCTGCTTGTAGTGGACGCTGACCCCAGTGAAGTACTCCGGTGTATTCGTTCTGCGCAGGCCCTCCTTGCGCAGCTCGTGGTTTCGGCCGCTCGGACCTCTTGACCACCGTCAATCCCCAAACTTCGAGCCTCCCTCTCGGGCCAGCGAATCCGGTATATACACTCCTGGAAATTGAAAAAAGAACACATTGACACCGGTGTGTCAGACCCACCATACTTGCTCCGGACACTGCGAGAGGGCTGGCTGTACAAGCAATGATCACACGCACGGCACAGCGGACACACCAGGAACCGCGGTGTTGGCCGTCGAATGGCGCTAGCTGCGCAGCATTTGTGCACCGCCGCCGTCAGTGTCAGCCAGTTTGCCGTGGCATACGGAGCTCCATCGCAGTCTTTAACACTGGTAGCATGCCGCGACAGCGTGGACGTGAACCGTATGTGCAGTTGACGGACTTTGAGCGAGGGCGTATAGTGGGCATGCGGGAGGCCGGGTGGACGTACCGCCGAATTGCTCAACACGTGGGGCGTGAGGTCTCCACAGTACATCGATGTTGTCGCCAGTGGTCGGCGGAAGGTGCACGTGCCCGTCGACCTGGGACCGGACCGCAGCGACGCACGGATGCACGCCAAGACCGTAGGATCCTACGCAGTGCCGTAGGGGACCGCACCGCCACTTCCCAGCAAATTAGGGACACTGTTGCTCCTGGGGTATCGGCGAGGACCATTCGCAACCGTCTCCATGAAGCTGGGCTACGGTCCCGCACACCGTTAGGCCGTCTTCCGCTCACGCCCCAACATCGTGCAGCCCGCCTCCAGTGGTGTCGCGACAGGCGTGAATGGAGGGACGAATGGAGACGTGTCGTCTTCAGCGATGAGAGTCGCTTCTGCCTTGGTGCCAATGATGGTCGTATGCGTGTTTGGCGCCGTGCAGGTGAGCGCCACAATCAGGACTGCATACGACCGAGGCACACAGGGCCAACACCCGGCATCATGGTGTGGGGAGCGATCTCCTACACTGGCCGTACACCACTGGTGATCGTCGAGGGGACACTGAATAGTGCACGGTACATCCAAACCGTCATCGAACCCATCGTTCTACCATTCCTAGACCGGCAAGGGAACTTGCTGTTCCAACAGGACAATGCACGTCCGCATGTATCCCGTGCCACCCAACGTGCTCTAGAAGGTGTAAGTCAACTACCCTGGCCAGCAAGATCTCCGGATCTGTCCCCCATTGAGCATGTTTGGGACTGGATGAAGCGTCGTCTCACGCGGTCTGCACGTCCAGCACGAACGCTGGTCCAACTGAGGCGCCAGGTGGAAATGGCATGGCAAGCCGTTCCACAGGACTACATCCAGCATCTCTACGATCGTCTCCATGGGAGAATAGCAGCCTGCATTGCTGCGAAAGGTGGATATACACTGTACTAGTGCCGACATTGTGCATGCTCTGTTGCCTGTGTCTATGTGCCTGTGGTTCTGTCAGTGTGATCATGTGATGTATCTGACCCCAGGAATGTGTCAATAAAGTTTCCCCTTCCTGGGACAATGAATTCACGGTGTTCTTATTTCAATTTCCAGGAGTGTATGTCGGCAAACAAAGACCTTCTAATGACACAACCCACAGATAAACAACTGTTCCTCACAGATGTTGGCAATGGGGCCATTAGAGGGACAGTCGACACTACACCTGAGCCAGTGGCGCCAGACAGAACAGTCTACTAACTCAATGGCGCCACTGCTCACATGTAATATAACAAAAGAAAGGCTCTCAATGGCTAAGTACAAATAATCGTAGGTAAACATCACATTATGTAGCAAATGTAATTTACAAAAACTGCCTGTTCACTTCTAAGAGTTCACTAATCGCTGTTCTCTGAATTAGGCAGCAGCACTGGACGATGACCTGTAACCAACTGGGCGAGAGCTGCTCTTCTATCTTCCGAGTAGACTTCTGTCCGTTGTCGTTCGGTCATTGGTGGTTGGCTGATTGTAGTCGGCCGGTAATTGTCGATATCTTCATCCTCAGTGCTGACAGTGGCGCTGCTGGAACTCGGTCAAGTGGCGAATCTCTACGGCACTGGCACCAACTCGCATCTTTGCAACTGTGGTGCTTTTGCCCTGCCTGTGTCTTGTTCGGATGACTCAGCACAATCAACGATGATTCAAAGGTGATTCGAAAGAATAAATCAATTTTACGCAGAGGACATAGGTCGGAACGACTATGTCAAAAGTTGTAAGCGATAACGGGAAATTTAACATGGGTAGGCTATGCACCGTAGCGTTCTAGATTGCTCTCAGTTCAAGTCGCAATGCAGTAGCAGTGAGTGGTTAAAGAGGGATTGTGCAAACGAACGGATCGATATTTCCTGATACGCCACAGCGCTCGATGCATTGTTGGAGGGAAACTACGAACTACTCGAGTTTATGCCTTAATTACAAGCGAAGCAACAGACCTATCGCAAAATGCGTTATACCTATATTTTTCTTGTTTTATTCTGACAAGGGAACCTCCCCATCGCACCCCCCTCAGATTTAGTTATAAGTTGGCACAGTGGATAGGCCTTGATAAACTGAACACAGATCAATTGAGAAAACAGGAAGAAGTTGTGTGTAACTGTGAAAAAGGAAGCAAAATATACTAACTGAGTAGTCCATGGGTCACATAAGCCACATAATGGACAAAGTGAGCGTAGGAGCACCGTGGTCGCGTGGTAGCGTGAGCAGCTGGTGAATGAAAGGTCCTTGGTTCAAGTCTACCCTCGACTGAGAATTTTACTTTCTTTATTTTTGCATAGTTGTTCTCTGTCCGTTCGTTCATTGACATCTCTGCTCACTGTAATAAGTTTAGTGTCTGTGTTTTGCGACCGCATCGCAAAACCGTGCGATTAGTAGACGAAAGGATGTGCCTCTCCAATGGGAACAGAAAACATTTGATCGCAAGGTCATAGGTCAACCGATTCCTCGACAGGAAAACACATCTGATATATTCTATACGACACTGGTGACGGCATGTGCGTCACATGACAGGAATATGTTGTCGACCCACCTAACTTGTACACTTGGCGAATGGGTAAAAAGATTCTTCTACCTTGCCCGATTTAGGTTTTCTTGTGGATGTGATAATCACGCCCAAAAAAGTGATGAAAACATAAGAGTTTGTCACATAAACTGAAAATAAAAAATTAAACTTTTAACTCAATGGAAGATTTGAACCAAAGACCTTCCGTTCCGCAGCTACTCACGTTACCACGAGACCACGGCGCTCCTGCGTTCCCATTGTCCTTAATGTTGCTTATCTTCCCTTGAACTACTCAGTTTGTATATTTTGCTTATTTTTTCACAGTTACACACAACTTCTTCCTGTTTTCTCAATTGATCTGTGTTGAGTTTTTCAAGGACTATCCACTGTGCCAACTTATAACTAAATCTCAGGGGGGTGCGATGGGGAGGTTCCCTTGTGAGTTATACTGTATGGAACAATAATTTCCACTTTAGATTGAAATAAGGATTGCCCGGTTGTGATTCAAAATGTATTTGTCCAATGTAAATGAAATTTAAATAGGTTATAGGCACATATATTGGTAGTGGAAACTGCAAGTTAGAGAATTTTTGTCATTCAAAAAGAAGTTCTTAAAAAATTTTAAAGTGACTTTTCCTCAGCCCACGATGAAGGTATGATAGAGAGCGAGGGTTGCTTTTGAAGGTACCTTTAGTGGTTGTAACGAGTTGCAACCACTGTGACCTTACAGCTTTTTCTTTTCCATCTTACGACTAGTTTCATGCGGTCCGTCACAATTTCCTCTCCTGTGTCGACCCTTTCATCTCAAAGTATCACTTGCAATGTACGTCACAGTGTGATACGGAATTTATAAGAGCGGTTGCGTGTGCGTAGGTCCTTGCAATTAGCGGCACACACGGCTGTGGAATTAAATGCCGCGTTGCCGTGCACCGTTACCTATCCACGCAGCGGCTGTGGAACGGAATGCCTCTGAACTATATACGTTTGCCGCAACTGTCGCGGGAGTGCCTTCACTAGGCCTCTCCGAGCGTGGTCTTACCTTCGTTTGTCACCACACAGGTGGCCCGTGGAATGAGCGTACCACGTGCGTTGAACTGCCGACGAGTTTCGCCTATCAACCAGATCTGCCGCCAGCATATTGCGATGGCTCAGACTCGGCTCAGGTTGGCTTGTGTGAAATGGAGGTCAGGTGTATTTCTTATTTCTGACTCACTAGGTAATTGTTGGGAGTCGGGGGCCCTCGGTTACCGATGTCCTGTAAACTCCGGTATAGACAAGTTTAAAGGTGATTGTGTTCGTTATTTCTACAAATGTTTTCTATTCATTATTGACTAGCAGTCATAGGCTCCATACAATTTTTATTGAATACATAATGTCTTTTTTGACATTTAAATAACCCATGACAACGAACCTCAATATCTGTGGCAACACTAGGGAGTCGGGACACATGGTCACAAACACTGACAAGGGGAGGCCGCTAATTGTGAAATTCAGATTCGATTCATACTGCGCATAATAAAAGCTCATTGCCAGAGGTGTAATGTGGCAAAGCACGATGATGAACTTCTCAGCCGTTGTCGAAAAAAATCGACAGTTTAAAGAAACCGTTGCGGTGAAATACTCTCTACGGTTTATACTTTCCTACATCGTCGTGGCGCAGCGGTATGCGTTCGGGTTCGTAATCAGAAGATCGCCGGATCGAATCTCGCGCCATGCAATTTTTTTTTTAGTATTTGTTTTTGTAAATCAAACACACACACACACACACACACACACACACACACACACACATATATATATATATATATATATATATATATATATATATATATATATTCCCGGCAATCAGTTGCAACAATTATGCATATAATAAGTTGTTGAAAGTCGTTTGTCGTGGAAAAACTGGCGACTTCGAACATGATTATGTTTTCCGCAAACAAAGTTGTGTTTCACAAATGTTATTAATTGTCTTCATAATGTTTACACGTGTAGTTAACGGAAGACGTAGAAACGATATTCCGAAACGAATACGTATAGTGTAAGTCAAACGTTCGAATTAGAGTAGAGACCCCACGATATATATATATATATATATATATATATATATATATATATATATATATATATATATATTTGAATCACAAAAAACAAATATAAAAAAAAGTTGCATGGCACGAGATTCGATCCGGCGACCTTCGGATTACGAGCCCGATCGCTTACCGCTGCGCCACGACGATGTGGGAATATATAAATCGTAGAGAGTATTTCACCCCAACGGTTTCTTTTAACTGTCGATTTTCTCGACAACGGCTCAGAAGTGCATCTTGGTGCTTTGCCACATTACAACTCTGGCCATGAGCTTTTATTGTGCGCAGTATGAATCGAATCTGAATTTCATAATTGGCGGCCTCCCCTTGTGAGTACAGCAGAGCTTTTCTTTCTGAAAATGGTCTCAAATTTGTGGAAAAATGGTGCCAAGGATACATATTATTAGGCAGAAAGGGAAACTATAATCACGGCCTCTTCAAAGATTGTAGTTTTGCATTAGATATGCTCATGATATAAACATGATATTTAATAAATGTGCTTAATTTGTATCGTAGATCTTCATGTTATTATTCTGCCCTGTACCTAGCGGATAATCTAATATTAATTCACTTTAGAGACTAACATTTCTCTGATCTGAATAGCCTACTGCCAGCAGCAGACCTATTTTGCACCCCAAAAACCAGCCTAACATTCTTATGGTTCAAATGGCTCTGAGCACTATGGGACTTAACTTCTGAGGTCATCAGTCCCCTAGAACTTAGAACTACTTAAACCTAACCTAAGGACATCACACACATCCATGCCCGAGGCAGGATTCGAACCTGCGACCGTAGCGGTCGCGCGGTTTCAGACTGAAGCGCTTAGAACCGCTCGGCCACTCCGGCCGGCTAACATTCTTATGATTTAGACAGTTTAGCTTTGCTCAGTACATTTTACAGTCAGTCCGGGTAACTTAATATCCGTTAGCGTATCTTTGTACAACTAACCACTTTTGTTTCAAATGGCTGCTGGTCCACCTACTTTTATAACTCTGTGATTTCTAGTTAGTATTTCAGTTGTCTTTCCAATTTCATGCGTTTGATTATGCTTTAATTGCATTGTTTGTGCAGAGAGCTTCTGGCGACAGTGGCTAAGCTGAGCAATGCCAGGTCAATACAAATATACTGATCCTTCAAAGTAAAGTTGCAGTACTAAACTAACACTTTGTTTTTACTTCTTGTTAACATCTGAATTCCTTCTGGTACAATCTAAATTTACCCGGAGCATTACATATAGGTAAAATTCTTTGTTTTTTTTTTTAAAGACTGGTCTGAAGTTATTCTGAATGAGAGTGTCACTTTTTACCAGCATTAAAACTGGAATTTTACTCTAGTACACTATGGTACACATTTTCACTAGTCCAAGCACCTAGTAAGTGTAGATGTAAAATGCTGCAATGTCTGTTTTGGTGACAGAGGGAGGTGGCGCTGTGGTTAGCACACTGGACTTGCATTCGGGTAGACGACGGCTCAAACCCGCCATCCAAATTTAGATTTTCCGTGATTTTCCTAAATCGTTTCAGGCACGGCCGATTACCTTTCCTATCCTTCCCTAATCCGAGCTTGTGCTCCGGCTCTAATGACCTCGTTGTCGACGAGACGCTAAACACCAATTTCCTCCTCCCTCTCGTCCTGATTTGACGAGTAATTTAATTTGTGTCCAGTATTTTCAAAGAATGGTAAAACTATACTGACTTGGTTGCCGACAGACTACAACAACAACTTAGATCGCTTTTCCCTCACGATTACAACTCTTCACAGCAATGCTCGACTCAGGGGAGCAGCAGAGTTCTGGTGCCTTCCTGTAGTTCCGACATTCCGCTCATTTGTCAGCAATGAACGATGCCCATCGTGAATACGGGTGATTTGCACCGGCGCGGCGCTTGTCGTGCCCGGCTTGTATACGGCTGACAGCGGGGGCAGCTTCCGAACTTATTGTGCTGTAAATTGCCGAGAATGCGGAGCAGCCTGCACCGAATGCCACAAATATCGCTTTGATGGCGGCCTCTCTTGACGCTCCGTGGACAGATAATGTGTCACCCCGTGAGTGGCCATAACTTCCGCAACAATGTGTTGGGTCTTCCATGCGGAATTTACGGCTGGCATAAATAGGCTGTGGCATTTCACTCTCATTAGCAGAGGGGCTAACATTATATTTGTTTGATTTCTGCTGCACAGGGGAAGATATTTGAGGTTAAACATGTGCACAGGCATTAAAATACAGTGTTGCCAATCAGAGCAGTGTCTTATAAATATTATTTGCTGTAGTCCGTCCTACCAATAGCATTTTTACATTTCGTGAAGTATCGGCGTTGCAGTGCTACATATCACTACCAGTGCACTATGTAGTTGCCCACACAACCATTACATATAATCAAATAAGTTCTAAAGTGAGAAATGTTTTATCTTTGAGAAAAGGTCTTTGTCGTACCCAGCAGTGAGGCCGCCCGATGTGACCGAGCGGTTCTAGACGCTTCACTCCGGAACCGCGCTGCTGCTACGGTCGCAGGCTCAAATCCTGCCTCGGGCATGGATGTGTGTGCTGTCCTTAGGTTAGTTAGGTTTAAGTAGTTCTAAGTCTAGGGTACTGATGACCTCAGACGTTAAGTCTCATAGTGCTCAGAGCCCAGCGGTGAATGCCGGCTGGTTTCCGTTGGCGCTCAGTACTTACGAAACAGTAGTAAGAAACAGTGAATGTAGAGAACAAGACGTTCGTTATCTTCTGCAATAGCTGTTGTAATCAGCTATTCCTATTACCGCGTTTTCCATCTTAAGCTTACTATGATTAAATAGGATTTTACTCGCTTTCGTTTATAAAGCATCTTCTGTGATAATTCTAGAAATATGGATATATAATATCACTATACATTTTGCTCTTTGTCGATTAAAACAATATTTGGCGTACTATTTGCGGTGTTTTTGCCTCATGTTTTAGATTTTCTGCAGACCACAGCTTTTCCCTCCTTTGCAAGCGGAGACAGGTCAAAAGAAACTTGATTGCACATTCACCCTTGGCAATTTTTCACTTTTTTGAACTTGCTTTCTCTTTGGCTACGTTGGCGTAACTTCCACAGCACTTCAATTTGTAAAAACATCACAAGAGAAGTAGTAGTAGTATCACGTGTTGCATAGGCAGCACTGTGTTTGCATCCTCGTATATTCTCTGGTTTTCTTTGTAACTTGTGAACATTGCAACCGGTGAATTTACTTTTCCTTAATTGTGTGTGTGTGTGTGTGTGTGTGTGCGAGCGCGGGCGCGCGCGCGCGGCCTGTGAGACAGAGTGAGTCGATATATAAGTGGGTGTCAGTGAGAGTGTAAAATAGTGAAGGTGTCTTAGACCTCCTGCAGAGATGTGTGTGGAGGGGTAGGGGCGAGAGTAGTGCTTCGAGTATTTTTTTTTTCCTGGGAGAGGCGAGGGGGCAGTGACCGTAGGAAAAGAACCTGTGAGGATATGGTAATGAATCGAAACTGAGTGTAAATGTCGGGAAATGGTAGTAACTGGATGACGTGTGTGGAGGTGTGTTCTAATTGGGCTATTGATTGAAAAAGTATGTTGTTTGCCATGTTGGTCTGACCGATTTTGTTGTTTCTTGTCCATTACTGTTTCCTGGTTGTGGTAGTTCTCTTGTAGGATGAAAAGACGTCTTTTGTTGTCCTTTGATTTCTTTGTCGGTGCCTGCGGTGCTAATTTTATGTTGGTGCTGGTGTAACAATTCGGCAAAGACTTATCCTCTACCGAGCGATGTGGCGCATTGGCTACACACTGGACTCGCATTCGGGAGGACGACGGTTCAATCCCGTGTCCGGCCATCCTGATTTAGGTTTTCCGTGATTTCCCTAAATCGCTCCAGGAAAATTTGGGGATGGTTCCTTCGAAAGGGCACGGCCGACTTCCTTCCCTGTCATTTCCTAATCCCATGAGACCGATGACCTCGCTGTCTGGTCTCCTCCCCCAAACAACCCAACTTATCCCGTACTTCCTTGCTAGTACATGCTCTTTGTATCTTGTGTTAAGTATTCTTTTGGTTTGACCTGTATGTCTTCCATCACATGTCTTGATGGTCTGGATAGATTTTAGTTGGTACACCATGTGATCAAAAGTATCCGGATAACTGGTTGAAAATGACTTAGAAGTTCGTGGCGCCCTCCATCAGTAATGATGGAATTCAATAAGATGTGGGCCCACCCTTAGCCTTGATGACAGCTTCCACTCTTGCGGGAACGTTCAATAGTGTGCTGGAAGGTTGCTTGGGGATGGCAGTCCATTTTTCACGGAGTGCTGCACTGAGGAGAGGTACCGATGTCGGTGAGGCCTGACACAAAGTCGGCGTTCCAAGACATCCCAAAGGTGTTCTACAGGATTCAGGTCAGGACTCTGTGCAGGCCAGTCCATTACAGGGATGTTATTGTCGTGTGACCACTCCGCCACAGGCCGTGCATTATCAACAGGTGCTCGATCGTATTGAAAGATGCAATCGCCGTTTCCGAATTGCTTTTCAACAGTGGGTAGCAATAAGGTGCTTAAAACATCAAGGGGTGAAAGCCACCTCTATGAAAAACACGATCACACCATAGTGCCACCGCCTCCGAATTTTACCGTTGGCACTCACTGCACACGATGGCAGATGACGTTCACCGAGCATTCGCCATCCCCACACCCTGCCATCGGATCGACATATTGTGTACCGTGGTTAGGCACTCGATCATGAACGTTTCAGTCGTCCAGTGTTTACGCTCTTTACAACAAGCCAGGTGTCATTTGGCATTTACCGGCGTGATGTGTGGCTTATGAGCAGCCACTCGATCATGAAATCCAAGTTTTCTCACCTCCCGCCTGACTGTCATTGTACTTGCAGTGGATCCTGATGCAGTTTGGAATGCCTGTGTGATGGTCTGGATAGATGTCTGCCTATTACACATTAAGACCCTCTTCAACTGTCGGCGGTCTCTGTCAGTCAACAGATGAAGTCGGCCTGTACCTTTTGTGCTGTACGTGTCTGTGGTATACACCACTTCTAACAAACACCGAACAACGCGCTCCAGTACGCGGCCGCCAAATACATCTCTGGCCGCACTTCTCTGGGCGGCCCGCTGCTTCCATCGCTGGCCGTTTTCACACGCACGCTCCCTTATGTGGCCGAGAAATACCTCGCCGGCCGCACTTCTCCGGGCGGCTCGCGGCTACCATCGCTGGCCGCCTTCGCGCGCGCGCGTTTGTGAGCACCCAGCAATTGGCTACGCCAGGAAACATTGCGATTGGTTTTCCCTGGAAAACAGCGACCCCAGCCGACGGCTCCATTAACTAGCTAGCCTTATATAAACCCGGCCGCCGCCGCAAACGACAGTTCTCATCGGGAAGTGCAGTACGCCGTGTTCCAGCTGCTTGGGGATGACTCGCCGCACCACTCGAGGTTACCTGGCTGCTCGGCGGAAATCTTGCGACTTCACTTGGAGAGACTGAACTTCACTGGACTTGGGAATAATTACGGGACGTGCACCCCACCATGCACATTTGGACATTGGTATAACCAAACTTTAATTATGCATTACTTCTGAGTGTGAGCCTGGGTAGACGCTTGGCTAACATAATTGTTAAAAAGTGATTTGTGATTTAATAAACCAGACTGAAGAGGTTATTGTGTTATTCCTGATTATAACAGTGTCCCTTCACGTTTCCACTTCACTATCACATCGGAAACAGTGGACCTAGGGATGTTTAGGAGTGTGGAAACCTCGCGTACAGACGTATGACACAAGAGACACCCAATCACCTGACCACGTTCGAAGTCCGTGCCGGCCGAAGTGGCCGTGCGGTTAAAGGCGCTGCAGTCTGGAACCGCAAGACCGCTACGGTCGCAGGTTCGAATCCTGCCTCGGGCATGGATGTTTGTGATGTCCTTAGGTTAGTTAGGTTTAACTAGTTCTAAGTTCTAGGGGACTAATGACCTGAGAAGTTGAGTCCCATAGTGCTCAGAGCCATTTGAACCATTTGAACCATTTTCGAAGTCCGTGAGTTCCGCGGAGCGCCCCCTTCTGCTCTCCCACGGTGTATAATGACTACTGAGGTCGTTGAAATGGAGTACCTGGCAGTTTGTGGCAGCGCAATGCACCTAATATGAAATACGTATGTTTTTGGGTGTGTCCGGATACTTTTGATCACACAGTGTATATATCTCGTTTCTCATGTGGAGGTGTTTTTTTCTGTTTCTTTTGGATAGCAGTGTTGAATGCACTGCGAAGCGAAGGGGCCTGGGTTCGTTTTCCCGCCGGGCCTGAGGTTTTCTCCTACGAAGCGAAGAAAGAGCACGTTTTGCGAATGTTAGAAGACGGGACGTACGTTCTACTGTACAGATGCGAGGTAATTCTAGGTAATAGTTTAATTTTATTATGAACTTGTGTCATTTCATTTGAGACGAACGAGGTGCCCACGATAACGTTATCCGATTTTCTTGAAGTTACAGCCATGCCAGACAAGAATGCTCAGGATTTATTTTCACGTGTCTTTTACTCACCGAACAGTGGCAGGTTAAAGCTTGTAATGGATTATTACAGATTTCAGTTTATTATCGAATGTTATTACGAATGCGGACTTGGCGCTCGTAACGGATACGCCTTGCGAGTAGGTGAACCAAAGACGTCATGCAGGATTAAGAATTTTGTATTACATGCAGCTAACTGCTTTAAGCTGCTGACCGAAAAAGCTAGCGAAACTAAATTTCATTTGATCTCATACTTACTTCTACAATGAGGTGACGAAATTCATGTGATTGCTCCTAATATCGTATCGGACCTTCTTTTTCCAGGCAAAGTGCAGCAGTTAGACGTGGCGTAGACTTAACAAGTCGCTGGGAATCACCTACAGAAATACCGAGCAATGCTCTTTATATTATATGCGTCCATAATTGCAAAGGTGTTGCCGATGCAGGATTTTGTGCACGAACCGACCTCTCGATCACGTCCCATAAATGTTCAATGATATTCATGTCAGGAGATCTAGGTGGTCAAATCATTCGCGTCCATTTGTCCAGAATGTACTTATAATGAATCGTGAACAATTGTGGCACGGTGACAGGGCGCACTGCCATCCATAAAAAATTCCATCATTGTTTGGGATCACGAAGTCCACGAATGGCTGTAAATGGTTTCCAAGTAGCCGAACATAACCATTTAGCGTCACTGATCGGTTCAGTTGTAATAGAGGACCCAGTCCATTCCATGTAAACACAGTCCGCACTAATATGGAGCCACCACCAGCTAGCGCAGTGCCTTGTTGACAACTTGGCTCCATGGCTTCATGGGATCTACGCCACACTCGTACTGTCAATTCTTACCAACTGAAATCGGGTCTCGTCTGATCAGCCACGGTTTTGAAGTCGTCTAGGGTCCAACCGACATGGTAACTGATGTGTCGGCAGAAGTGCCAACACCGTGTTGTTTGAGGAAGTCGAAATGCACGCTATAAGCTCACGCAGGATGGCGTGAGATCTGAAACAGGATACTTAATGAATGCTATAAAGAAAAGTACGTAGCTGCTGGAATACTTAACTTTAAGGGGCTCCGGAACGTCCTATACTTGCAATGTTAAAATAACTCTTATAAATTACATCTTTCCTCACAAAGTATTTGAGGTAGGAAGTTGAACTTTTTACAGATTATTTATTGGAATATGGGCTACAACATAACCCAGGGATTTTACAAAATTTTAGTTCAGTTATTAAAGATGATTTTTTTTTCAATTGTAATGAAAATTCACAACATTTTTTTGCAATTTTTTATTTATATATTCAAAAATATACAGTTTTTTGGAAAAAGGCTGTGTTAAATTATGCAGAAGGTACTGTGTAACATTTACTGAAAGTTTGAAACAAATATGTTTGGAAGATCCTTAGAAAACGTGTAATTAGTATGAGAAAATAAAAGTTTTGGGAAGCGAGCGACAAAGATTGGATTAACTTTTTAGTGCATTCCAGGTGCATAGGATGGATTATCTTCATCCTCTGCAAACTCCTCCTCCAGCTTCCTCTTGTTCCTCCTCCTGTTTACTCTTGCTTGTATTTCTAGACTCTTTACAGCCCTGTCTGCAGCCCGAAGGCGTTCCTTGTCTAAAGCAAGCATCGCTCGTACCATGTTAGAACCTATCTTCATTCCCATATTTCTAAATACCTTGCACCTTACAATGTTGCCTTCATTGAAAGTCGCAACAGCATCATACACACCAAAGTGAAGTGTTTCTATTCCAACAAATACAGTCTTGGGGATTCTCGACCATATAACACTATTTACACTTTCATTGGGGTTTTGAGTTTTTCCGTGAATACACTTTTTCAACAGTTCAGGTGCTGCTAAGTCTCTGAAAATAGGTTTTATCACCTCCATTATTGCATGAGGCAGACTATGCTTATGAGTGTACACTTCACCAGTTATCAATCCTTTGTTATATTTACACCAACTGTCTTCTTCTTTGGGACGCAAGCTATGTTGGGGATTTTCATCGTCTTTATTGTTTACAGTAATAACACATACCTTTGGCTTTCCAACATTTCTCCTTTTCTTAAAAGCCTTCAGAGGATTTCTAATAACTTTACTTTTACTCATTATTATACTTCAACAAAACAGAGACTCAAGAAACAGAATTAATTACGAATATTTTCGAGATAACGACAGAGTAAATAAACATGAAACAATCGACAATCACACCAGCGATATATATTGAACCATCACAGGTTAGCCACAACACATACTTTATCTCACATCACTAAAATGTACCTGATGAACACGGACGTTAATAATAACACCATTTGACAGCAGTTTAACAGCGCCACAGTGGGTCACGCCCATGTAGAATACATTTCAAAAAAAATTTAAAAATAGTTGTAGTCTTCGGAATTGAATAAATTATATATCTATTAAAAGGTAATAGTCTGCAGATTCAGAAAACACAAAAAAAGTAAAAATTGAACTTTTCATGATTTTGAGCCTTTACGGAGCCCCTTAATCCACAACTGGTGAACATTGGTCTTGTTACTGTACATGCTTCACTAGATACATAGCAAAGGATAAATGGCGCCTTGCTAGGTCGTACCAATTGACTTAGCTGAAGGCTATGCTAACTATCGTCTCGGCAATTGAGAGCGTAATTCTCAGTGAACCTTTCATAGCAACGTCGGCTGTACAACTGGGGCGAGTGCTAGTGAGTCTCTCTAGACCTGCCGTGTGGTGGCGCTCGGTCTGCAATCACTGACAGTGGCGACACGCGAGTCCGTCGTATACTAGCGGACCGCGGCCGATTGAAAAGGCTACCACCTAGCAAGTGTGGTGTCTGGCGGTGACACCACAGTAACGAGCCCAGCAGAGGCGCTGCAGGCGATGTCGTGCTCTTAGCGAAGGCACTCGCTTCCGTCGTCTGCTGTCATAGTCCGTTAAAACGACATTTCGCCGCACTGCCCGAAGGGATACGTTCGTCCTACGTACCACTTGGATTTCTACGCTTATTTCATGTAGTGTTGCTTGTGCGTTAGCACTGACAACTCTACGCAAACACTGCTGCTCTCCACTGCGTTGTCCATAGTGAGAGGTGATACCTGAAAACGATATTCTTGGCATACTCTTGGCACTGTCGATCTCGGAATATTGAATTCCTGAACGATTTCCGAATGGAATGTCCCATGCTTTTAGCTCCAACTACCATTCCGCGTTTAAAGTCTGTTATTTTCCCTCTAGCGGCCATAATCACGTCGCAAACCGTTTCACATGAATCACCGGAGTACAAATGACAGCTCTCCCAATACACATCCGTTTTGTACCTTATGTACGCGGTACTACCGTCATCTTCATATGTGCATATTGTTATCGCAAAACTTTTGTCACCCCAATGTAGTGTTCGCTTCATCTGTCTAAGACAGGGCTTCACAACATACGTGCTCGCGGAGCAAGCTGTGAGCAGCAAGGTGCGAGCACGGAGCAGCGCGAGCACGCTACCCCCACTACCGGACCAGAGTGGAGAGTGGGGAGAGTCACGTGGGGCACACAACAGCTGCCGCCAGTCGATGTAAATCCGCGGCCACCTGCAGGGATATCACTCACGAATTATTACTGCGACAAATGAAACAAATAAAGGAGAATGTACACATGCCACATAATTTTATTAGCTTAGTGTATGCCTCTACATCCGCATTAATTTGTGAACTGTTACACAATAAAAGGTGTCACTGAAGTGTGGGATTCTCGGTTATCTTGTACTTTTTGCCCTTTACAATTGCGTCTATGTTCCGAGTAATTGTTCTTGTGCATTTTAGGCGCAGCGTGCAGTTTAAATTTCGATCAGACAATGCGTTTCTCAGGCGCGTCTTGTTACATTTCATTGCAGAGAACAGTTGTTCACAAACATACGTGGAACCGAACATTGATATTATTGTAGCCGACAGTTTCTGCAAACGAGGAAATCTATCGTGAGGGAAGTGTCTGTAGAATTCCAAAATGTTTTTCTTGTTCTGAAATTTGTCTCTGTATTCTCTGTCACACTGCAGGTCAATAGTTTCTTGCTGCAGCTCAGGACGAATCTCTTAAATATTCGCTGAATATGGAGAGAACAGATCAAAATCACTGTCTAGTGCTGTCAGATCTTGAAAGCGCTAATCAACTAAGCTATGTGAATAACGTTCACAGTCTTTGTGAACATCTTGCATGGATGATAATTTAGGAAAATGAGCTAGGTTTACTGTTTCCAGCTGACTCACCCAAAGTGTCAATTTCATTTTAAAAGCTCGTATTTGATCTATGAAATGAGTAATTAGCAGATCTTTACCTTGTAGTAAAATGTTCAAAGCATTCAGATGGGTAGTTAAATCTGCTAAGAACGCGAAATCACATTCAAACATGCGCTCGTATTTCCCCTCCCTCCCCTCCCTCATTACTCCGCGACCTTGAACCTGCTCGCGAGCACGTGCCTGAGCAGACGCGAGTACTCGCGCTCAAAACCGGCCAGTTGTTAAGCCCTGGTCTAAGACTTCTTAGGAAAGGTATGATCTGTATTTAAAAGAGTAAATAAATCAGTGTCTACCACATATTTAAAAGAAGTAGTTTAAATTAAAAAGTTGTCACTTAAGTTGAGTTAACCAGTGATGCACTTCGCTGAATGCGCAGTTTTTTGAAGAGCCTTCAGCTCCATTGATTGAAAATTTATCAATGAGCCTTCAGCTATTAAAGTCTAAAATTCCTAATGTGCTTTCCGCTCTATTGGACTAATAATATTTTGATGTGTGGTGCAACGTTTTGTTATCTGTTGTGTGTTTATTGCGATAACACGACAGAATTTAGAACCTGTGCTATGTTTTTACGAGTCCGATGCCAGTTTATTTATGTTTAATTCAAAGCTTTAGGAAACACAATTAACCTCATATAGTCAGGACGTGGGACGAGCACATTAAAAACCATAAAAACTGATGCGTTTCTTTAGTTCATTAATTTAACTCAGTTACACATAAAGTTGGAAATCTCACTTTCGGACAAAGGTCGCTGTTAAAAATACAAGAACAAAATAAAATATAATAGACAATGATTTATTATTAGAAAATGAGTTCATGCTATTTCATCGAGATTTTAATAATATTCATGATGCTCACAAGGGACTGTCCACTAAATTTCAGCTTGGGGCGTTGTAGGAATAATAATCACATTTTCTGCTTTACTTTTCGTTGCCATATTACAGTTTCCGACAAAATTGCTTCATTATGTTACAGAGACAAAGAAAAAATACGAACTGTATTAGACAGAACAGATGTTAATTACCACTGTTTTTAATTCGAGATGGTTGCTGAAAGGGATACTTGTGATCCTGCGGGTTATGTTCAGTGGCGAAAAGAGGGCAGCACCACGAGCATGAAAAGACATACACGCAAAAGTATCACACATTCGAACTGCAATAAAGAGACAGCCAGAGACGTGTGTGTGCAGATATTTGCGCCGGTCTAGAGCCGTTCAACGTTGTTAGTGGTGAAGGGTTTATTAGCCTTTCACTAGGGCGAATCGATATTGGTGTGAAGTACGGGACGCTGAGAGTACTTCTCAGTACATTCGACTTTCTTCGATCTATTCTCAGTCCATATTCTGTACGCATCTCACTACTCATTCGATTCAACAGATCTCCTGCATTATCAGCCGTAACGTCAAAATTGCCCCTAGGGTTCATTTACCTTTGCTAAAAACCAACTTGATTGTCCTACAACACATCATCCGTTTTGTTTTCCGTTCTTCTATATATTAATCTTGTCAGCAACTTGGATGCATTAGCTATTAAACTGATTGTGTCATAATTCTTGCACTTGTCGGCTGTTGCTATCTTCGCAGTTGTGCGGATGATGTTTTTCCGCCGGCCGGGGTGGCCGAGCGGTTCTAGGCGCTACAGTCTGGAACCGCGCGACTAAGTCTAGGGGACTGATGACCACAGAAGTTAAGTCCCATTGTGCTCAGAGCCATTTTGATGTTTTTCCGAATGTCCGATGGTACTGTATAATATCGGCAGCTCATTCATTTTACACACCAACATGAATAGTCGTTTTTTTGCTACTTCCCACCATGATCTCTGAAATTCCGTTGGAATTTTATACGTATTTTCTGCCCTATTTTCTCTTACATCTTCCGAAACTCTTTTAAATTCTGAATATAGTACTGAATCCCTACCTCTTGAACCTGGTGGTAATCAGGGGAAAGCAGGATTCGGTTACGATTGTGGACGGCGCCGTAATCGGTTACTATTGGTTGCCTTTTACAATTACACACAATTTATTTTAAACCAGTAATTCCAGACTCAACAATAAATTAAAAATACCACATGTTATTAATGAAGGAATAAACAACAGTCTAAATAATAGTGTTTTCAGTGAGTTACAATTTAGCAAATCACCATTAAATACCGATACAACAGATAATGTTTTAAAAGCAAGCCACTGTGATCTGGGCAGAAGGCCTTACACGCCAGGAATGGCAATAATTTAAGAACTGTTTAAAACTCGTTGCAACTTACAAATTACAGGTATTGAAATATTAAAGGAAAGTCGTCAAAAACACAGCAGACTGCATCAGACGCCAGGAATGGCAGTAAATAAGATTTTAAAGGCTTACTGCTAAAATACAAATACCAGATTAGAATTTTAAGGCAAATGACCACAATCACGGCTAAAGGCCTTACACGCCAGGAACGGAATTAAATATAAAAAAAATCTTGAAACCTGTTGTAAAACAGCAAATACAATAGCAAAAGTTAATTTAGAAAACAAGGAACTGATCCAGCCATGCTCCAGAAATCGACCTCTGATAAGGTCCGGCAACAAACACTTGCAAGCGATGAGATAGGCAGCCAAGAGTTGCATTCACTTCATAAGATGATAGACTATTGGCAGTCTAACGAATGACTAACGATAATCTTGCTGAAGCTACCTGACGTCCGATAAACCAAATGCAACGATGGAACAATACGCCATAGCCGGAACCGGCGGTCTGTACTACTTCCAGAGTACTGTGTTTACAGCCCCCGGAACGAGAAAGGAATCATTACCACCACACTAGAGGAATTAACAACCGGCCTACAATCAAGGAAGCTGTCAACACTACACACCTTACCGGACAGCAGCGGCAAGGCGAGGAAACGTACACTGCCATTACATACACTACCCCCCAGGGCAGGTAACTGGGGCGTTAGCAGCAAGAATAATTACCGCTGGTTGAACTTGACAAATTGTAACAAGTAGAACGCAGTAAATAGTAGTAAGAAGTCGAGAAAAGCTAATCAGATCTGCCCTCCCCAAGCACTCCACTCGCCACTCTTCGCCTCGGCGACACTATGAGCAGCAACACGAACCCAAGTCACTGGAGATTCGCGAGATATCACAATGGTGGAGGTTTCTCTACTTGAATTGAAATGCACTCATATTAAAGCTTGCTGGATCCAGTTTACGACGAAGTCGTGCACCCTCGTGACCACAGCCCTTCCATCTAGCAGTCCATGTGTGCCGCCAGCGGTCCCGGCGTGTTCTGTCACTGTGCGGACCTGGTTTTCTCCTCAGTCCTCAACCGAACTCGACACTCACGCGATCCGGCAAAACAATGACGTCGCCGCAAAGATAAGGCAACAGTTACTACATATCGATAAACGCCGCTGCTGCCACTAGCGGACAGCAACCCTTGCGAAACCGAGTGGCGCCAGTCAACACGAGAAGAAGACAAATAACCGCAACAGTACCAACTAAATGATACCGTCTGGCCTCCAACAGAGGGTGGAAACCTACCTGTTTCTTCTATTGCGTCCTCAAAGAACTCTTCCTCCTGATAGAGGTCTTCAATGTACTCTTTCCATCCACCCATTAGTTCCTCTACATTTAACGATGGAATTCCCATTGCAGTCTTAATGTTACCACCCTGATTTTAATCTCACCGATGTTTGTTTTGACTTTTCTATGTGCTGAGGGCAGTTATCGCCGTTTTCAACGTTTCGATCGACCACATTTTACAGCCAGTAGGGAGAATCGCCCCACTGTGCACCAAACACAGCACGACCTCTTCACATCTGCACCTGCCATCTGAGAACAAGTAATTTAACTTTATGCATTATTCCAAAACTTTGGTTGGAAACTAGCAGCAGCCAGACTAGGGAATGCTAGGGTGCCTTTAACACCACAACACAAATGGCTGCACTTAGAATGGTGCCGTGGCCGGGAAGCATGTACTGCTGATAATGGGGTCCCACAGTGTTCAGTGACGCATGGCGGTTATCTAGTAATACGTCGTCCAATGTGGTGGCGACCTGGCAAGGGATCCTATTCTTCCAAAGTCTTGGAGGGTCACAGCAATGTTACTGTAGTCGTCATGATGTGGGGAGACATCGTGTGTGGCTTCCCCCACAGCTGGTAGAGGTTGAGGGAACAGTGGAGGCACAATGGTACATCCTCATGTATCACTACTAATGGGAGAGTATTTTTCAACAGGGCAATGGTCGTCTGCCCATGACATCTGTGTCTGTGAACTGTCTGCTGAATGATGACATACTACCACGGCCAGCAGCATACTCAGATTTGTTCACGATAGAATATGTTTGGGACGAGGTCAGAAGTCATCGTCCCAGTACGAGTATCAAGAATATGAAGAACCAGTCACAATAGTTGTGCTTCAGATTGTCTCAGGAGACAATACAAATGCTTTCCGAATCGGACCAGTGCGTGAGTCCAGACCAGAGGGGATATAACGTCATACTGCCAAGTGGGATCATATTCCAAGTTCTTTGTAAATTTGAATCGGTTTTGTAATTACAAAAGTAATAACACAGTCCCTGTTGACCTGTACAAAGTTTTATTTAATTTCCTCTTCTTCTCTTCTGTGCTTAGGCAACGGCCTTGCCACAGTGGATACACCGGTTCCCTTGAGATCACCGAAGTTTAGCGCTGTCGGGCGTGGTCGGCACTTGGATGGGTAACCATCCAGCCGCCATGCGCTGTTGCCATTTTTCGGGGTGCACTCAGCCTCGTGATGCCAATTGAGGAGCTACTCGACCGAATAGTAGCGACTCCGGTCAAAGAAAACCATCATAACGACGGGGAGAGCGGTGTGCTGACCACACGCCCCTCCTAAACCGCATCCTCAACTGAGGATGACACGGCGGTCGGATGGTCCCGATGGGCCAGTTGTGGCCTGAAGACGGAGTCCTCGTCTGTGCTTCCCTTTTTTGTCAGGGAGAGTATGTTGTTTCTTGGTAAGTTAATATGCGTTGAGCAGATGTTTTTGAGGCATGGTGAGTAATGTGCAAAGGATTCACTCCCCCCCCTGCCCCACCTGTTGCAACTGTGTTAGGGTTGCAGTTTCCCCATTCTTCATGTTGGCCAGCCACGTGCTCTGTTATGTTTTACTGCACCATTGCTTTCTTCGGCAAGGCAATCGCTTCCCCACGTGGCATTTTCTGGTTACATCAGGCTGCACGAGCGCAAGCTCGCTTCCACTCAACGAGACCTAGAATATCGGCTGAGGTTTGGCTACCACAGTGTACCAAGCAAACATTTGTTTTCAGCAAGACTCGTGTTCCTCCTGTTCCAAACTTTGCACAGAAGATTTCATTTTCTGTAGCTAAAGAAAACTGACGGAGACTTTTTCGCTCAATTATTTGCGGCAACGCGCGTGCGGAGAATAAAAGCCTCTTGCTCGGCAGCGCCTACAAAAGAAGTCCTCCGCGGCTGCTGCCAGCCGCCGCCGCCGCACAATCGATCAGGCCGTCAGGGAAGGAACGACTTTCCGTCTCGCCGGCGGTAATGACATGGCACGGCTGCGGCGTGGGCGTCTCTGCGCCGAGGAGGAAGACAACAAACAGGCCGGAGCGGAGCGTCGGCCAAGTGGGTCGCACCATGATGGAGCTTGGTGGGGGGCAGATGTGGCGGGGAGTGGCAGGAGGCATGCTGGGAACCCACAACCAGTCCTGTCCTTGCAGTTTTCGAGCCCAGGAGGCAGTGACGCGTTACCAAGCAGAATAGAAGAGATAGACGAACAAGTATTAAGGTCACCGGACCAAATGAGACTCCGTAAAAGAGCACACTGTTCGCTTTGGAGCGCTGCAAGTGATGTAGAATTGATACGAGGAGGTCTATGTGACCCTTGTAATGTATGATGGCGTGCTGAAAACTAATGACTCCGAAATTTTGTACGAAAACTCTTAAAACTTTTTAAATAAAACAAACTTTATTGACATTCTACATTTTTATTCTTCACGTCTACACATTTTTCTCCAAATGACAGGCCATTTTGTTGAAACTGTCGCCGTAGAATGTTTGACTTTGTTGATGTAGCCAAAACGGCACCTATGCTTGCACTGCTTCACCACCATCATAAGTGAAGTCCTCGAAGGCATAATTAAAGTTTTGAACACAGATGAAAATCAGATGGGGCCTAGTCGGAACTGAATGGAGGATGACCGATGACAGCAAATCTAATAAAAGATCATACATTTAAAGAAAATAAATTATGAGAAAAATCAGCAGTGAAACCGGGAATTCGAATTGTTGCAGACTTCGCAGCGCTGATATGTGGTCTGTCACTGTGATGCTGAAGGAGACATATACACGAACCCATTTAGAAACTGGATTACAGCGTGCTGGGCCGACCAGAGTGGCCGAGCGGTTCTAGGCGCTTCAGTCTGGAACCGCGCGACCGCTACGATCGTGCTTCGAATCCTGCCTCGGGCATGGATGTGTGTGATGTCCTTAGGTTGGTTATGTTTAAGTAGTTCTAAGTTCTAGGGGACTGATGACCTCAGAAGTGAAGTCCCATAGTGCTCAGAGCCATTTTGAACAGCGCGCTGTTTCTCACACAATGAAGTAGATACAGTACACACGGCCATGCTACACGCCACAATTCGGAATCTTCTAACGATATCGAGAACTGAGCAAACATTTCTGATCTGTCAAAAAATAAAAACACCTACAGCTGTAGGGACCGATGACCGACAACCAACCAACTTACAGGTGTCCTTATGATTTTATTTTATTTTGTCGCTATCAGTTTCAACGCTCCATTGCGTCATCTTCAGCCTCTTTTTGAAGCGGTACAGGTTAATATGGTCCCCATGCATAACCCACCAGTTGCATCAAAAAGAGCCTGAAGATGACGCAGTGAAGCGTTGAAACTGGTAGCGAAAAATAAAATATAATCATAAGGACGGCTGTAGGTGTTTTTATTTTTTGTCGCGAAAGTAAACGGCCGTCGTCCCAGAGACCTCCTGCTAAAAGGATGGACAAACAAAAAAATTTCTGAGGTGTTACTTTTCAGCAAACCCTAATACGAGACTGAGATTCCTTTAGTTCAGTACCTGATACATCTCAGTTATGAGGCACCGGATACTATATGTGCACATCAATACTATTTTTGCATACGGTATTTGCTTCGTGATACATTACCCGTGTGAAAATGGACCGTTTACCAATTGCGGAAAAGGTCGATATCGTGTTGATGTATGGCTATTGTGATCAAAATGCCCAAAGGGCGTGTGCTATGTAAGCTGCTCGGTATTCTGGACGACATCATCCAAGTGTCCGGACCGTTCGCCGGATAGTTACGTGTGTCCAGCCACATGTGAAACGTCAACCACGACCTGCAAAAAATGGTTCAAATGGCTCTGAGCACTATGGGACTTAACATCTATGGTCATCAGTCCCCTAGAACTTAGAACTACTTAAACCTAACTAACCTAAGGACATCACACACATCCATGCTCGAGGCAGGATTCGAACCTGCGACCGTAACGGTCGCGCGGCTCCAGACTGTTGAGCCTAGAACTGCTCGGCCACTCTGGCCGGCGCTCGCGTACGGTTGAAGCGCTATTGAACAGCATATTTCATAACAGGTGGATTGGTCGTCGAAGCACCATATCATGGCGCGCACGTTCACAGGATCTTACGTCCCGGATTTCTTTCTGTGGGGAAAGTTGAAGGATATTTGCTATCGTGATCCACCGACAACGTTTGTCAATATGCGTCAGCGCATTGTCAATGCATGTGCGAACATTACTAAAGGCGAACTACTCGCTGTTGAGAGGAATGTCGTTACATGTATTGCCAAATGCACTGAGGTTGATGGACATAATTTTGAGCATTTATTGCATTAATGTGGTATTTAAATGTAATCACGCTGTAACAGCATGCGTTCTCGGAAGTTATAAGTTCACAAAGGTACATGTATCACATTGGAACAACCGAAATAAAATGTTCAAACGTACCTACGTTCTGTATTTTAATTTAAAAATCCTACCTGTTACCAAGTGTTTGTCTAAAATTGTGAGCCATATGTTTGTGACTGTTATAGCGCCACCTATCACAAAGCGAAAGAAATGGTTCAACTGAAACATTCATATTTCTCTAAGTACTACACGAATGTGTAATAAAAATAGGGGTTCCTATTCAAGAAAAGCAGTTGGTATCCGTTTGACCTATGGCAGCGCCATCTAGCGGGCCAACCCTAGCGTCATCTGGTTTTCCCCTTCAAGCTAAACGAGTTTCGTTCTGTAGTTTTTCGTTTGACGCTTATTTCGTGAGATGTCTCTCTCTCTCTCTCTCTCTCTCTCTCTCTCTCTCTCTCTCTCTCTATATATATATATATATATATATATATATATATATATATTCCTGGAAATTGAAATAAGAACACCGTGAATTCATTGTCCCAGGAAGGGGAAACTTTATTGACACATTCCTGGGGTCAGATACATCACATGATCACACTGACAGAACCACAGGCACATAGACACAGGCAACAGAGCATGCACAATGTCGGCACTAGTACAGTGTATATCCACCTTTCGCAGCAATGCAGGCTGCTATTCTCCCATGGAGACGATCGTAGAGATGCTGGATGTAGTCCTGTGGAACGGCTTGCCATGCCATTTCCACCTGGCGCCCCAGTTGGACCAGCGTTCGTGCTGGACGTGCAGACCGCGTGAGACGACGCTTCATCCAGTCCCAAACATGCTCAATGGGGGACAGATCCGGAGATCTTGCTGGCCAGGGTAGTTGACTTACACCTTCTAGAGCACGTTGGGTGGCACGGGATACATGCGGACGTGCATTATCCTGTTGGAACAGCAAGTTCCCTTGCCGGTCTAGGAATGGTAGAACGATGGGTTCGATGACGGTTTGGATGTACCGTGCACTATTCAGTGTCCCCTCGACGATCACCAGTGGTGTACGGCCAGTGTAGGAGATCGCTCCCCACACCATGATGCCGGGTGTTGGCCCTGTGTGCCTCGGTCGTATGCACTCCTGATTGTGGCGCTCACCTGCACGGCGCCAAACACGCATACGACCATCATTGGCACCAAGGCAGAAGCGACTCTCATCGCTGAAGACGACACGTCTCCATTCGTCCCTCCATTCACGCCTGTCGCGACACCACTGGAGGCGGGCTGCACGATGTTGGGGCGTGAGCGGAAGATGGCCTAACGGTGTGCGGGACTGTAGCCCAGCTTCATGGAGACGGTTGCGAATGGTCCTCGCCGATACCCCAGGAGCAACAGTGTCCCTATTTTGCTGGGAAGTGGCGGTGCGGTCCCCTACGGCACTGCGTAGGATCCTACGGTCTTGGCGTGCATCCGTGCGTCGCTGCGGTCCGGTCCCAGGTCGACGGGCACGTGCACCTTCCGCCGACCACTGGCGACAACATCGATGTACTGTGGAGACCTCACACCCCACGTGTTGAGCAATTCGGCGGTACGTCCACCCGGCTTCCCGCATGCCCACTATACGCCCTCGCTCAAAGTCCGTCAACTGCACATACGGTTCACGTCCACGCTGTCGCGGCATGCTACCAGTGTTAAAGACTGCGATGGAGCTCCGTATGCCACGGCAAACTGGCTGACACTGACGGCGGCGGTGCACAAATGCTGCGCAGCTAGCGCCATTCGACGGCCAACACCGCGGTTCCTGGTGTGTCCGCTGTGCCGTGCGTGTGATCATTGCTTGTACAGCCCTCTCGCAGTGTCCGGAGCAAGTATGGTGGGTCTGACACACCGGTGTCAATGTGTTCTTTTTTCCATTTCCAGGAGTGTATATATATATATTCTACTGTACGTGTGTATTTCACTGAACTCCTCCTAAACGGCTGGACCGATTTGAATGAATTTTTTTGTATGCGTTTGGGTGGCGTCCTGGATGGTTTAGATTCACAAATCAGCCCAGCAGATGGCGCTGCAGTCGGTATCTAGGTTATTTATCTACACTGCAACTAAACGGCTGGATAGATTTGAATGAATTTTTGTGAATGCATTCAAGTGGGGGTCTGGAAAAGTTATATTCTTAAATCAGCACGGTAGGTGGCGTTGCATTTTTGTGTGCAATATTGACCGTATTATATTCAGATATAAGTTACGTGCCTAGGATTTCGTTTATTTTTCGACATTTTAATTTGAGTGTATTATAATATGTGTGTTTCGTTATTCTGACATTTTAATTTGTTTTGTACGGTGTCTTTTGATATTTCAGGTGTCGCATTTCAGTGAATATTAAGTGTACTATATTCACATATAAGTTACGTACATAAAACAATGCCACGTCTTCGTGGACGAGGAGGAAATATTGGTCAACAGATTCAGAATTCACAATTAGTCCAGAAACGTCGGTTAAATAGATCAGCAGAGGATCAATTGACGGACAATGAAAATTTAAGGAACCAGGCTGCAAGCAGACGTGTTAATGAAAGTCGAGAGCAACGCAACGAAGGCCTTCGAGCTAATGCATTGAGACAAAGGCTGGCCGGTCAACGAGTCACCGAAACATTCAGAGCACGTGAGCAACAGCGTTTGCAAGAGTATCGCTCATTGACACGTGCATCACTTCTTCGCCTTGCGTTTGAATATGAGTCGGCCATGGACTATTCGTCACATTCACAAATTGTAATCGGTGCTATGAACAAACAATGCCAACTGTAGTGTCGGCAGACTTGCCAACACTACACACACTAAATGAAAGAGGCGGCCAAGATGCACGCGCTAACTCACGAAGGATGGAGTGAGGTCTGAAACAGGATACGTAATGAATGCTATAAAGAAAAGTACGTAGCTTCTTAACTTTATTCCATCCTTGTGGTACATCGCTCTTGATGAGACATCTGGAGATTGTGGCGATACAAGTGAGACTCTTAAGATACATGCAAAGTTACAAATGGCGCCTTGCTAGGTCGTAGACATGGACTTAGCTGAAGGCTATTCTAACTGTCTCTCGGCAAATGAGAGAAAGGCTTCGTCAGTCTAGTCGCTAGCAACGTCGTCGTACAACTGGGGCGAGTGCAAGTAAGTCTCTCTAGACCTGCCGTGTGGTGGCGCTCGGTCTGATCACTGACAGTGGTGACACGCGGGTCCGACATGTACTAATGGACCGCGGCCGATTTAAAGCTACCACCTAGCAAGTGTGGTGTCTGGCGGTGACACCACATTCCTCCCCCGCAAATCGGCGAACGGTCGTGTGATAAGGCTTCCGCTCGCTGTGGGGAGGACCCCATGTTGACGTATGCGACGAGGTGGGGAGCCTAACAACAGGCGAGGCTGTGCCACCCGCACCCTGCCATTTGGTCCGAGGGGAGCTAGGAAATGCCTGAAAACCTAGTCCAGGGTGCACGTCAACATGCGGTGTATGCGCCCGTAGAGAGACAGGAGGGGCCGAAGGGTCGACCTCCATTGCGTCGGGGCACCCGACGGGCGAAGACGCCATGTGGTCCGGAGCGGGCAAGAGTTCCATGGCGGAGGACAGCTGGTCACGGGAAGCGATCGGCGGTGCGTGACCCAGGGAGGCGCTGGGCGGCTGCAGCGAAGCGTCCACTACGGGCGGCGCCGGCGGGAGAACAGGCGGCGGCGCGTCGCCAAGAGGCAAAATGGAAGGCAGCGTCGGTAACACCTGGGGATGAGGCGAGCCAGTAGATGGGTCCCCAGGGCGCTGACCGGACGGCACCGTCACTGAAAGCAGACGGGGAGCGACAGAACCCGGGCGACGACAGAGGCGCAGCTGATTGAGGTGCCGACGCACCTCACCAGAGGCCCCCAAAACCAGATACATCGCGCGGCCGAGGCAGCGAAGAATGCGCCCTGCGAGCCAACGCCGTGAACCTCGATAGTTGCGATAGAAGACAACGTCGCCAGGAGCAAAAGCAGGAGTCTGCCGCTGCACAGGAACCTGATGCGGCGGATGCAGCAAAGACATCAAGGTTCGATGAGGACGACCGTGGATCAACTCAGCCGGCGAGCGACCATCGCGGGGCTGAGAGCGATACGAGGACAAAAAGAGCAATAACGCGTCCTCCCGAGAATGAGACTCTTTCAACTTCAACATCTGTGACTTGAAAGTCCGGACCAATCGTTCAGCGGCACCGTTCGACTGAGGCGAAAATGGCGCGGATGTCAGATGTTGAATACCATTGGCCTTGCAGAATTACTGAAATTCTGCGGACATGAATTGTGGGCCATTGTCGGAAACAATAGTCTGTGGAAGACCTTCTATGCGAAAGATAGCAGATAATGCTTGGATGGTGGCAGATGATGTCGTGGAAGACATCCGGACAACAAAAGGAAAATTACTGAAAGAATCGACCACAACCAACCATCGAGCATTCCAGAAGGGACCAGCAAAATCGATGTGCAATCGTTGCCAAGGGGAAGTGGCTTTCGGCCATTGAAAAGAATTTCCGCGGCGGTGCGGATTGTTGTTCGGCACACGCCAGGCAAGAAGAGCACATATTCGTAATCGCAGCATCGATTCCGAACCAAGTACAGTGCTGACGAGCAAGGTGTTTCGTTCGCACTATACCCCAATGTCCTTGGTGAAGAAGCCGTAAGACAGAGGACTGTAACGAACGTGGGACCACGACTCTGGACTGATCATTATCAGAACACAACAACAAAACACCACGTCGTACAAAAAGTCTCTCCTTGTGAGCAAAAAATCGGCGAACCAACGGATCCTCGATCCGTGACTTTGACAAAGGCCATTGCGTAGCAACAAAACGCAAAACGGGAGCAAGGACAGGGTCAGCAGCTGTGGCGGCAGCTACACGACGAAAATCAATCGGAAACGATTCGACCACGTCATCGGTTTCCGCATCAATGAACATACAAGCAAGTTCGGAAGAATCGAATGCTCTAGCCTCAGCAACAGGCAAAATTACTAAGGGTGAGGCCCAGAGAGAAGCCTGCACACGTTCAATTACACCTTGGGATTCTAAATCGTGTAATGTTCTTGCGACCTCATCACGCAATGTGTGGGGAACATTGCGCGCTCTGAAAAATTTCGGTTGCGCGTTCACTTTCAGTTCCAAATGTGCTTCATAGTTCTTAGCGCAACCAAGGCCCGGTGCAAAAATGTCTGCAAATTCCTCACATAGACGAGAAACACTGGCGGAAGACACAGTCTCGTTCAGTGATAGGACCTGATTGACTATTGACAAGTTAAACAAATGAAATAAATCTAAACCAAACAAGTTCACTGCAGATGAAGAACGAAGGACGTAAAATGACACAAGTTTTGTTTGTCCCTTGTATGTTGCAAGAAGAGTGCACTGTCCTAACACAGGGATCTGCTGTCCTGAATAACTAGTGAGCTGAACATCTGCGGCACGCAACGGAGGTTTGCCCAGTTGTGTGTACATGTCGTGATTGATCAATGAAACTGCAGCTCCGGTATCGAGGTGGAACGGGATCATTTTGCCTGCAAAGTCCAAGTCTACAAAAAGTTTATTGTCCTGCTGACGACAAGAGCGACTGTCTCGTGCAATTTGAACTGATACATGTACAGAAGCACTTGCGACTTGACGGGATTTCCGGCGACGTCGACGCACACTTTTCGTGGGACAAACACAGTCACAGTTTGAGATAGTGGCACTGGACGGGGTGGAATTAACTACATGAATGTCCATGGGCGAAGGTTCACGAGCCTGATTGTCCTTGGTTCTATTCCGGCGCGAAGCAAAGGGCCTGGAATGGTTGTGATTGTCTGATCTGAGATGTTTCCGGCAAACACTTTGAACATGTCCTTTCTTATGACAGTAAAAGCAAATAGCTTGGCGGGACGGGCAATTTTCACGCGAATGTCTAGTTGCACACCGCGGGCATGATTTTAGAACTGCATTGGCATGCTTATGCGGCACACGTGTTTGAGAGCTAGGCCGCAGCTGCGCGGACGTGCGCGAGGGCTGTGTAGCGTTCCGTGCAGCGGGCCCGGCGGGCCGGTTAATGTGACACATGGCTGGCGAAGTTTCAAACGATTCCTGAGCAAAGTCAAGTGTGTCTTGCCTATCCAATATGTCTATCACTTGCTGAAGGGAGGGATTTACTAGTTTCAAAATCTGTTCCCGTATGCGAACATCAGAAACGTTCTGTGCTATGGCATCACGTACCATTGTATCTGAATAAGGAAGTCCACATTCACACTCAAAAGCACAATCCCTAGTAAGTCCTTGCAATGTTGCAACCCACTCCCTATTAGTCTGACCGGCCGTACGTTTTGTACGAAAGAACGTATACCGTTTTGCAACGACATTGACTGTTTCCTTGAAATAGGCATCTAACTCCGACAAAATTTCTTCGTAGGACAGAGTTGCTACGTCGCGTCGGGGAAACAATTTCACTATCACACGGTAGGTGGACACACCTACACACGAAAGCAAAAACGGCTGCCGCTCATTACCATGAATTCTGTAGGCGGCGAGATGGAATCCAAATTGGCGTGACCACTCCGTCCATGTTTCGTTGGCTGGGTCATACGGTCGAAATGGGGGTGCAACTGCATGTTGTGGCTGCGGTAGCGGTGAAGCGGCGGCTGCCGCATCGGTTTGCAGTGCACGTTGACCCTGGACGAGCTGTCCAAGGGCATCCAGTAACGCCTGCGTCTGCTGATTCTGCAAGCGATAAAATTCGGACAGTACATCTGGCGAAGCCATGACACAAGGAAAGGTAAGCAATTAGAAAGAACAAGATCCTGATTGATCCGTGTCGCCAAAAATGTAGTGTCGGCAGACTTGCCAACACTACGCACACTAAATGAAAGAGGCGGCCAAGATGCACGCGCTAACTCACGAAGGATGGAGTGAGGTCTGAAACAGGATACGTAATGAATGCTATAAAGAAAAGTACGTAGCTTCTTAACTTTATTCCATCCTTGTGGTACATCGCTCTTGATGAGACATCTGGAGATTGTGGCGATACAAGTGAGACTCTTAAGATACATGCAAAGTTACAAATGGCGCCTTGCTAGGTCGTAGACATGGACTTAGCTGAAGGCTATTCTAACTGTCTCTCGGCAAATGAGAGAAAGGCTTCGTCAGTCTAGTCGCTAGCAACGTCGTCGTACAACTGGGGCGAGTGCAAGTAAGTCTCTCTAGACCTGCCGTGTGGTGGCGCTCGGTCTGATCACTGACAGTGGCGACACGCGGGTCCGACATGTACTAATGGACCGCGGCCGATTTAAAGCTACCACCTAGCAAGTGTGGTGTCTGGTGGTGACACCACACCAACACTGCCATACACCCAAATACAAAGGTGAATCAGCCGGTTTCTGCTGCGCGTCTGGAAAAGTTCTATTGCCACCATTGAATTCGTCGCCAGAACCATTGAAAACACTATTAGCTGGAGCTACATCTCAATCTAAATTGTTTTTGCGTAAAATTCGCAAATTCAATTTGTGTTTTCAAATGACATCATTTGGAGCAACAAAAATCGTTCAGAAGGAGGATGGTCACAATTTTAAAAAATGGTTCAAATTGCTCTGAGCACTACGGGACTTCACATCTCAGGTCATCAGTCCCCTAGAACTTAGAATTACTTAAAGCTAACTAACCTAAGGACATCACACACATCCATGCCCGAGGCAAGATTCGAGCTTGCGACCGTAGCTGTCGCGCGGTTACAGACTGAATCGCCTAGAACCGCTCGGCCACCAGCGGCCGGCCACAATTTTGAATCAACGTTTACGATTCTGGGCCAAGTGTATCATCAAATTGGCTCTTTAATGCCGATGCCTGATACCGATTCAAAATTTCTGCAAATCTACTTCATGGGTGATGAGGAGCAGCAAATAAACGCACGCTGCCAGTACAACCATATCGAGCAGATGGAGGAGCAAGAAATTGTGGTTATTTTAGAACCGTTTTTACAGAATCACAACCAATTGGTCCAGTTGTTCAATACCGTTTCAAACAGACTGCAAAACGACAACTATACGATCGTCATCAAAGCACACAAAATACCGTCTGGGCAGCACGCGGGTTGATATAATACACCGACTATTAATGAAGTTGCAGTTGTTACGGTTGGCGACGCATTTGAAGGTCGAGACATACGAATCCAACGCAGAGATAACACAGTGCATACGACTGAGGGCAGTCAGCGCTCTTACGACGCTTTGCAATATCCGTTGATATTTTGGGAAGGAAAAGATGGGTATCATTTAAATATCAAACAGCAACAGGTACAATCTACACATGTGATTACCTAATATTTTATTTCTGTGTACGTTTAATTTCTTTTTGTCTTAATTATGTTTTTACTTTGCAGAGGGAGAAACCAGCAAGAAAGTGAGCGCGATGAACTTCTACGCATATTGGTTGATGATTCGTGCCAATGAAGACAGTAATATTCTCCGATACTGCCAGCTGTTTTATCAATATACCGTTGATATGTATGCGAAAATTGAAAGTGAGCGATTACGATACATCAGGTATAATCAAGTGAAACTTCGAGCTGAGGGATACATTCATTTGCGTGATGCTATTGATGGTAACGTAGATGGAGTAACTAATATCAACGACATTGGTACTTCATATATTCTTCCATCATCATATATTGGTAGCCGTCATATGCAAGAATATATTCAAGACGCCATGATTTTTGTGCGTCCGTACGGACGACCAGATTTGTTTATTGCATTTTCGTGTAATCCAAAATGGGATGAAATTAAAATTGCACTATTGCCAGGTCAAACTGCAATAGATCGGCACGATATCACTGCACGTGTCTTGAGACAAAAGTTAAAATCGTCGATGAACTTGATTATACATTCCTCTGTACTTGGCAAAACACATTGCTGGCTGTATTCTGTTGAATGGAAAGAAACGAGGTTTGCCACACGCGCATATTTTGATTTGGTCGGTCGACAAAATACAGTCTGAAGAAATTGATAAAATTATCTCAGCAGAAATTCCGGAGCGGAATATCGATCAAGAATTGTATGAGATTGCTACCGCTAACACGATCCATGGTCCATGCAGTGCTATAAACATGACGGCGCCATGCATGGACAATGGAAAATGTACGAAACGTTTTCCAAAAAAATGTATAAATGATACAATCACTAATATCTATTGTTATCCATTGTATCGTCGTCGAGACACTGACCATGGTGGTCAATCACACCAATTACGCATGTCAAACGGTGCAACAGTTGACACTGACAATCACAGGGTGGTTTCGTATTCACCATTGCTGTGTAAAATCTACAAAGCACACATAAACATTGAGCTCTGCAGTTCGGTGAAGTCCATAAAATATACATGCAAATATGCCCATAAGGGCAGTGATATGACTGCATTTGCTGTTCACAATGTTAACAAAAACGATTCAATAACACGGTATCAAATGGGGAAATACATCAGCAGCAATGAAGCAGTTTGGCGTATTTTGGGTTTTCCGATATACGAAAGAGACCCTGCTGCTATACATTTGGCCATGCACTTTGAAAATGGACAGCGTGTTTATTTCACGGAAGAGACTGCTCTACAACGTGCATAAATTGCTCCAAAAACCGCGTTAACAAAGTTTTCGAACTATGCAACCGACCAGGTATTCCCTGTCAATTCGCAAAGACATTAATGTATACTGATGTGCTAGGATATTTCACATGGAACAAACAGTCAAAAAAGTGGGAACCACGAAAGCGAGGTGTTCCAGTTGAAGGATAAAACGGCATATTTATGGGAAACACATTAGGTGGATTATACACAGTCCATCCAAAGCAACGCGAATGTTTCTTCTTGCGTTTATTGTTGGTTGATATTCCTGGATCGACGTCCTTCCAATACTTGCGAACAGTCAATGGCATTTTGTACGACACATATCATGATGCGTGTCGCGAATTACGTTTGCTGGAAGATGACAACCATTGGGATATTACACCTGCAGATGCAGCATTGAGCACCTCTCCTCATCAAATTCGCCAATTATTTGCCATGTTATTGACGACGTGTTTTCCGTCTCAAGCTTCTGTCCTCTGGGACAAATATAAATATTCTATAATGACGACATTCTGCATCTCATTCGGACTGCTGATCAAGACCCCAATATCGATTTTTCGCCGGAAATATATAACAAGGCGCTAATAAAGATTGAAGATACGTGCGTTCTGATTTCGAATATGCAACTCATTCATTTTGGTTTGCCCTCACCTTACCGCCCAGCAACAGACATAATTAACAGCGAGATTCAGCACGAACAACAGTTCAGTACGGTCTCTTTAACTACTTTCATTGAAAATAATGAGCAACTACTGAATGATGAACAAAAGAATGTATACGATCGAATTAATTTGTCAATTGCAGCAGAACAAGGTGGATTCTTTTTTTGGACGCAGCAGGTGGCACTGGAAAAACTTTTCTCATCTCACTAACACTTGCGCGCATTCGATCACAAAATCATGTTGCGTTAGCAATTGCTTCATCAGGTATTGCAGCCACTTTGCTTGATGGCAGACGGACTGCACATTCAGCACACAAGTTGCCGTTGAACATTCAGACAAATCCAGATACAGTGTGCAACATAAAAAAGCATTCCGGTATGGCTAAAGTTTTGCAAAAATGCAAAATTATTATCTGGGATGAATGCACTATGGCCCACAAGCATTCAATTGAAGCTCTCGATAGAGTGACGAAAGGTCTAAATAATAACACCAGGCTATTCGGTGGTGCCTTACTGCTACTGTCCGGTGATTTTAGACAGACATTGCCGGTCATTTCACGCGCTACATATGCGGATGAAATTAACGAGTGTATAAAACAGTCTTATCTATGGCGAAATGTCAGTACATTACGTCTTAACACAAATATACGAGTTCAACTGCAAAACGATCAATTGGCACTATCATTCTCCGAGCAATTGCTCAACGTTGGAAATGGAACAATACCATTGCATGGAGACACACAATGCATCAAATTGCCAGACAATTTCTGCACGAAAGATGCTTTGATTGAAAGCATATTTCCAGATTTACAAGCTAATTATATTAATCATGCGTGGCTTCGTGAACGAGCGATTTTAGCCGCAAAAAATATCGATTTTGACGCTATTAACTTCAAAATACAACAGTCATCGGCCGGCAATGAGATATTGTTCAAATCGATCGACACTGTTACCGATTCTGACGAAGCAGTCAACTATCCTGTTGAATTTTTGAATACGCTGGTTTTACCAGGAATGCCACCACATGACTTGCGATTAAAAATTGGCTCACCTGTGATTTTGCTTCCGAATTTAAATGCACCTAAGCTATGTAACGGTAGAAGATAAGTCATAAAAAATTATGGGCAATCTTCTTGAAGCTACAATTTTGAACGGCAAATTCGAAGGTGAAGTTGTTCTCCTGCCACGAATCCCAATGATTCCTTCAGACTCACCCATTCCATTCAGACGTCTGCAATTCCCTATTTGCTTGGCATTTCCCATGACTATTAATAATTCACAAGGTCAAACAACGTCGATTTGTGGGTTGGATCTAGAAAATCCGGTCTTTTCACGTGGTCAATTATATGTGGCGTGTTCTCGCGTTGGAAAACCGCCAAGTTTATTCATTTATACTCCTCAGGAATTGTCTAAAAATATTGTTCATCAACTCGCATTAAGATAAAATTAAACAATCATTTTGATTATATGGAGTTGTTTTTAGAAAAAGTGATGTTATTTCAAAATAAAGAATAATGAAATTATTATATTATTTGTCTTTCATTTCATACTTTGTTTAATATCCTAATCGCTTGAAATATCTTGCAGGACAACGTCTGTCGGGTCCGCTCGTAACGGGAAGAAATCAACGCCTAGGGGGGGGGGGGGGGGTAGGACACACAACATCGAATACATCGCGTTTTGTGTAGTAAAAAGTCGTTTGTATAGCCGAAATTACGTAAAGTACATGGAATATGTGTGTGGAGTGCCTACGGAACATGAAAGGAGGAAGATCAGTCACAACAAAATGTAACAACAAATATATACGCAAAACATTTTATCACACCAAAATCACGTTTTTAAGAATCAAGGGATGTCTTGACTCACGGATAAAATTCACATTTACATTGTTTGGTTTGCTGTCAGTGCAGGACGCCATACAGATGGTCCTGCAAAACCATACAATGTAAACTCCAGGTAAGAACAAAAGCGAACAAAAATTTTCTGTAGGCCTCATTTTGATAGATCAGGCACAACCTAAAATATGTTCACTTTTTCAGTTTTTCAATAACAAAACCCACCGATGATGGCACAGAGGTGTCAAAACATGTTTGGGTAACAAAAAGAAACAGTGTTTTGCATAAAAGGCGGGACCTATATTCAACAATTTTAACTTCAATCCCGCAAAAAATACAAGAGGTGCAAATCCAAAAGATGAATAGTTTAACATTGCTTCGAATTCCCTATTGTAGGAGAAATTAGTTTAAGAAGGTTGAAAATTCATCTGTGAGGAAGCATGCATTCTGTAACGATTTTATGGGTGCTGAACGATGTCTCTTCCACGCTACGCTCGATCAATGTGAAAAGAGAGGTGCCATGCGGGAAGTCGGCTAAAAGGTGGTCCCGGTATAGGAAACTTGAACTTTGACATAAAATGGCGTGGACCAGAAATGAAACGGACAGCACCTGTCAGCGCACGAACAAGCTCATGAGGTAAGCAGTTTTGAACCAAAGGGGGGAAAAGGTCGTCCTCGGCGCCGACCTGGCGATGTCGTTTCTCGCTGACGCAGATGCGTCTGTCGTGGACTGCGAGCACAGCTGTCGGAGTGGGGACTGACTGACTCTCTCCATCTGGTGTCGGCGCGGCGCAGCCGGCAGTCGATCACGCCGTAATGGGATGCGTCCGGAAATGAGGGACCCACCCATCAGAGAATTCACGGCCCGCTGTGTCTACAGGTATGTCGCCACCGTGGAGCACGCGTGGCTGGGCCAGGTCTGGCTCCGACAGTGGAAGCAAACAGTCACTCACTACCTGTCGAGATCTATAAAGCTCACACCCATTCTTCACTCTTCTGCGCCTATGATGTAACTTCCTCAACACACGTAAGTTTTAAGAAGAACAGCAGCAGCATCAACGATATAATGACCACAGAATTAGGACGACAGAGATGAGTATGCACAAACTGACTATTACTTCTTATCACGAGGGAAATTTTAGTACTACCTTTGATAAAGAAATTTTCTTTACTTGTTTACAGATTTTTGTTTAACATTCAGCAATATGCAAATTTTGTATGTCTATGTGTGTGTTTTATAATTTAAGTACTATGCATAGAGAACTTAATATCAGTATCAAATCAGGAGAATGGGAAGACAGAGTTAGTAGAAACGCAAGAAGTACATTGACGAATGTTGATGGAGCTTATTGGATCGATTAGTAGTTCGATGAGAGAGAGAGAGAGAGAGAGAGAGAGAGAGAGAAGGTTACACTAAGGGGAGCTAATAACTAATTATTTGTGTGGCACGTACTTCAAAGCGAATCTTCCCTATCGGTGTTTGAAGGGTTACGTTTAAAAGGAACTGCTAAACTGTGCGTGTGCGCAAGGACGCTACTCAAAAGCATCGTTTATTCAAACAGTGTTGTGGAAGGGAAAACATATGTTACAGTGTACGGGTAGAGTACCGCGAAAATTGGTGGAATGCTTAACCATTAAACGATCACTCATTTCTTCATGTAAAAGTTAGGTGAATAACGTATACAAATGAAAAAGGCGCCCCTTTGAATTGAATATTGAGTCCAAACAAACATCCTTCCTTATGAAACTTACTGGCAGATTAAAACTGTGTGCCGGACCGAGACTGGAACTCGGGACCTTTGCCTTTCGCAGGCAAGTGATCTGGAGAGCTACTGTAAAGTTTGGAAGGTAGGAGACGAGGTACTGGTGGAAGTAAATCTGTGACGAGGGGGCGTGAGTCGTGCTTAGGTAGCTGAGATGGTAGAACACTTACCCGCGAAAGGCAAAGGTTTCGAGTCTCGGTCCGGCACACAGTTTTAATATTCCAGGAAGTTTCATATCAGCGCACACTCCGCTGCAGAGCGAAAATCTCATTCTGGAAACATCCTTCCTTATGCTGTACTACACTCCTGGAAATTGAAATAAGAACACCGTGAATTCATTGTCCCAGGAAGGGGAAACTTTATTGACACATTCCTGGGGTCAGATACATCACATGATCACACTGACAGAACCACAGGCACATAGACACAGGCAACAGAGCATGCACAATGTCGGCACTAGTACAGTGTATATCCACCTTTCGCAGCAATGCAGGCTGCTATTCTCCCATGGACACGATCGTAGAGATGCTGGATGTAGTCCTGTGGAACAGCTTGCCATGCCATTTCCACCTGGCGCCTCAGTTGGACCAGCGTTCGTGCTGGACGTGCAGACCGCGTGAGACGACGCTTCATCCAGTCCCAAACATGCTCAATGGGGGACAGATCCGGAGATCTTGCTGGCCAGGGTAGTTGACTTACACCTTCTAGAGCACGTTGGGTGGCACGGGATACATGCGGACGTGCATTGTCCTGTTGGAACAGCAAGTTCCCTTGCCGGTCTAGGAATGGTAGAACGATGGGTTCGATGACGGTTTGGATGTACCGTGCACTATTCAGTGTCCCCTCGACGATCACCAGTGGTGTACGGCCAGTGTAGGAGATCGCTCCCCACACCATGATGCCGGGTGTTGGCCCTGTGTGCCTCGGTCGTATGCAGTCCTGATTGTGGCGCTCACCTGCACGGCGCCAAACACGCATACGACCATCATTGGCACCAAGGCGGAAGCGACTCTCATCGCTGAGGACGACACGTCTCCATTCGTCCCTCCATTCACGCCTGTCGCGACACCACTGGAGGCGGGCTGCACGATGTTGGGGCGTGAGCGGAAGACGGCCTAACGGTGTGCGGGACCGTAGCCCAGCTTCATGGAGACGGTTGCGAATGGTCCTCGCCGATACCCCAGGAGCAACAGTGTCCCTAATTTGCTGGGAAGTGGCGGTGCGGTCCCCTACGGCACTGCGTAGGATCCTACGGTCTTGGCGTGCATCCGTGCGTCGCTGCGGTCCGGTCCCAGGTCGACGGGCACGTGCACCTTCCGCCGACCACTGGCGACAACATCGATGTACTGTGGAGACCTCACGCCCCACGTGTTGAGCAATTCGGCGGTACGTCCACCCGGCCTCCCGCATGCCCACTATTTGCCCTCGCTCAAAGTCCGTCAACTGCACATACGGTTCACGTCCACGCTGTCGCGGCATGCTACCAGTGTTAAAGACTGCGATGGAGCTCCGTATGCCACGGCAAACTGGCTGACACTGAGGGCGGCGGTGCACAAATGCTGCGCAGCTAGCGCCATTCGACGGCCAACACCGCGGTTCCTGGTGTGTCCGCTGTGCCGTGCGTGTGATCATTGCTTGTACAGCCCTCTCGCAGTGTCCGGAGCAAGTATGGTGGGTCTGACACACCGGTGTCAATGTGTTCTTTTTTCCATTTCCAGGAGTGTATATACACACGCCATTAAGGTTTTGCATCTCCTCAGTTCCGAGAGTTCCGGAACCTGTACAGAAAATTGGAATAGAGATCAACACAAACATCATTTCCACCCTTTTTATTACTCATGAAAACTACACATTGCATGTTGTACCACCATACAGCGAGACCTTCGGAGGTGGTGGTCCAGATTTTTGTACACACCCGTACCTCTAATACCCTGTGACAAGTTTTCTTGCGTTGATGCATGCCTGTATTCGTCGTGGCATACCATCGACAAGTTCATGAAGGCACTGTTGGTCCAGATTGTCCCACTCCTCAACGGTGATTCGGCTTAGATCCCTCAGAGTGCTTGGTGGGTCACGTCGTCCACAAACAGCCCTTTTCAATCTATCCCAGGCATGTTCGATAGAGTTCATGTCTGGAGAACACGCTGGCAACTCTATTCGAGCGATGTCGTTATCCTGAAGGCAGTCATTCACAAGATATTCATGAAGGGGGAGTGAATTGTCGTTCCATGAAGACGTATGCCTCGCCAATATGCTGTCGATATGGTTGCACTATCGGTCGGAAGACGGCATTCACACATTGTACAGCCGTTACGGCGTCTTCCACGACCACCAGCGGCGTACGTCGGCCCCATATTATCTATATATCCGGATCCCGCTCCAGCTACTGCCGGGTCTGGGGGCTGACGAGTCCTCTCCATTTAGCTCGGTCCTCCCACCACTTTTCTTCCTCCACTTGCTGCCAGGTCACACCTTTCCTTTCCACAGATATTCTCACTCCCGTTTTCTACCGTGTTCTTGGGCGCCCTATAGGTCTTTTTCCATCCGTCTTTAGTTCTTCCATAATTTTGGGGAGTCTCTGCCCATACATCCTCTTAACATGCCCGTACCATCTTAATCTCTTCTTTTCAATTTCTTCTCTCATACTTTGTTGTTTAAGGTCCTTTCTGATATCTACATTCCTTACTCTGTCCATTCTTGTTTTTCCCTTAACTGCTCTGAAAAATTTCATTTCACCTGCTTGCAGTCTGCTCCAGTCCCTTTCTGTCATTGTTTATGTTTCTCCTCCATAGGTGACAATAAAGAGGTAATAACTCTTATACATAAGGAGTTTTCTTTTTCTGAAACTTCCTTATTCCAAATTAGTGTGTTTTATTGTTTGGTAGAAATTGCCTCCCTTCTGTAACCTCCTATTAATTTCGTTGGTTATTCTTCCTAGATATTTCACTCCCTAAATAAGTGAAACAGTCTACCACTTTGAGGGGTTCTCCATTCAAGGTAATATTTCCCCACATAAAGCCACCCCAAAACAGCAGGGAACCTCCATCTTGCTGTACTCGCTGGACAGTGTGTCTAAGGCGTTCAGCCTGACCGGGTTGCCTCCAAACACGTCTCCGACGATTGTCTGGTCGAAGGCATATGCGACACATATCGGTAAAGAGAATGTGATGCCAACCCTGAGCGGTCTATTCGGCATGTTGTTAGGCCCATGTGTACCACGCTGCATGGTGCTGCAAAGATGGACCTGGCCATGGACGTCGGGAGTGCAGCCGCGCATCATGCAGCCTATTGCGCACAGATTGAGTCGAACACGACGTCCTGTGGCTGCACGAAAAGCATTATTCAACATGGTAGCGGTGCTATCAGGGTTCCTCCGAGCCGTAATCCGTAGGTAGCCGTCATCCACTGCAGTAGTAGTCCTTGGGCGGCCTGAGCGAGGCACGTCATCGACAGTCTCTCTGTATCTCCTGCATACTCGAAAAACATCGCTCTGGTTCGCTCCGAGACGTCTGGACACTTCCCTTGCTGAGAGCCCTTCCTGGCACAAAGTAACAATGCGGACGCGATCGAACCGCGGTGTTGACAATCTAGGCATGGTTGAACTAGAGACAACACGAGCCATGTACCTCCTTCCTGGTGGAATGACTGGAACTTATCGGCTGTCGGACCCCCTCCGCCTAATAGGTGCCGCTCATGCATGATTGTTTACATCTTTGTGTGGGTTTAGTGACATTTCTGAACAGTCAAAGTGACTGTGCCTGTGATACAATATCCACAGTCAACGTCTATCTTCAGGAGTTCTTGGAACCGGGGTGATGTAAAACTTTTTTGAAGTGTGTATATGTCGTTATCAAAACCGCCAAATTACAGACTTAATCATTCACTAGCTAGCCATTTTGAAAAAGAAAATTCATAATATTTAAGAAGGGCTGCTATTCAGCGCCTGAGACACTGTCTTGACGATCAACGAATAACCTCATTCAGTTAAAAATGAACTCACAAACTGCGATTATGGTTCCGCATCAGCTGTAGGATATTTTTTTAAAAACAATTAAAATTTGTGCCTGACCAGGACTGGAACGCGGATGTCCAACTTGTCGCGAGCGGTAGTGATAAGCGGAAAATCCGCCTTTGAGTCTTTAATTTGTTCTGAAATATTATAAAGCTGATGCGAAACCATAATCGCAGTGTGCGAGTTCATTTTTAAGAAGGTACCGTAATGGATACATCAGATACAGTGTGAAAGACAACTGTCATCCTCGAAATCTAATAACTCAATCTAAATTATACATGTAGTTGGCATTGCTGAGATACATTGAGTGTCTCCTTTGTCTGTAACAGTGATGTAGACCAAAGCAACGAATTAAAATTGGTACCAGCACCAGGATTTGAACCTAGGTATCCTGCTTACAAGGAAGATGCGTATCGAGTGATACAGCTGCCTCTACAGCTTTCGTCTTACCCGACCTGCAGTGTTAAAACTGGCCTTCATACACCACATGCAAGATTCTTACATTCTCTCGCTCATTATGCGCAAATTATTACACCTACAAAAACAATGAACAGGACTTTTTACACGAAATTTAGTGTTGTTAATTTTTTTACTGGGGTACGTTTTCGATGGAGATCAAGGTTTTCGAGTTATCCAAGAAAAAATTACAAAAGTGACCTGCCAATGCACCCTCACTGCCACACTCAGTTTCCATCTGTCACGATGTTGTTCATGGCATCCCCTCCTACCGCTGCACAAAAATTTGCTACTAAACGAATTATTTCCTACATTCGACCGCTTTTGGTCTTCATTGATTGACGTTACAATATTATACCATCGGCTTAGATGAGCACTTACAAATTGTAAAACTGACTTTAAAATGAACAGTCTCGACAGCAGGAAATTTTTTTCCTGGGGTTAAGGGTCTGAACCGGTAACCGAAAAAGGAAGGTTCTTGCGTTCTGCACTGTTTATATTCATTTTAAAGTAATAAAAAGCCGCTGTTCTCCAATGAAATGTTGTCAAAAATGACTGTGAAACTGAAGTTTCTGTAAATTTTAGCTAATAATTTTGTGAATTCTAACGCATAAAACAAACAATTACACCGTTGCGTTCGTCGGGCCTTCAGATACAAAACTACTATGCTTGAAAGGGTTAAGTTCGGATGGAATTGTCAACGTAATTAGTTTTAGCGTAACGACTGCAAAGTTTTTTTTTGGTTCATTACCCTCTTGGGCACGTTCAAATTCATAATGTTAACGAAGTATCCGACAATGCAGTGGACGTAATAGCCCAAACAATAAAGACCAAACAAGGTAGACTATCGGCAATAGTTGGTGTAGTCGGAAATTTTTATACAGCTGTAGCAGGGAGTGCGACGACCAACGTACTAGAAATACTTATTGGTTAGGGATGAATGTGGCGTGATGGGGCGTTTGTAGGTCACTTTCGTACGCTCTTTAAATAACTCGAAAACCGTGGCCTCCAGCGAAAAAATATTCCACTACGAAATTTAACTAAATTAAATTTCCTATAGAAAGGTCCCTCTCTTTTTTCTGTATGACCAATAGTTCGCGCGTAGTTTGCACGGTCTATTACGGCCAACTATAACACTGCAGGTTGCAGAAAACGGAGACGGTAGGGGTAACTGAAAGAAGTTGTGTCTCACCTCAACGATCCTATATTTTGGGCCTACTGTAGGTAACAATCTGTAGATTGTATGAATAGTCTGTCGTTGAAATGCGAATTCGTCCCATTCATCATACTGAACAGAAGTGACGAATGAAAATATAGGCTGTTAAATACAGGGTGTTTCGAAATGAACATACCGGTTTAAGGCCTTGTAGCATTTATTACGTTCAACTTACAATTGTAAATAATACACCATGTGAAAGAGCAACTCAGTTTTGTTTGTACACCTGTGCGCATGAGTATGGAATGACAGTGACTGAAAAACGTGTTGAGCGAGAGCGAGTCTTTCAAGCTTATCCCCGCGGAAAGTTTATGGGCCTTTCTTTTTCGGTGAATCAACTGTAACTGATGTTTCTTACCTTGATGTGCTACAGCTATGGCCCATGCCTCAATGGGAAGAAGCTCAACAACACATCTTTATTTGGGAGCAAGATGGTGCTTCGCCTCACTGGCATAACTCAGTACGCGACTGGTTAAACGACGTTGTGTCTGACCGGCGGATTGGGCTGGATGACACAGCATTTTATGCATGACCTCCACGTTCACACACGATCTGACGCGATCATGTGTATGTGTCTCCGATACCAGCTGATCTATCCGACTTTAGAAACAGTGTTATTGCAACAGTTACTCCTGACACATTGGTCAAGGTTTCGGAACAACTCGCCTATCTACTTGACGTGTGATCGGTGTTCTCATTGAATAGTTGTGAGAAAAACTGTTTGTGTTTCTCTTTCGTTTGGTGTATTTTTTGTAATTGTAAAGTGAACGTAATATGTGATACGAGGCCTTAAAACCCATATATTGATTTTGAAACACCCTGTATATAGGCTGTTAAATACGTCACACTGCTTTCTAATGGTATTTCACTGTGCACAATGCCCGCCATATTATATACCTTCGATATGTACTCACGCCCTGTAACACTACAACTGGTCTATAGGACCAGAAATACGTTCTTTCGACGATGACATGTCACAGACAGACGAATTTCAACATTTCAAGATGCACTTGATAATGGCCATGAAGCCGATATAATGAGTGAGTAAAATAAATGAACAGTTAACTGTGAAATGGCAGAAATTTCTTTCGGAAAATTCTGTATGACTGTGATCCCCACCAAGGAAAGGTCATTATCCACCCATTCTGCTCCTTAAACATGCTTACAACTTCTCACTCAAAGTCAATCCTTCTATCTACAACTTTTTGGTGCCAAGTTATCTTCTTTTCACAACATACATAATGCTAACTAGTTCTGGACTGCAGCTAACTACTTCAGTATCAACATTGTGGAATTTTGACGACACGATGTACTCTTCTGTCATGTTATAGTTGTAGTTTTTAATCATATTACATATAAAACTAAAGATTATACTAAGAACGTCCGCTGCTAGTGGTCTAGTGGTTAGGATCGCTGCCTCTAGATCAAGTGGCCAAGGCTTCCATGCCTAGAGGGACCGAAGACTTTCCTCACTCAGAGACTGGGTGTTTGTGTTACCCTAATCATTTCATGTCATCGTCATGATGAACGTGCAAGTCGCCGAAGTTGTGTGAAACAGAAAGACTTGCACCACATGAGCAAAAGCCCGAAATAGCATCTCCAGGCCAATAATGCCATATGATGTGTTACGGCACGCCAGTTGGGAACGAGAGACCAGAGACGGCTGTGAAGAAGACGTCAGCCAATCGCACGCTGACCGAGCCCTCTCCAGGACGACAACGCGACCTCTATGCGATGAAACCTTCCTGTCTCCTCTATATCTCTTTTGTTACGCAACCTTCCCTTCTGCAATAACCTATGAAACCTAATTCTCTTTCTCAATCTTCGCATACAAATTCAAATGCTGCTTATTAAAAGTGATTTGCTGATTATTTCGACGAAACACAGAATGTGTCGTCGTTGTGGCCCTCGGTCGTTACCCGCAATAACCCAAAACTGTTCTTTACCTTTTTTACTGTTACTGGATCGCCATTTGACTGCTACATCGAACTGCGACATCAATATACTTTCTCTGTTTTACTGTACTCTGTTAGCTGCTGGGGGGCTGTCATAATAAGTGGCTGTATTTATCACCAAAGTTGACGCTATTCTTTAATAGCAAAGCTGACATTATTCTTTAATTAATTTGACTGAACTTACGTAATTCACACTTTTTCTTGACAACAATAAAATTTAACAAAGTTTTACGTTGATGGTTTTTGGTATGGATTGTAATCAGTAATGCAATATTGCTGGCAAAAATTAATTATATTCTGAAAACGATTCTTCAAATATTTACTGTTGGTAATGAAATGATTTTACAAACGTTCAAATGGGACTTACTTTCTACAATAATCTTACAACTAGTATTGCGCAAACATACCTTCGGTAGTCTTGAGATTCTAAAAAAAAAAAAAAAAAAAAAAAAAAAAAAAAAAAAAAAAATACATGATTCAATAATATTAGTTCCTCTTATGATAACAGTTAGCTGATGTTTCTGTACATCCGTTTATAATCTCTTGTAAATCATAGCTGGTGGCTGGCAGGCACACCTCTCCTCTCAACCTCTCGCTTCAGACCTGCTGCCGACTCGCTTCACATCTCGCTTACTACTGACTTCCTACGAACGCTAAAGTGCGGTCTCTCCCACCAACAATGCTTTCTGGTGCAGACAATCCCTGCTACCCTTACAAAATGTATCAATGCGCGGTCTTTCCCGCTCTCTTCTTAAAATGTATCCATACGCGGTCTCTCCCGCCCTTTTTAAAATTATATCAATGTGCGGTCTCTCTTGCCAACAATACTTTGGTGCTGACATTCCCTGCTACCACAATTATTTCCAGCATGACAAATATTAATTATTCCCACTTAATCCTATTAATAAAATATAAACATCTTTCATAAATTGTGGTTTGACAATAGACAATAGAAATATACACGTCTTACAGCGAAGAGAACAGAAGTGCCGCGCCCGACTCGATGCGGCCCAGTTCTAGAGAAGCTTCAAGACTAGCGACCTGAATAGAAGAGTCAACTGTATTACTTCACTTGTATTAGGAATTGTATATACTGAAGAAGCTTGTTTATTTTGCATGTCGCCCTTTGCTTGCGACACATCTATGTAATTCTCAAAGTATTGTCATTTACTTTTTGTAATAAAACTCATTAATACGATTTGCTTGAATTGTTGCCTAATGATTCGAGAAGACAGGTTTCCTAGACACTCAATATTCGACGACTAGGCAGGATTCAACATGATCATTTCATTTCATTACACTAACAACATCAGAGCAGAACTGACATGTCATGTTGTGACTCCACAGTCTGTTTAGTGGAGGAAACAGTAATTAAATACAAGGCATACATCAATAAATCTCACCTTTCTTCATCCAGAAGACTCATAATCAGCAAACTGCCAAACGTTCAAAGAATCCATGTTTTTTTTTTTTTTTCTCTTACTTGTGAAATAAATCTTGAGTAGAAAAACTATACAACAATATTGCACGCAGCCGCCACATGTACTTTCTGTGCTCTGAAATCTAATGAGATTATAATAGTTCACTAAATAATAAAAGAAATAATACACTGGCATTGGCAAACAATTATAAACACAACAGTTTATAGATGTCTACTATTTAGGCAGTTGAGAAAGGAAGGACACAATTTGACACGTGGGACTCCTAGTTGAGCTGGACTACACCACAATCCACTACATGACTGTGATGGAAAATACCTGGTAAATAATCAAGATCATTCAAAAGCTCTGTCATCAGGTTTCACTTTATAGCATTGACAGAACACTAAAAATTTAAGTACTTAACCCATAATCGATAAAGAACCACACTTGGTCCAAGCTATTTAAACCTTAACTATAGTGGCGAAAAAAACTTACGCTTCTATACTCATGGGCCAATTGGACCCCTGTTTTTTAAAACGGTCATAAAAGGAAATTATCAGGATTTTTCCAGGATGTTTAAATTAAAACTGATAGATTATAAACACAATAAATATTAATCAAAATCAAAAATAGAAATTTACAGTTCTATATGCAAATGACACTAAAAAAAATTAGTCGTTTTCATAGGTGGAAATTTGTGACATGCAAAAATCTAAAGAAAATACAAAATAAACACGCTTACCAAACATATAATTTGTCTCATAATTATTTAAAGCGTGTTGATAAGAAAATAAACAAAAAATAATTATACCTTGTTTTATGCTACCCCACCACCAATGTCTTTAGTAATTATCCTGTATTAGTATGTAGATGCCCAATAAAAACTGTAACCTATTATTTGTTAAGTAAGGATTTTAAATTAACGCTATCTTATGGCCCTAAAGACTTCAAAACTGTGGTGGAAAAGTGACAGTGTAATTTAATTTTGTTACAGGTGTAGCACACTTATACTGAAAGTTAAAGTTAACGTATGGTCTATTGTTTATTACAAATCCTCACATAAAACGAGCGCAGTAATTGCACTGAAGTACTCTGAAGAGCCAGAGAATCTGGTACACCTGACTAATATCGTGTAGGGCCTGCATGAGCACGCGGAAGTGTCGCAACATGACGTGGCATGGACTCAACTAATGTCTGAAGTAGTGCTGGAGGCTGTCCATCAATTCGTAAGAGTACGGAGGGGTGGAGATCTCTTCTGAACAGCACGTCGCAAGGCATCCCATATACGCTCAATAATGTTCCTGTCTGGGCAGTTTGGTGGTCAGCGGAAGTGTTTAAACTCAGAAGAGTGTTCTTGGAGCCACTCTGTAGCAGTTCTAGACGTTAGGAGTGTCGCATTGTCCTGCTGGAATTGCCCAAGTTCGTCGGAATGCACAATGGACATGAATGGATTCAGGTGATCAGACAGGATGCTTAAGTACGTGTCACCTGTCAGAGTCGTATCTAGACGTATCAGGGGTCCCACATTAGTGCTACTTCACACGCCCCGTACCACTACAGAGCCTCCACCAGCTTGAACAGTCCCCTGCTGACATGCAGGGTCCATGGATTCACGAGGCTGTCTCCATACCCGTACACGTCCATCCACTCTATACAATTTGAAACGAGACTCGTTCGACCAGGCAACATGTTTCCAGTCATCAACAGTCCAATGTCGGTGTTGACAGGCCCAGGCGTGGCGTAATGTTTTGTGTCGTGCAGTCACACGAGTTGGCCTTCGGCTCCGAAAGCCCATACCGATGATGTTTCGTTGAATGCTTCGCACACTGTCACTTGTTGATGGCCTATCATTGAAACCTGCAGCAATTTGCGGAAGGGTTGCAGTGCTGTCACGTTGAAAGATTCTTTTCAGTTGTCGTTGGTGCCATTCTTTCAGGATCTTTTTCTGGCCACGAGAGATGTCGTAGATTTGAAGTTTTTCAGGATTCCTGACATTCATGGTCACTCGTGAAATGGTCGTACGGGAAAATCCCCACTTCATCGATACCTCGGAGATGCTGTGTCCCATCGCTCGTGTGCCGACTATAACACCACGTTCAAACACCCTTAAATCTTGATGACGTGCCGGTGTAGCAGCAGTAATTGATCTAACAAATACGGCAGACACTTGTTGTCTTATATAGGCGTTGCAGACCACAGCGCCGTATTCTGCCTTTTTACATATCTCTGTATTTGAATATGCATGGCTATACAAGTCTCTTTGTCGCTTCAGTGTGCAACAAGAAAATATGTGAAAAATTAATGTATTCACTGACAAATTATCACAAGAACAAATAACTAAGGTTGGCAAGACTCAAACAATGTACCGATAGGTGGTTTGCTACATTATTAGTACAATGACGACAGTGTATGCAAAAATTTGAGATCGTAAAATTATGCATGCCAGGAGAGTGTCTTTCCTCTACTCATTAACATTCTAACGTTTACCGAGTACATTACGACCTATACACCTGGAAGCGAATCGCAGATCTTACAGTTTTTGTTAACGGCGTTGTTATGTTATGCGCCAACGCAGCTGTCGGTGGCCGCTGTGTCAGATACGATGTCTGTGAATCCAGAAAAGCTACCTGACGCAAACTTTTACATCGTGCTCCAGTTGAAGCTGAGAAGTGAAATGACTACTTATCACGTCGAGTTCTGTGAGCAGAATTCGAATTATTTCTCTCACTAAAAGTGGACGAAGTGTCTCCTTAGTTCCTCCTGTCTTCCCTCACAACATTCACCCGTCAGCCCTTTTTTGAAAGCCAATCCTATCCTCTCACAAGCAGTCATCCAATGATAAATATCAATTCTCCTGGAGTGTCCTTCCACTTCTCAATAATTTTCCAAAACATCTATGTCAGACCAGGATGAGCAACGAAATTCCTGTATTTTCGCGTATAGACGCCTACAGCTAAAGAAAGGAATTTGTTTTTTCTCTGGCCTGTCTCAAAGGTGTGCGTTATTGTGCTACAGTATGTCGTTTCCTACGACCGTCCTAAGACTCCTATCTGCTTTATACATATGAGAGGCCAGCTACAGGTATTCATGGGACGAGAAACTTGCAGTCTCACACAGTCTCTCGCCTGCCGAGTTATGCTGAAAGCATAGAGCCATAAATACCTGTAGCTGTCACATAAACTGCCTCGCCAGACTGGCTCCGTCTTCTCTGTATTCTCCCACCCAAGACTCATTGTTGCCCACCTGCCGGGACCTTCATTGTGCTTTACAATGTCCTCACCGCACTTTAAAAACGTGGGAGTGGCTGTCATCTTGTGCAGAAGTGCAACAACAACACCTCTGTGGCTGTCCAAATAACTGTGGCGTTACCTGCTGTCTGCATTGTGTCAGCTCGCGACGGGCGTCCTCTTACGCTGGCCAGTACACAATAGTCTTCGGTGAATAATGTCCTACCTGGCGTCAGCATAACCTTTTACAACCTGCGTCAGGTTAATGGTGTCCTTCGACCCATTTGATCGACTGTCTGTGAAATTGCCATTCCAGTCAAACGAAATCCTCAAGAAATAAAATGCCTACAAGTACTTCATGTAATGGCAATCACAGAAAATCTTTAATAAAAATAAAGGAATATACTATTTTCAAATCAAATTAAATCAGTTCTATCATCGTATTCATCTGTGTAATTTACATATCAAATATTGATTATGTGAGATTCGATTAAACCGTCAGTTTCACCGTCTTCAACTATACACTTTTAAATTTGCAAGGTATGTGACAGACTTCAGCATGTTGCAGATTGAAGGAAAATTTGAGTATCCCTACCCACTGGATATCTGGAAGCAAAATTGTCTACGAGTGTCAGGAAGGCTTCAAATGGCTCTGAGCACTATGGGACTCAACTGCTGTGGTCATAAGTCCCCTAGAACTTAGAACTACTTAAACCTAACTAACCTAAGGACAGCACACAACACCCAGCCATCACGAGGCAGAGAAAATCCCTGACCCCGCCGGGAATCGAACCCGGGAACCCGGGCGTGGGAAGCGAGAACGCTACCGCACGACCACGAGATGCGGGCAGTGTCAGGAAGGGATTCACTTCCAACCTACAACTGAAATCGTAATGTTTACTATCACACTCATACTGATGGGAACCGCCCCATTGAAACTTACTTGCTGTCCGATGTGCAGAAGGTATCAATGTATGTTGCAAGCCGTATATAGTTCAGTTTTAGTATGACGACAGCTAGAAGAAGTTAAACAATCAGCAAAGAAGATCGGTCCAGTTCTCTTCAGCGAAAAACATCATTCACACTTAATACGGGGAAGAATATCATCAGCTTACTCTTCCCTATCAACATGTAGGTAGCTTCTTAATGTTAGTTTACAAAGTAAAAGGAATCAAGGGGAACACAACATCAAAAAAATTTTTTATAAAAATGAACATCAAAAGTGAATTAGCAAATACACAGGTAGTTTACAAAGAGATCTAAAAAGTAATAAGTTGAGATTCCCACTTTTACAACAATTCAAACACATACAATAACAATATTTGCAAGTAAATGACACAGCACAACATTGAGAAACAAATTACACAGTATTAAAACAAATAAATGACACACACATAAAAGATAAAATTTACAAAGAATTCCAGAACGGTTTTGCTGAAAAAGAAAGGTCTCGTCCCGCAGAAATTGGGTCAGCCAGCCTCTACTTCTGCTGTCGTAGCTGCTGGCCATATTACTATGGTTTCCTTCCCGTCCTCTTCTGCCATCTGATATCTCGTCAGTGTGTATTTACTTCCCATCTTATTCCTCGTTTTTGCTCTTAAGTCAATTGCGTCTTATTCGTCTATCTAAGAAAATAAATTCTTTCATTTAAATTGGTATACATACGTTTATAGTATAATTCTTGGCCGATGGTCATCCAACTTCTGTTGATGCACGCCGTACAGCCTCTGTTTCCAGCTGTCCTTGACATTCCACATCTTCCAGCATCCACGTGCTCCTAAAAAGACCATAAAAATTCCTATCTCCTTTCCTCCCAAATTTCTTTAATATTCAGGACAAATGCACCTTTCTGCGGCCTACATAATTCTTATTTCCTTCTCTACGTATATTCTGGTGCATACGCTCATCAGCGTCCCCTTCCTAGTCTTTCCACTCTATTAATCTGTGTCCAAATTCAACCTCGTTGTGTACCTTAATACAATACCACTTCCCTTCATTCTAAGAACAACCCTATGAAACATCAACCACCACATAGTTGCTCTCGATACTTTGAATAGCAGAAATCTTCCCCACTTTATACCTAGTCACCACAAAAGATAACACAGTATTTCTAATTTATGTTGACATCTACTTACTTCTCCGACCTTCACATTCATCGTAAATATCCCGTTTTTCTTCCTCAGCCGGCCAGAGTGGCCGAGCGGTTCTAGGCGCTACAGTCTGGAATCGCGCGACCGCTACGGTCGGAGGTTCGAATCCTGCCTTTGGCATGGATGTGTGTGATGTCCTTAGGTTAGTTACGTTTAAGTAGTTCTAGGTTCTAGGGGACTGATGACCTCAGATGTTAAGTCCCATAGTGCTCAGAGCCATTTTTTCTTCCTCAAATAAAAACATGTGACTGATCTCATGCAGTAACGGTTCACTTATTTTACAATGCTTTGACACCATTTACAACTCTACAATGTTTTCGCAGCTGTGGCTATTTTAATTACTACTCAAATAGCTATCATGGCGGAAAGAAACTCAAAAAAGTCTAAGTTAACAATCATTAATCCTGTGAATACTAATCTGTCATTTGATTCCGCAATAATTTATCCAACCAAATGATTTCCACATGAGCTAAATGATATTTACAGAAGAAAATGTAGCATCGACTTCTGCTCTATTATGAAAAACAGATTACCTCCTGCTTGCATTTAATTCTGCATTTGTTTGTTACACACACAAACTCCTTATTCCGTGAAGGGCTTGACGTTGCTGATATGGTGGACGCCGACTGATTTTCCTGTTTTAATGGATTCCAGTTCCAGCACGTACTTGTTCGCAGTTCTGCTGATTCGCGTGGGTCATTCATAGATCGAAAAGAATTTGTGGCATACCACCTTTTTTATTTATTTATTTATTTATTTATTTTTGTTCGAGAGACGATGAGAACGTACGAATACTCTCTATCCTAAGTGGAACCGTCTAACACTCGCTTTCTTGTCTGCTCTTTCATTCCTTTTCATGGCTGCCGCCTTAAGATGAATTAGCGCACGTGTGACATTGTTCTCGTGTCTTTCCTTTTCTCTTGGCGGGTCATCACTACTGCTCCATCCGATCTCGTGGCTGTCGGTTTTTCTGCACCGTGATGAGCGGACACTTGGTGGAGCCCTGTGGCAACTCACTCGTGACATCCTGGGAATCTGGCGAGAAAACGCTCCAGCTCGTGTGCTGTTTCGAGCAATAAGTCCTACACGGGCTTCCTAAATCACACGTAATGTTTTCTGCAAGTTTATATGCATGTCTGTAGGATGAAATTACAATAGGTCTAATCGTATGCCTTTTTAACGTTTCCACCCATGGTTGACATCGAAACTGTGGACCGTTATCCAAAATAACTGTTCCCACATTACCCATCTATGTCACGAAATCCTTCTCGAATGCTTTCCGCAGTGTCGTGAGTGTCTCGCAGTTTGAAATTAATTCTACAACAACAAAAATATAACGTTGTATGGCCTGGGAAAGGGTCCTAGAAGGTCACAGGCTGCGAGCGGCTATAATTTCTTCGGACTAATCGGAGATATAGAGGGTGTTACAAAAAGGTACGGCCAAACTTTCAGGAAACATTCCTCACACACAAAGAAAGAAAATATGTTATGTGGACATGTGTCCGGAAACGCTTACTTTCCATGTTAGAGCTCATTTTATTACTTCTCTTCAAATCACATTAATCATGGAATGGAAACACACAGCAACAGAACGTACCAGCGTGACTTCAAACACTTTGTTACAGGAAATGTTCAAAATGTCCTCCGTTAGCGAGGATACATGCATCCACCCTCCGTCGCATGGAATCCCTGATGCGGTGATGCAGCCCTGGAGAATGGCGTACTGTATCACAGCCGTCCAAAATACGAGCACGAAGAGTCTCTACATTTGGTACCGGGGTTGCGTAGACAAGAGCTTTCAAATGCCCCCATAAATGAAAGTCAAGAGGGTTGAGGTCAGGAGAGCGTGGAGGCCATGGAATTGGTCCGCCTCTACCAATCCATCGGTCTCCGAATCTGTTGTTGAGAAGCGTACGAACACTTCAACTGGTATGTGCAGGAGCTCCATCGTGCATGAACCACATGTTGTGTCGTACTTGTAAAGGCACATGTTCTAGCAGCACAGGTAGAGTATCCCGTATGAAATCATGATAACGTGCTCCATTGAGCGTAGGTGGACGAACATGGGGCCAATCAAGACATCATCAACAATGCCTGCCGAAACGTTCTCAGAAAATCTGGTTTGATGACGTGATTGCACAATTGCGTGAGGATTCTCGTCAGCCCACACATGTTGACTGAGAAAATTTACAATTTGATCACGTTGGAATGAAGCCTCATCCGTAAAGAAAACATTTCCACTGAAATGAGAATTGACACATTGTTGGATGAAGCATTCGCAGAAGTGTACCCGTGGAGGCCAATCAGCTGCTGATAGCGCCTGCACACGCTGTATATGGTACGGAAACAACTGGTTCTCCCGTAGCACTCAGCATACAGTGACGTGGTCAACGTTACCTCGTACAGCAGCAACTTCTCTGACGCTATTAGGGTTATCGTCAAGCGCACGAAGAATTGCCTCGTCCATTGCAGGTGTCCTCGTCGTTCTAGGTCTTCCCCAGTCGCGAGTCATAGGCTGGAATGTTCCGTGCTCCCTAAGACGCCGATCAATTGCTTCGAACGTCTTCCTGTCGGGACACCTTCGTTCTGGAAATCTGTCTCGATACAAACGTACCGCGCCACGGCTATTGACCCGTGCTAATCCATACATCAAATGGGCATCTGCCAACTCCGCATTTGTAAACATTGCACTGATTGCAAATCACGTTCGTGATGAACACTAAGCTGTTGATGCTACGTACTGATGTGCTTGATGCTAGTACTGTAGAGCAATGAGTCGCATGTCAACACAAGCACCGAAGTCAACATTACCTTCCTTCAATTGGGGCAACTGGCGGTGAATCGAGAAAGTACAGTACATACTGACGAAACTAAAATGAGCTCCAACATGGAAATTAAGCGTTTCCCGACACATGTCCACATAACATCTTTTCTTTATTTGTGTGTGAGGAATGTTTCCTGAAAGTTTGGCCGTACCTTTTTGTAACACCCTGTAGATGACTGCGTACCTTGTGTCGAGGGTTTACCCTTTTCGCAGTTCTTACAATTAGCTAACACCTTTCTGATCCTTCATTCGATACTCGTAAACTGACATAATGTCTTTAATTAAAAAAAAGCATTTCCTTGGTCCAAAGTGAGTTTAGCTCAAATAAATGTGTCGTAAGGTCAAAAAATCTTCTGTAAACAAAGCAGCCACGGCGACTCATCTGCGTTCGTTCTGTAGAATAATATCCCTGTTCTCAAGAAGTAGTACTGCCTGATGTCCGCTTGGTTCTTGTCCTTCCATCTATTCTTGATGGCTAGTAGTACTGGGTCTTTATCTTGTCTTACTGCAATTTCCTTTTGTGACGTGACTATTAGGCTTTCCCTGGCTAAATAAAACAAACGGAAGTGATTATCTTCAGCAATCTCAATCATATTTTCCGTCAGTCCTATTGGAGACCGTGATAATGCGGCTGCCACAACTTTCGTCGAATCAGGTACGTTACTGAAAATCAAACTCCTGCAGATATAAAATCTGTCTGGCAAGACCATCATGTCTCAGTTTTGTCACAAGCTGGAACTGTAATGCTCTATGGTCTTTGTCCCGAACAGAAAATAACGAAATTCTTGGAGGCCCACACTACTGCCAGTGCCTCTAGTTCCGTCACGGAGTAGTTCTGCTCACTCTTAGATAACAACCTACTGCCGAATTCTACAGTTTTCCTAACCATTATCCCATACTCTTCGTATTCTTGAAAGATCTCTACACCAAGACCTGTTCCTGCCGAGTCGTCATCATGCAGCAATCTTGCGACAGATCTGGATGAGCCAAGACCGGTGCATTAATCGAAGATGACTACGGCTTGGAGTTCTTCCTCTGCCGTCTCGACCCATATACAAAGCATGTTATTTTCTGTCAACACACATAGGCGTGGTGTCGCTCTTGTTTCAGTCTTCACAATATGTTTTTATAAAAAGCTTCTCAGTCTTTTCCTGGTGCTTGGGAAAGATTGTTTAGCAATTGCTTCAGTCTTCTCCGGATCAAGTTCTATTTCCTGTGCTGAAATGATATGTCCCAAAAAAATCTACACGCAGCGATCCAAATGATGACTTATCTAAATTGACAGTGACGCCATGACGAAGGTAAGGAGTGTCGTCAATAACTCATTGTGCTCTCCAAATGAGCTTTCAGCTATCAGTATATCATCCACGGTGTTGGTGATACATTTCTCTAAGGCAGGGCTTCCCAACCTTTTCAGCTGGTGGACCCCTTCTTTAGTCGAAAATCCATGGCGGACCCCTAGTCTGTTCCCAATGGCCCCCCCTCCCCCCCGCCCCCCCCCCCGAAGTATCAATAGTCTTTGGTTTAGAGATGAATGAAAACAACTTGAAGGTCAAAAATCGGGCGCACAAACGACCCCCGTCTTGTTGCGAAACAGTCGATCCGAGAAGCCACATTCTCCGGCACTAAACTGTGTGTGCGTCCTCACTTACGAACCGCAAAGGCTGCTTGGGAATACGACCTGAAGTAAAAGTACACATTTTCTTACACGAAAAAAAAATAGTGATGAATTTGATCTTCACATTTTTATTCAATAATTTTACTCATTATTTTACACGATTTGGTGAAGGGTGGCCGCGGAACCCCTAGAAAGAGCCGGCGGACCCCTAAGGGGTCCGCGGACCACACGTTCAGAATCCCTGCTCTAAGGTATCATCCAGTATGCTACCCGAACAACGGACAGAAGCAGCTGACGATATATTTAATCCCTAAGCTAAACGTTTGAATTGGTAATATCTACTGAAAGCAAGAAATGCCGTGTATTTATGACAGCATGGATGGAGCTCTGTCTGCCTGAAACTTACCCGTAAATCGATCGTCGTAAATAACGGCATTCCATGAAACTTCTGTAATCAGGTCTCCAGCTTATCCATCCTGTCTACCTCTTTTCCAATTACAATGTTGATCTGCGGAGGGTCAAGTGCAAGGCGGACTGATTGATCCTTCTATACCACTATATGCAAGGGCCGATTGTACGTTGATATTGCATCTTCTCTTATTCCTCCATTCAGCATCTTGTTCTGTTCTTCACAAACCTTCTTTTTACGTACAAATGGTATTGCGTATGGTCTTGCGCTAAACGTCTGAGGTCACTGACTTCCAATTTGAACTGGAAATTTCTTATTGTATTTGACTTGGGAAAGAATATCTCCGCATTATTTTGTAACATACCGTATAACTATTGCTTGTGTTGAGTCTCGACGTCGTGCTTTGCCTCTACTATTTTCTTATATTATGACCTGTGTCTCCTCTTGTCGGAATCGCCGCAGCTGGTTCCGATAAAATTCTTATTTTGATTCTACCTTCATCTGGTTCCACGACCAATCTTAGGCAGCTCATTGGGACCTGGCCGTAACTGTTTGTTCATCAAAATATATTAGGACTTCGTTCTCTCTTTGAATCGTAATTATGCTGCGTCACAAGTGTAATGTGGCCTCATTGTCCCACATGAAATGTATGCAAAATATCAGTTTTGCTGCAAGCTTATGCATAATGGTAAACCTACACTCCAGTTCATGTCCCTGACATGCAAATTCTATTCAGCCTGCCTGTTTACTTCCGTGTATTTGCCTACAATCGCCCCCTTAATGAGTGACTTTTTTAAAGACAGCATCGGCCACCGAGGCTCTTCCTCACTTCTCTCTGAGGCGACAATGGAAATCGCAGAGATTTCACTGCCACTATCAAAAATTCCCTCGAGTTCTATCTTTTCCACCCTTATCTTTACCACCGAGTGTAGCTCCTGAGCGCACAACGTTTCCTTTTCCTCTAACACGATCTCTGACAGGTCTTCGAACTTGCGTACGTTTACACTGTATGACTTAGTTTTTCACTCTACGCTCGCTTGATATTTCTGTGAGTTCACTTCTTTGATCGTAGTTTACACCTTGAAACGTCCCTTAGAAAATTTCATGAATTACTGTCCTGGTAAACCCCTTACGTTATTTGATTTTTAAACAGCTGAGCAGAACTGAACGTACTCAGACATTTCTCTTTTTACTTATTCTGATCAACACTAAACTGACACACAATATTTTTAGCGCAACGCAATCTGACTTTCAATAATCCCTACAAAAGAATGGCCCTGACTAACAATAACCTATACCTTTCAAGAATCACTTACCTCGCAAAAATCTTCGTTACTCGAACTACTGCAATACAGCGAGCGCCAATACTGCCAGCTAAATAAAAGATTCTAACTACTGAAGGCACTAGCTACTGATAGGCATAGTTACCAAATTAAAGATTTTGATAGAGAACAAACAATGTATTTACCTTAATAATGTTCAAAAGTCCATGATATCCAGTCTTACAAATATACTATTACTGATGGACACACGTCCAGATCGTAGCGCTCTGTATGAAAATCACTGACTGTGCTGTGCGCTGTCTGTGGCTGGTTTGCATTGTTGGAATATTTGCTATTGTGGTGTTGGGCAGTTGGATGTGAACAGCGCGTAGCGTTGCGCAGTAGATGGTGATTGTGCACCTGCACAGTCGCAACAGATGGCTGCTGGCCATCTCTACAAGGACTGCAGTGGGTCTGCACCTTTGATGGCTCACCATTTCCAAAATCTCTACCAGGACTACAGTGGGTCTGCTCTGTGATGACCTACCTACCAATATTCTTCAAAACTTCGACTGACTCTGCTGTGGGTTTGCCCTGTTGTGGCCCATAACCTGTCTGCATGTCAAGATTCAGCACTGTCTTTCCGTTGGAAGGACAACACTACTTCTTCAAGACTGCATGGAAATCCACTACTTCCGTGTACACTGTTCTTTTCTGATCAGACTTTGTGCAATGCAATTACTACTGTGATGAATGATCAGGACTGTCTTTATGAGAACAATTTTTGCTTGTGACCAGCAGTGTATCAATAAGTGTGTGCATTTGATATCTTTGTTGTTGTAGTTATGAAAAATTTTTCAAATCTGTATTGGCCATTGCCCAAAACAACTTATAAAATTTTTGTGGGGAGCATGGGGGCTATATAAGTAGGCTGTTTAGGTTTTTATGTTGGTAACGTCACGTAGCGCTCTGCCAACCAGCCTCAGACTGCACACAACACATCCAGTGATTTTCATACAGAGCGTTACGTGACGTTACCAATATAAAAACCTAAACAGCCTACTTACAACCTTTCCTATCTCCTCTGCTCTGGCATAGGTTTTCCACTATCTTTGGTCCAGCCTGTGTTTCCGAATCCGCTCATCACACTCAAAATTTTCTTTCCGAAGTCCTAAATATGATTCTTCATCTACTTCTTGTTCATCATCTGGAATCGACTCTGATTCTTCGTCGTCCTCTTTTCCCTCATTTTACTCCTTCTCTTAAGCATGACTTAACGTATAAATGCTTACTGATTGGTTCCCATCATTATTTACAATTCGTTCCTCTTCATTACTGCCGTCGCTCTCCTATTGTTCATTTCTTTCATCATTTTCGTCTCAAGCTTTGCTGATTCCCCTCTGACATATTTACAGAACCTACAGCATCGTCCTGGCATGTTCCGAGTTGTTGCTCTATTGACCGAACGTGCTTCTGGTTGTGGCTTGGCAAGACAGCCAAGCCACTTTGAGGAAGCCGAAAGGCACGCATTTAAGCTCACGCAGGCTGGCGTGAGGTATGTTTTACGGCATCAATAGTAACTGGTAATGGCGCCTTCCTAGGTCGTAGCAAATGACGCAGCTGAAGGCTATGCTAACTATCGTCTCGGCAAATGAGAGCGTAATTTGTCAGTGAACCATCGCTAGCAAAGTCGGCTGTACAACTGGGGCGAGTGCTAGGAAGTCTCTCTAGACCTGCCGTGTGGCGGCGCTCGGTCTGCAATCACTGATAGTGGCGACACGCGGGTCCGACGTATGCTGACGGACCGCGGCCGATTTAAAGGCTACCACCTAGCAAGTGTGGTGTCTGGCGGTGACACCACACTTCTGACATTTATCACTGTTGATTCTGATTTGCTGCGTGACCTCTGTCGCGAGTATCTGGTGGTCTAATCTCTCTGATCTCCGCTTGCTTCTCCCCTTCAGTAGGCTGTGGCCACGTTGCTATAAATTGTGGGAGATTGTACAGCTGGAAATAGTTTCCTGCAATTCTGTTTGATGGGAACTGCCCACCGATGTCTGCTGGTCTGTTCCTTTTGTTTCTTCCGTTATTCTCCCATAACGGCGGTCCACTAAAATCATTGGAATTTTCCTATTGTTCTCCGATTCCCTCCTTCTTTCTTTCGCCTGATTCTCGTTGAAAGCAAACTCAAACTCACATAATATAAAACTTCCTAGCAGATTAAAACTGTGTGCCCGACCGAGACTCGAACTCGGAACCTTTGCCTTTCTCGGGCAAGTGCTCTACCATCTGAGCTACCGAAGCACGATTCACGCCCTGTCCTAACAGCTTTACTTCTGCCAGTATCTCGTCTTCTACCTTCCAAACTTTACAGAAGCTCTCCTGCGAAACTTGCAGAACTAGCACTCCTGAAAGAAAGGATACTGCGGGGACATGGTTTAGCCACAGCCTGGGGGATGTTTCCAGAATGAGATTTTCACTCTGCAGCGGAGCGTGCGCTGATATGAAACTTCCTGGAAACATCCCCTAGGCTGTGGCCAAACCATGTCTCCGCAGTATCCTTTCTTTCAGGAGTGCTAGTTCTGCAAGTTTCGCAGGAGAGCTTCTGTAAAGTTTGGAAGGTAGGAGACGAGATACTGGCAGAAGTAAAGCTGTGAGGACCGGGCGTGAGTCGTGCTTCGGTAGCTCAGATGGTAGAGCACTTGCCCGAGAAAGGCAAAGGTCCCGAGTTCGAGTCTCGGTCGGGCACACAGTTTTAATCTGCCAGGAAGTTTCATATCAGCGCACACTCCGCTGCATAGTGGAAATCTCATTCTGGAAACCTCCCCCAGGCTGTGGCTAAGCCATGTCTCCGCAGTATCCTTTCTTTCAGGAGTGCTAGTTCTGCAAGTTTCGCAGGAGAGCTTCTGTAAAATTTGGAAGGTAGGAGACGAGATACTGGCAGAAGTAAAGCTGTGAAGACCGGGCGTGAGTCGTGCTTCGGTACCTCAGGTGGTAGAGCACTTGCCCACGAAAGGCAAAGGTCCCGAGTTCGAGTCTCGGTCGAGCACACAGTTTTAATCTGCCAGGAAGTTTCATATCAGCGCACACTCCGCTGCAGAGTGAAAATCTCATGCTGGTCACATAAAATATTTTTGAATGCTTCCATGTCTCCGTTACACCTTCCGGGCAATACTTACTGATACCTGATACGTAATTTCATATAGCAAAATTGTATGACCCTCGCGCTATATGGCGTGTCCAAGTACTAATTCCTCCGCAAAAGATTGTAGAAGAACATCGCCTCCTCTGTTCTGATGGTTCTAAGATTGTATGTATCGCACTTTGTTTTTTGATGCGCTCTTGAGTTCCCTTTGATCGATATATCGCAAGGAAAGCATAATTGAACTCTTGATAAGAGTGACATGTTTGTGCGCTCTCACTCATTTGGACTGCCTGATCTCCTTCTAAATGTGCACAGAAGAAGTCTCTCTTGTGCGCAATGGCCATGATGGTACTAATGATAAACAGAATTGAGTTATCCACGCCATTGGATGAATAGATTTGCCTTTGTCCATGCACATTTGAAATTGCCGTACGGAAAGGAACTGCTTCATTCTCCCCAGTATACGTCTTGTCACTGTTTTCTCTGTATCTCTTTAAGTCCCCCGTATGTTGTTGACTCACTATTTCTGCTTTCCCTTTCGGCAAGGTCGTTCGTGTTCACTGCATGCGTCCTCATAAGTGGAGTACCATTATTTCGTCAGTTGTCATCCGTCCGAGGCAGCCGAGCGGTTCCAGGCGCTACAGTTTGGAACCGCGCGACAGCTACGGTCGCAGGTTCGAATCCTGCCTCGGGCATGGATTCTGTGATGTCATTAGGTTAGTTAGGTTTAAGTAGTTCTAAGTTCTAGGGGACTGATGACCACAGATGTTAAGTCCCATAGTGCTCAGAACCATTTGTCTTCTTTTCTGTGCTATTCTCGACAGGACCAATGATTGATTTTCCTCATTTTCCATGGTTGAAGCTATATTTGAATTCCCGTTTCGCCGGCCGAAGTGGCCGTGCGGTTAAAGGCGCTGCAGTCTGGAACCGCAAGACCGCTACGGTCGCAGGTTCGAATCCTGCCTCAGGCATGGATGTTTGTGATGTCCTTAGGTTAGTTAGGTTTAACTAGTTCTAAGTTCTAGGGGACTAATGACCTCAGCAGTTGAGTCCCATAGTGCTCAGAGCCAATTCCCGTTTCCTCGCATCTCTTCTGCGTTACGTGTGAAGTTAATTTTTCCTTGCCCTATTTTAACAGTACTGTGGCTTCATCTAATTTCGTGACAACATCAGCATCAGTATTGTCCAATCTTCTTCCGATTTCTACCCTCTGTTTCTTGTTTTTTCTGCCTCCTACTTACTTTGTCCAGTTCCTTTTCCAGGACTGGTAGTTGTTGTAATTGTGTATTTATTTCTTCCTGCGCTTTCTTTACGTCTTCTGCCAACTGTTTAGCTGACTGCGCTACCTCCTTGGTTGCCGTAGCCTCATTTTTCGCTTCCATCGCTAACCCATTCACATATTTCGAATTTTCACTCAAAATATCCCATTTTTTCTTTGTCTTTTTCCTAGTTACATTCATTTCACGTAAGATTTCCTTTATCGCTGCCTCATTCTTCTGTTCCGTTTTTTGCAAAACTTGCAATAAAGCAATTTCTGAGCTACTTTGCACGTTTCTTCTATTGGGAGTTGACACTCCTGGACACAACTGAGAATGAATCTGCAGTGGTGAAACTCCCCTTCTGCTCAGTAATCTCTGATCCTTTTAAATGCGCCCTCGAGTCGTGAAGCGACCATGGCATCCTCTTTCTCGCTCTCCCTGTCATATCCGACCGCACCCTTTGACGAATATTAACATTGTTTCATTTCAAACAATTCATGTGCTTCAAAAATTCAAAAATATTTAAATCGTAGTGAGGCTTCGAACACTCTGTATACAAATAGTTAATTAATGTCTTTCCGTTCGTACCGGATTGCATAAGGTAGATAATGCATGATCGGCATGGGAAAGAATGGTTTTGTTCATCGTTACTAGGTTTTCATATTACTTCAACAAATACAATGTTTGCTTGCCTTCTCGCATCAGTAAATCACAATACATCATACAGTGGCTCGGTGATTTCCTTTCAGCAACAAGCAAAATTCAATATCCTCAAGGCCTTCATTTCGACAAGTTCCATATACCTAAGTTCGTAATCAAAGTGTTACTCCTTAACATCCAGCAATCACAGTACTAACTATAAACACTGCTTAACTTTTCCTCACAACAGCCCCCTTCATTCACTACAACCTCAAGGAGAAACTAACTTTGTAACCATCTCCATCTGGAGGAAACCAGTAAACAACACACCGCACTTCTCAAAAATTCAAAAGAGAAAAAGACACCACAGCTTGAGACATACTGGTGAATCATATCACAGGAACTTAGTGACCAAACATTCCTTCACTGAAACTAAGCAACATGGATAACCAAATAAGATTCGTACCGTATCTTTGTATCACTTTAATCAATAAAGGACACATCCAAACTGAGCTATTGTATTTTGCAACAGCAAGATAAGCTGATAGTGGTGAGTATGACTTAATACAAAAACAATAATACAAAACAAACTTTTACGTTAACAGTTTTTGTGAGTCAGTCTGGGGTGCTGCTACATTTACCACGTCTTCTGTTTGATTACTTAGTTGAAAATGTTGACACTGACTTAATGTATAAGAATAGCTGTAATCCTGGGGAATGTGTGAAATATTTGTACAATTATAGAGAGCATGGGATCGTAACATGGTCTGTTGCATATCGGAGTCTTACATAACCACGAAGTCCCCTTGCCGTTGTAAAGCGTCCGACTGCGTGCCTTGCAGTCCTAGTATTAGACTGGAGCATAAATTGGTAACGTTTTTGTTCTGCATGTCGGTGTTCCGGTTGCTGTGGGTTTATTTATCAATTGTCGTTTTTTATTTGTGGTTTACTGCTGCTGTTTAAGTTTACACATTATCATTTTCTCATTTGCAGATAGTGAATGGAGATACGGACTCTGGAAAATGAAGTGGCAAGTGAAGAAATCGGAGTATTTCTGACATTTTCTTCTGTTTCAGTTCAATAGATCGGTGACAGCAGTGGAGGCAGCCAGAAATATTTGCACCGTGTATGGGGATAATGCCGTCCATTTTATTCCTTTTTTTTGGGTGGGGGTGGGGGTGGGGGGTTATCCCCTCGTACTACGAAACTAACAGCGTCATCTCCTAGTTCACTGGGCCGTGATGTTTAAAGCAGCCGATTTTCGATAAAATTTTAAATTGCAATACCTTTCTTTTCGTGTTCCGGTTTTCATGACGAAATAGAGACTATAGTTTTTCCCATGCTACCTGTGAAAACCCCATTACAATTCGTTTAGAAGTTATGGAGATCAGTGTGTTCGAACAGACAGACACGACAGTTCTAGCTAAACCTTCATAGTACGATATCTTTTATTCCGTGTTCCGATTTTGCTGAAATAAAGCATTTCTGCCGCATAGGCGTGTATAGCGAAACTCATTGCCAGTTCAGTACTGCCTATGTTGTCGATCTGGCTTGTTCTGTTCATCTCCAGTGATTGTTTTTGCTAGCACTGTTTTGTTCTTGTTTAGTTTCTTATGATGACAAGCTTAAGGGGCTCCGGAAAGGCTCAAAATCATGAAAAGTTCAATTTTTACTTTTTTGCGTTTTCTGAATCTGCAGACTATTACCTTTTAATAGATATATAATTTATTCAATTCCGAAGACTACCACTATTTTTAATTTTTTTTTTGAAATGTGTTCTACATGGGCGTGACCCACTGTGGCGCTGTTAAACTGCTGTCAAATGGTGTTATTATTAACGTCCGTGTTCATCAGGTACATTTTAGTGATGTGAGATAAAGTATGTGTTGTGGCTAACCTGTGATGGTTCAATATATATCGCTGGTGTGATTGTCGATTGTTTCATGTTTATTTACTCTGTCGTTATCTCGAAAATATTCGTAATTAATTCTGTTCCTTGAGTCTCTGTTTTGTTGAAGTATAATAATAAGTAAAAGTAAAGTTATTAGAAATCCTCTGAAGGCTTTTAAGAAAAGGAGAAATGTTGGAAAGCCAAAGGTATGTGTTATTACTGTAAACAATAAAGACGATAACCAAGTGAGTGAACCTAACCTCTCAAGTACTCCTGCCCATAGCAGTCAAAGTGGGAAAGAAAATACTTCACAGAAGAAGCTTGGTTCAATGAGTGAAAACTATGAATGTTTCATGGGCGAATCGGATGTGAATGAAATATTTGATATGTCGGTTCTCAAAGGAATTTTTTCAAACTGTGTAAGATGTATTCATTGTAGTGAAGTTGGTTGGAACTCTCCATAATAAAGCACGTAGGACTTGCTAGTGAAATACAACTGAAATGTGATAAGTGTTCATACATGACCACCTTTTGGAACAGTGTTGCAGTAACTGCAACTGAAGAAAATGGTAGCAAAACCTACGAACACAACATTAGATTTGTTTATTCCTTGCGTTCAGTTGGTAAGGGTGCTACTGCAGGTGCAATTTTCTGTGGCATCATGAATCTTCCAAATCCCCAAACCAAGTTTACGACCTATAATAAATTAATAGGGTCTAAAGTAGAAGATGTCTGTATAGAATCTATGAAGAACGCTGTGGAAGAGGCAGTAATGGAAAATAATGGTAACAGAGATTTGCTGCAGCGTTCGATGGTACCTGGCATAAACGGGGACACACATCTCTTCATGGTGTAGTATCTGCCACCAGTATGTATACAGGGAAAGTTTTAGATGTAGCAGTAATATCAAAGTATTGTAGATGTCCACAAAAATATAAAGGTACACATGAAAATAATTGCAAAGCTAACTATAGTGGCAGTAGTGGAGGAATGGAAGTGGCTGGTGTTGCCAGTATATTCCAGCGTTCTGAGGCGCGTGATAAAGTGCGATATGTTAATTACCTTGGTGACGGTGATTCTAAAAGTTTCAAACATGTTCAAGGACTGAAGCCCTATGGTGATGATGTTGTAGTGCAGAAATTTGAGTGTATTGGACACGTACAGAAGCGAATGGGAACAAGACTTCGGCGACTGAAAGCTTCGTACAAAAAACAAAAACTCAGTGATGGTAAAGGGTTGGATGGGAAGGGAAGGTTAACTGACAGTGTAATTGACAAAATACAGAACTATTATGGAATGGCTTTTAGACAAGGAACGCCTTCGGGCTGCAGACAGGGCTGTAAAGAGTCTAGAAATACAAGCAAGAGTAAACAGGAGGAGGAACAAGAGGAAGCTGGAGGAGGAGTTTGCAGAGGATGAAGATAATCCATCCTATGGACCTGGAATGCACTAAAAAGTAAATCCAATCTTTGTCGCTCGATTCGCAAAACTTTTATTTTCTCATACTAATTACATGTTTTCTAAGGATCTTCCAAACATATTTGTTTCAAACTTTCAGTAAATGTTACACAGCACCTTCTGTATAATTTAACACAGCCTTTTTCCAAAAAACTGTATATTTTTGAATATATAAATAAAAAATTGCAAAAAAATGTTGTGAATTTTCATTACAATTGAAAAAAAATCATCTTTAATAACTGACTAAAATTTTGTAAAATCCCTGTTTAAGTTGTAGCCCATATTCCAATAAATAATCTGTAAAAAGTTCAACTTCCTACCTCAAATACTTTGTGAGGAAAGATGTAATTTATAAGCGTTATTTTAACATTGCAAGTATAGGGCGTTCCGGAGCCCCTTAAGTGAACAACATGCAGCAGTGAAACTTCGTTTCCTGTTCGGTAAAAATGCTGCTGAAACTGTTTTAACGGTGAAAACAGCTTACCAAGATGACGCTACTGGAAAAACTCAAGTGTACGAGTGGTTCGCTTGATTTAAAAATGGCGGCACGCTGACTGATGACAAACCTCATCCTAGATGTCCCTCAGCTGCCCGAATCAAATGTTGAAAAAATTCGAGAGCTAGTGCTCACAGACCGTCAACAGACAATTAACCAACTGTCACAGATTAGTGGGTTACCTTAGAGCTTGATTCAGCGAATTTTAACGGAAGATTTGGGAACGAAAAGAGTTGCTGCCAAGCTTGTTCCTCAGCTTCTGACTGACAATCAAAAGGAACGTCGAGTTGTACTTTGAAAGAATAGCTTGAAATTGATCCAAATTTTCTGTCAAAAGTCATTACTGGCAAAGATTCTTGGTGCTATGGTTACGACACAGAAACAAAGCAATAGTCAAGCCAATGGAAGACGTCATCGCCACCCCGTCCAAAAAAATGTCGTCAAGTCAAATCAGACATCAAAACAGTGCCGATTTGCTCTTTTGATGCCAAGGTCAGACCATCAATCAAACCTTTTCTTTGAGGAAGTTTTAAGAAGATTATGCAGCAGTGCTCGAAAAAAAAAGATCGATTTGTGGCAGACAGGGGGCTGGTTCTTCTACCGCGACATGGACCTGCGCAAATAGCCACCTCCGTTAGACAGGTTTTGGCTAAAAATGGCATGTCCGCTTTTCTTATTTCCATGAAAAGGGGCCTGAGATGACACTGATTTGACAACACTGTAGAGGTCAAGAAGAAAACGAGGGAGGAGCCGTCAGCCATTTATAAAGATGACTATAAAAACTGTTTCGAACACTGGAAGCACCAGTGGAACAAATGTATTAGTTTTAATGCAGAGTATTTTGAAGGGGATAAGGATGGTTTTGAACGATTTGAAAATATGTTGCTTTTAAAAAAATAATGCCGGCCTTTTTTGGCTACCCCCTCGTACATCAGAGAATCAATAGATTGTGTTGCTAGCGTTCTTGAACTCGGTGACGGATGTAAGGATCTGAGTACACACATAGCTCATTTTGTCATTTGGAGGTAGTGAGTGGAGCTGTGGACGCTATAAAATGGAGTACCAAGTGGAGGAATCGGAACATTTCCTACATATTCTTCTGTCTGAGTTGAAAGGAAGGGTAACGCAGCGAATGCAGTCAGAAACATTTGCGGCATGTGTGGGGATAATTCCATTGGACAGAACACGGCAAGAAAATGGTTTTCCCGTTTTAAGGAGGATCGTTTTCACATTAGTGACTCTCCACGTTCAGGAAGACCTTTGTGGTTTGATGAAGATCGTTTAAACGCCTTAATTCAGAATGATCCCCGCCAGTGTAGTTTAGATGCAACAAATGTGATGAACTGTGATCATTGCACCATGGTGCGACATTTGCTTGCAATCGAGGAGGTCCAATGTCGGAAATATGGATACTGCATACTCTAAGCCAAGACCATAGAAATCAGCGGGGAGGCCTGGGCTTGCTTGTCATCGATTGGCTGATGAACAACACCGACCACTCCAAAGGGCAAAAAAGAAACGATTGAGCCCAAGCAAATCAGAAACTCCCCATAAAAGACCTGCTCGCATCCACTGTAAGTAGGCTGTTTAGGTTTTTATATTGGTAACGCCAAGTAGCGCTCTGTATGAAAATCACTGGCTGTGCTGTGTGCAGTCTGTGGCTGGTTGGCATTGTTGTAATATTCACTATTGTAGCGTTGGGCTGTTGGCTCGTAACAGCGCGTAGAGTTGCGCAGTTGGAGGTGAGCCGCCAGCAGTGGTGGATGTGGGGAGAGAGATGGCAGAATTTTGAGAGCGGACGATCTGGACTTGTGTCCATCAGAGACAGTAAATTTGTAAGACTGGATGTCATGAACTGATATATATATATATATATATATATATATATATATATATATATATATATATATATATATAATGACTTTTGAACACTATTAAGGTAAATACATTGTTTGTTCTTTATGAAAATCTTTCATTTGCTAACTATGCCTATCAGTAGTTAGTACCTTCAGTAGTTAGAATCTTTTATTTAGCTGGCAGTAGTGGCGCTCGCTGTATTGCAGTAGTTTGAGTAACGAAGATTTTTGTAAGGTAAGTCATTCATGAAAGGTATAGGTTATTGTTAGTCAGGGCCATTCTTTTGTAGGGATTATTGAAAGTCAGATTGCGTTGCGCTAAAAATATTGTGTGTCAGTTTAGTGTTGATCAGAATAAGTAAAGGGAGTAATGTCTGAGCACGTTCAGTTTTGCTCAGCTGTTTGAAAAGCAAATAATGTAAGAGGTTTATCAGCACAGTCATTCATTAATTTTTCTAAGGGGACGTTTCACCACGAAAGATAACATTACACGTATGGTAGAAAAGCGACGGTGTAACTATCACTGCAGACGTAATCGAGAACAACGACCACGACCACGACGAAAAGTGGTCCTACTTCGCGATAACGCCCACTCGCATCCTGCTAGATTGACAAGAAACACTAAGCAGGAACTGAGATGGGAAGTCATTCCTCGCCCACCTTACTCGTTAGATATTGTGCTCTAAGATTTTGACCTTATTTATTGACAAGTACATATAGTTTAATTTTATATGTATATCTAGTTAAGTATTTACATATATTTTAGTTTTACTTTTTGGCATAAATTGTATACAAATTTTTAAATTGTGAAAATTAATTACTTAATATTACTGACTACTTTGACTGATATAACTGCAATTTCAAAAAGGCAGATACATTTAATCATAGTTCGACATCTAATGATTGAAGCCAATTAACAGCAGAGGGTGTAGCATTAATAAAGTCACTATATGGTCCAGGATATTTTTCTTCTTTTCCGCTCTCTATCGAACAACCTTCAAGCGCTCTGCGAACATGGTTCGACTTACCCTCAAAACCAGATGTTTTCTACAGTTGAGGCATCGAAAATTTTTCCCAGCGTTGGCAGTCTGTAGTCAGTAGTGAAGGATAATATGCCATTGGTGAAAAAGTCTCTGTTATATGTATCCGTTGTGTTTATTAAACTTATCGCAAAACGCTACGAACGGATGCAACAACCTAATAAATACTTGAATGAGATTTTCACTCTGCAGTGGAGTGTGCGCTGATATGAAACTTCCTGGCATATTAAAACAGTATGCCAGACCGAGACTCGAACTCGGGACCTTTGCCTTTCGCGGGCAAGTGCTCTACGAACTGAGCTACCCACGCACGACTCACGCCCCGCCCTCACAGCTTTACTTCTGCCAGTACCTCGTCTCCTACCTTCCAAACTTTGCAGAAGCTCTCCTGCGAACCTTGCAGAACTAGCACTCCTGAAAGAAAGGATATTGCGGAGACATGGCTTAGCCACAGCCTGGGGGATGTTTCCAGAATGGGATTTTCACTCTGCAGCGGAGTAGCGGAGTGTGCGCAGGTTCGCAGAAGAGCTTCTGTAAAGTTTGGAAGGTGGGAGATGAGGTACCGGCAGAAACAAAGCTGTGGGGACGGGCCGTGAGTCGTGCTTGGGTAGCTCAGATGGTCCGCAGCTCGTGGTCTTGCGGTAGCGTTCTCGCTTCCCGCGTATGGGGTCCCGGGTTCGATTCCCGGCGGGGCCAGGGATTTTCTCTGCCTCGTGATGACTGGGTGTTGTGCGCCAGCACGGTAGCTCAGCGTGATCGGTCAGAGAGCTGGTAGGCCTCTGTAATAAAAAAACTGAGTGGAAGGATCAACAAACGAACTTTAACGGATGTCATGTGACGTCCGCAACGACCAAACACAAAGTTGGAATAGCACTTGCCCGCGAAAGGCAAAGGTCCCGAGTTCGGGTCTCGGTCGGGCACACAGTTTTAATCTGCCAGGAAGTTTCGTATCAGCGCACAATCCGCTGCAGAGTGAAAATCTCATTCTGGAAACATCCCCCAGGCTGTGGCTAAGCCATGTCTCCGCAATATCCTTTCTTTCAGGAGTGCTAGTTCTGCAAAGTTCGCAGGAGAGCTTCTGCAAAGTTTGGAAGGTAGGAGACGAGGTACTGGCAGAAGTAAAGCTGTGAGGACGGGGCGTGAGTCGTGCTTGGGTAGCTCAGTTGGTAGAGCACTTGCCCGCGAGAGGCAAAGGTCCCGAGTTCGAGTCTCGGTCCGGCATACAGTTTTAATCTGCCAGGAAGTTTTAATAAACACCTGTCGAACGCCGAGTTCCTCAGCTAGTGTGGAAATAAAACCGTAGTTGGCTGGGGCAGTTTCTGGAGCAGGTGGCCCTGTCAGGGATACCGCTACGGCCGGTGGACGGGTTAATTTTGGATCTTTACGGAAGAGCCTGGCCTCAGCCAGATGAGAGGGTCTTGCCGCCACCGCCGCTGTAACCTCACTTGTCCCCGCTTGGTCCCGGGGCGACCGGCCACTGACTTACGACGCCGCCAGATTTACCGGCGGTGCGGGCCCGTAATCATGCTTCGTTATGGCCACTTACCTGCCCGTATAAGCAGGTGACGAGCTGGTAGCGGGCCGGGTCAGCCTGCTGCCGTTACCGGCAATCACGGCTGGAGGTGGCCGCTGGAGAGTTATGTCGGGTAACCACAGCGTGCGCGGCAGAGCTCGACCGCCTATAGCACGTGCGTTGCGGCTGCATCTCCACCGCGCTGATGCACTTTGCCATCCAGTTTATCTAATAGTGCAAATACCACTTTGCGGAATGGGGTGCGAAGTAATCTGCTAACGTCGACACGTGTTCCGTGTTATTTGTAGGGGCAAGTTTCCTGCACTGCCTATCACATGATGTAAGTTTGCCTAGGAGAAGCAGATCTGGTCAGACTACTTGAAAGTGGCGGTAATCATTCGGAATATACAATGATGAGCCCAAAAGTTATGACTACCTGCTTAATAGCTGGTTTGTCCATCTCTGGAACGAAATAAATCACTGATTCCGCGTATCAGGGATCCGACAGTTTGTTGGTACGTTCGTGGAGGTATGTGCCGTTAGATGTTGAAACGCCTGGTTAAATCCGCAGCACAGAACAGGTAGCTGGAATTGTGGAAAGGGGCCAAAAATGAGCGGCTGTCAGTTATGCTCGAAAACATATAACTTAGTTTAGTTGCCAAACATTACAGCGCAAATTTCCGAGCTTAACTATCGACTGAATATGTCACACAATCTTATGGCTTAAGGGCACAATCTCTTTAATTTTCAAAACGGCTGAAGGCTTATGCGATTTAAAACACAACTACAATAAATTTTCAAAGGCAGAAGGCCCAAAGCTTTGTGAAGAAAAAAAATATTTTAAATGAGGCTTAATGCCCAAACAATGCAAGGCTTGACAAGTAAGGAACTTTCAATTTTAAAACGGCTGAAGGCCCATTATTTAAAACCCAACTAAAAGCATACAAATCAAACCATCGGCTATGAGCCATTAAAATACACAATCAAACACCAGCCAGCGCCCCTCAGAAGTTTCCGGGGGTCGGTCTGCACTTCAAGTATTAACGTTCGCTTAGGGGAGGCAGGTAGTCGGCTCAACTATATCCGATCCGTCGGCAACCCAAGCAAGGGACAGTCAACAGACCCACCGACGACTTGCTTTCCACCCGACCAGTACACAAAGAACTCCAAAGCCAAAACGTAAAATGTGTAGCCACTGACAATCAAGTATGCATAAGCTGTCAAAACTACACACACGTGTTGGACAGCGACAACACGGTGAGGAAAGGATACTGCCTGAATTTTACGTCAGCGGCCAGGGCAGGTAACCGGAATGCTAACGGCCACAAGGCAAAAAATTCCACCGGATGGTGGCCGAACTTTCGCGAACTCGAACACTCGCTGTTGCTCACGGAAATACCCCCAACAGCCAACCATGAAGACGAACGGCACTATGTGAACAGACTGCCTTCGGTAATTAAATCACCACTCAAATCTGATGTCCTGGGTTGGTGAGCCACGAAATTCGTAGGAATCGGAACAGTTCCCACACGCTCCGACACTGCGTAGAGACCACCAGCGGCCCGGCCCACTGCGCCGCGCGGAGGTTCTCTCGCTCATCCACACCAACCGACCGACTGCCGCACACCGGCTAGCCGGAAACTGTAAGCACCAGACCAAACATAGTACAAGGTGCGAATATCGATACACCGGCTAGCCGGAAACTGTAAGCACCAGACCAAACATAGTACAAGGTGCGAATATCGATACACAGTGCTGCTGCCACACGTAGAAAGAGGCATAACCACGGCATAACGGCAATAACCGTGGGAAACCAAATGCAGAGTAACAATCAAGGTTTAAACCAAAGCGTAAGCCGGGGCCAGCACGGTTCAGATGTCTACGGACAGGTCATGTAATTTGCTTAAGTAACGGGTCGCTGATTTGCGTACGTGGTGATGGCGCCCGAAAGCGACCAAGATGGATTCCATAGGATTTACATCAGGCCTATTTGGTCGCCGAGACATTAACATGACTTCACTATAATGCTCCTCAAACCAATGTAGCACGGTTATGGCTCCGAGATACGGACAGTTATACAGACAGAAAGACGACATCGCCGACGGGGAAGGCATCAGACATGAGGTGATGCGAGTGGCTCGCAAGCCGTCAGCGTGTCTTCAATTACACCACATGTCCCATGCAAGTGCCGGAAAATGACTCTCATAGCATAATGCTGCTCCCACCAGAGCGCGTTAGTGGCGCGCTGCGCGTTTCGAGCAAGCAGCCCTTCACCTCGATGACTGCGTTTGTGGAGGTGACCATCGACCTAGTGTAGCAAAAATGTGGTTTAGCCGAAGAGCCGACACGTTTCCATTGATCGACGGTCGAACCCCGATGTTCCAGTGCTCACTGCAATCGTAACTGACGATAAACAATTTTTGATGTTGCTGAGCAATAGTCATACAATAAATTTTAAAGGAACGCACAGCCATTTGACTGTATTGTTGTTTATTTAATTACGATCTAGGTTTAGACCTTTTATGTAATTTTCAAGTGATTGAAAATGGCATAAAAGACCGAAACCTAGTACGTAATTAAATAAACAACAATACGGTCAAATGGCGATGTGTTCAGTAAAAAGAAGTAATTAACGTTGTCGTTGGGTCACATGTGAACACGTAGGGGTGGTCTGCTGCAGGGCTCCACGTTCAACAATTTACGATTAACGGTGTGCTCCCAAACACTTCACCGAGCGAGGTGGCGCAGTGGTTAGACACTGGACTCGCATTCGGGAGGACGACGGTTCAATCCCGCGTCCGGCCATCCTGATTTAGGTTTTCCGTGATTTCCCTAAATCACTCCAGGTAAATGCCGGGATGGTTCCTTTGAAAGGGCACGGCCGACTTCCTTCCCCATCCTTCCCTAATCCGTTGAGACCGATGACCTTGCTGTCTGGTCTCCTTTCCCAAACCAACCAACCAACCAAACACTTCTGCGTGCACCAGCATTCTGCTTTTTCGGCCGAGATCATACTCTAGATCTTACTCTATCCTAATTTACAGAACAGTCAGACTTCCGAACGCCGCGTTCTGTGAAGAGTCGTGGACGTCCAACCATTTAGCGCCTAGTGGTAGTTTCACTGTCCTTCTACCTCTTTCCATAGAAGCTCACAAGACTAGCACGTGAACATTCGACCAGCTTCGCCGTTTTCGAGACACCCGTTCACAGGTTCAGCGTAATAATAATCCACCATTTGTCAAAGTCGCTTATCCCAGTGGATTTCCTCATATGCAGCCCATACTTCCCGCTAGGGTGATCCTCCGTCTGTGTCTGCTCCGTTTACGTACACTCATAGATTAAGGATAATGCTGATAAATGGGGAAACAACGCTCTGGTAGGCGATTTGCGGGTTTAAATCAACTCGGGGTATGACCATGCGGTGCATTCGACCTGCGGTCGTCGCACGGTGGCGCTGGCAGCAGTCCACATACGCAGAGGTGTGTTGGTGCATGTCAGAGTACGGTGCAGCTAGTAAGTGTGCAGGCGTTTTCAGACGTGCTAATGATGACTGTGTGCTGAAAATCGCTCAAAGAATACATATTGATGACGTTATGAGGGGTAGAATACTAGGGTGACTGGAGGCTGGTCAAACACAGCAGGTCGTAGCACAGGCCCTCCGTGTGCCACAAAGTGTGATGTCAAGATTATGGTAACGATTCCAGCAGACAGGAAACGTGTCCAGGCGCTACAGTACGGGACGTCCACGTAATTTTAATGGAACTAGGCCGGAGGTCGCATATTAAGCAATAAGAAGTGTTTCAATCCAACGGCAGAAGGCCATATCTTAAAACAAATGAAGCAAATTCGGCTGAAGGCCCCATACAAAACATCACAACAAGGGCAAGGGCAAGAGAAGAACATTAATTTAACAGATATTAAAACTCAGCTGAAGGTCACACATATACTCAATAATTTAACGGCTTAAGGCCTTAAAAGATTTTATGTAAAAACCGACTGAAGGCCCCTATATATAAGAACAACAATCTCATGCCTTAAGGGCAAGACAAGAACATTAATTGAGGATATATAGAACTCGGCTGAAGGCCATACATCAACCAAATAACTAAAACTCAAACAAGGACGTTACCATGTAACAGACAAGCAACGGAGCTCAAAAGTTTCCAAGGGTCGGCCCGTTTAGGTGAGACAGGCGGCCTGACCAACAATCTCTTAATCGGAAGGCAACCCAAGCGACAGATAGCCGACCGACCCGTCAACCAAATCAGTTCTGCTCCACGCAACCAGCAAAATGACCACAAGATTTCAATACAAAGACACACAGAATATTGGCGCCCACAACGACTAACAACACCTCAGCTGTCGAACTACACACTGTGGTGGACAGCAACAATGCGACGAGGAAAAAAACTGCCTAAAAGTATGTCAACGACCAGGGCAGGTAACCGGAACATCAGCGTCCACGAGGCAGAATATACCGCTGGTGAACTTCAATAACAGGGAATAAATTAAGATAAATTTCACAGGAAGACGGCTGGAATCCTAGCCGACTTAAATAAACACGCTGTTGATCTCTGGAATGTCCTACAAGCGGCAACCGGGATCAAACGAAGAAATGTAAACAGTTGAGGCTCGATAGTAAGTTAACTGAAGACTCAACTTTCGTGTCCAAGATCGGTGGGCGACGAACTTCGTAGCACTCGCAAGCAGCACTTCACAGTCCAACGGCGCGTGCACGCCTCTAGCGGCTCCAGCCCGACTCCAGGCAGCGGAGGCTTGCTTGCTGCTCCACGTCAACCGACTGATCTGCTGGTCTGTCCGCGACTGCTGCTCCGCCGCGACTGCACTCGTGCGTCTCCCACTCACTGACTTCCTTCAGACGGACGACGTCCCAGAGACACTGGCTCGGACCCAATCATTCAGAGGGAACACAACCGACATCTCTGCACAGGAAGGAACCGACCCAAACACGCGTCGTCGATGAGACGACCGACCGAACGACCAACCAACGGTCGTCCCCACTGGTACTGGCTGTGCGGACTTCACTGGGGCTCCGTGCCCTACTGCACTGGTGCTGCGTCCCGACCGCCCTACTGGTCCTTCTCCGACCGACTACCAGACACACGACGACCTGGAAACACTATCGGTCGCTCCACAGATGGTACGACAGTGCACTTATCGATACACGCTGCTGCTGCCGCTCACGGGCAAGTAAGGCAGGAAGTTAGTGACGCCACCAAATGGAATAAGAAAACGAGGCGGCAGTACCGTAATAGAAGGTGACAAACAGTTAATGGGATGAACACGAGCCGCGCGCGGCTCAATCAGCAGTTAGTTTGTATTGAAATCATTTTTGAGAAGTTTTGGTAGACAGTTTTAGGGAGATTTATTCAGATAGAGAGAAGCAGGCCACCGGTTAAGTGTCACCTGTCGCAGTGTTGTCAAGGCAACCAACAGCCTCATGCTCAAAACGCAAAAGAAATTGTTGACAGATGTCGAATCTCCTCTCATTAATGTCATGAGTGAACATTCGAGGCATCCACCGTGCACACAGTTTCTTGTGGCGCAGTTCTGCAGTGGCAGCCTGTACACGCCACAGTTACATCAGATCGGTGTGTGTTGTTCGACGAGTTTCTCTGACGAGTTCATCAACCCTAGTTCGATGAGTCTCGTCGGTTGTCGTTCGCGGTCGTCCACTCCGAACTCTGACACACACGCTTGGGTTCGCACCATCTTTACCTTCATTACGAGCAACTCGACGTCGCATATTGCCGGTATCAATACAGTCATCACCATCCACAGCTTTCATTCTTCTATGGATTCTGTTCCTCACGCTTCGACAAAGTTACGTTACACACCACCATGCCAAACGCTACAATTTGGAGCCCCCAAGCACCAGAGGATTGGAGCATGCGTGAGCGAAGAGGAACAGTCGACAAAGTAATATCCATGACATCGATATTGGGAACAGAATAAAAAATTACTTTTCAGCACGACCTCGTGCATCCTGGTAGATTAGGCTACGCACTGGACTGGGTCTCGAACTGTGAACCTTTTCTACTGAGGAATATCTTCACCGACTTAGCAATCCAGGAAAGACTCTCGACCCTCCAACTCTGCCAGCACCTGTTTCCTATTTTACAAACTTCACATGAGTTCTTCCGCACATTCTGCTGGAGTAGCACTAGTTGAGACTCTGTGGTATCCTTCATACCACGAGTACTGGCCTTCCACATTTCACAAGAGCGAGGAGAAGTCTAAAAAGTAGGACAAAGATACAGGTAAATCTCAGCATCTGCTACAGTTATGTTCTGCTGAACCATTGCACACATCATATTCGTGTATATCAACAGTCACTTTATATAAAAAGGTGGGGATAGTTTCTTATTTACTCACATATTATGTTTAAAATAGGAGCTTCTCAGTATTTGTACGTAAAATTTGTGGAACGCACTTCAATTAAAATTTATTCACTTAAAAAGATGCTACTGAAACACACAATAATACACTAAAATCATCTTCATTACCGCTACACCCTAAATAGTCTCTGCATCATCTGCATCGGAAGAATTTGATGGTGCTACAATCAGCTTGGTTTTCGTGACGTACTTCCTTATATGCAGGTCGTTTGTAGTTGAAGTCTTCTCGCTAGGAACTTGACATTCATTTGAAGTATGACACTATTTTGCAAAGAAATGTTTAACTGTCAGCTGTCTATTCTTCTTAGTCAGTTGAGTATACATCTCTTTGTATCACTCAAGAGAATTTTCAGCTACTCTCTCCACTATTTTACTCTTAACTTCTTCATAATAACGGTCCTCAAATATTTTCACTACAGCGTCGATCATTGCAGGTTTTCTAACAAGCTCAAGTTTCTCGACTTCTGTTTCTTTTTTATTGCTGTTCTTATTGAAAACTATCATATCTTCGGTGCTCAGATCGTCAGAATGAGACTTTCAGGAGGTCGGACAGATTCTAGTGAAGACAACAGAGAATGCAGTCCGCCGTGTCGTGTCCGCAGTTTCCCTCGTTGCAACGGCGACCTCAGTGATCACTTCACCTTCTAGCTCTGGTACAGATCGGAGGCAGTTTCTTTCATGTCTTCTCCATGTTCTTACATCCTGTGCAAGCCTCTTCATCTCCGAATAATTACTACAATCCACATCCATCTGGATGTGCTTACTGCATTCACCTCTTTGTCTCCCTCTACGATTTCTACCGTCCCCCACCCCACGCCGCCCCTCACCACGCACACACACTTACCTCCACTACTAAATTGGTGATCCCTTGACGTCTCAGAATGTGTTCCATCAAACGATCCCTTCTTTTAGTCACGCCGTGTCACTAATTTCTTGTCTACCCATTGTTGTTGTTGTTGTTGTTATGGTCTTCAGTCCCGAGACTGGTTTGATGCAGCTCTCCATGCTACTCTATCCTGTGCAAGCTTCTTCATCTCCCAGTACCTACTGCAGCGTACATCCTTCTGAATCTGCTTAGTGTATTCATCTCTTGGTCTTCCTCTACGATTTTTACCCTCCACGCTGCCCTCCAATACTAAATTGGTGATCCCTTGATGCCTCAGAACATGTCCTACTAACCGATCCCTTCTTCTGGTCAAGTTGTGCCACAAACTTCTCTTCTCCCCAATCCTATTCAATACTTCCTCATTAGTTATGTGATCTACCCATCTAATCTTCAGCATTCTTCTGTAGCACCACATTTCGAAAGCTTCTATTCTCTTCTTGTCCAAACTATTTATCGTCCATGTTTCACTACCATACATGGCTACACTCCATCAAAATACTTTCAGAAATAACTTCCTGACACTTAAATCTATACTCGATGTTAACAAATTTCTCTTCTTCAGAAACGCTTTCCTTGCCATTGCCAGTCTACATTTTATATCCTCTCTACTTCGACCATCATCAGTTATGTTGCTCCCCAAATAGCAAAACTCCTTTACTACTTTAAGTGTCTCATTTCCTAATCTAATTCCCTCAGCATCGCCTGACTTAATTCGACTACATACCATTATCCTCGTTTTGTTTTTGCTGATGTTCATCTTATATCCTCCTTTCAAGACACTGTCCATTCCGTTAGACTGATCTTCCAAGTCCTTTGCTGTCTCTGACAGAATTACAATGTCATCGGCGAACCTCAAAGTTTTTATTTCTTCTCCATGGATTTTAATACCTACTCCGAATTTTTCTTTTGTTTCCTTTACTGCTTGCTCAATATACAGATTGAATAATATCGGGGAGAAGCTACAACCCTGTCTTACTCCCTTCCCAACAACTGCTTCCCTTTCATGTCCCTCGACTCTTATAACTGCCATCTGGTTTCTGTACAAATTGTAAATAGCCTTTCGCTCCCTGTATTTTACCCCTGCCACCTTTAGAATTTGAAAGAGAGTATTCCAGTCAACATTGTCAAAAGCTTTCTCTAAGTCTACAAATGCTGGAAACGTAGGTTTGCCTTTCCTTAATCTTTCTTCTAAGATAAGTCCTAAGGTCAGTATTGCCTCACGTGTTCCAGTATTTCTACGGAATCCAAACTGATCTTCCCCGAGATCGGCTTCTACTAGTTTTTCCATTCGTCTGTAAAGAATTCGTGTTAGTATTTTGCAGCTGTGGCTTATTAAACTGATAGTTCGGTAATTTTCACATCTGTCAACACCCGCTTTCTTTGGGATTGGAATTATTATATTCTTCTTGAAGTCTGAGGGTATTTCGCCTGTTTCATACATCTTGCTCACCAAATGGTAGAGTATTGTCAGGACAGGCTCTCCCAAGGCCGTCAGTAGTTCCAATGGAATGTTGTCTACTCCTGGGGCTTTGTTTCGACTCAGGTCTTTCAGTGCTCTGTCAAACTCTTCACGCAGTATCGTATCTCCCATTTCATCTTCATCTACATCCTCTTCCATAGCCATAATATTGTCCTCAAGTACATCGCCCTTGTATAGACCCTCTATATACTCCTTCCATCTTTCTGCTTTCCCTTCTTTGCTTAGAACTAGGTTTCCATCTGAGCTCTTGATGTTCATACAAGTGGTTCTCTTATCTCCAAAGGTCTCTCTAATTTTCCTGTAGGCAGTATCTATCTTACCCCTAGTGAGATAAGCCTCTACATCCTTACATTTGTCCTCTAGCCATCCGTGCTTAGCCATTTTGCACTTCCTGTCGATCTCATTTTTGAGACGTTTGTATTCCTTTTTGCGTGCTTCATTTACTGCATTTTTATATTTTCTCCTTTCATCAATTAAATTCAATATTTCTTCTGTTACCCAAGGCTTTCTACAAGCCCTCGTCATTTTACCTACTTGATCCTCTGCTGCCTTCACTACTTCATCCCTCAAAGCTACCCATTCTTCTTCTACTGTATTTCTTTCCCCCATTCCTGTCAATTGTTCCCTTATGCTCTCCCTGAATCTCTGTACAACTTCTGGTCCTTTCAGTTTATCCAGGTCCCATCTCCGTAAGTTCCCACCTTTTTGCAGTTTCTTCAATTTTAATCTACAGGTCATAACCAATAGATTGTGGTCAGAGGCCACATCTGCCCCTGGAAATGTCTTACAATTTAAAACCTGGTTCCTAAATCTCTGTCTTACCATTATATAATCTATCTGATACCTTTTAGTATCTCCAGGGTTCTTCCATGTACACAACCTTCTTTCATGATTCTTGAACCTAGTGTTAGCTATGATTAAGTTGTACTCTGTGCAAAATTCTACCATGCGGCTTCCTCTTTCATTTCTTAGCCCCAATCCATATTCACCTACTACGTTTCCTTCTCTCTTTTCCTACTACCGAATTCCAGTCACCCATGACTATTAAATTTTCGTCACCCTTCACTATCTGAATAATTTCTTTTATTTCATCATACATTTCTTCAATTTCTTCGTCATCTGCAGAGCTAGTTGGCATATAAACTTGTACTACTGTAGTAGGTGTGGGCTTCGTATCTATCTTGGCAACAATAATGCGTTCACTATGCTGTTTGTAGTAGCTTACCCGCATTCCTATTTTCCTATTCATTATTAAACCTACTCCTGCATTACCCCTATTTGATTTTGTGTTTATAACCCTGTAGTCACCTGACCAAAAGTCTTGTTCCTCCTGCCACCGAACTTCACTAATTCCCACTATATCTAACTTTAACCTATTCCCTTTTTATATTTTCTAACCTACCTGCCCGATTAAGTGATCTGACATTCCACGCTCCGCTCCGTAGAACGCCAGTTTTCTTTCTCCTGATAACGACATCCTCTTGACTAGTCCCCGCCCGGAGATCCGAATGGGGGACTATTTTACCTCCGGAATATTTTACCCAAGAGGACGCCATCATCATTTAATCATACAGTAAAGCTGCATGCCCTCGGGAAAAATTACGGCCGTAGTTTCCCCTTGCTTTCAGCCGTTCGCAGTACCAGCACAGCAAGGCCGTTTTGGTTAATGTTACAAGGCCAGATCAGTCAATCATCCAGACTGTTGCCCTTGCAACTACTGAAAAGGCTGCTGCCCCTCTTCAGGAACTACACGTTTGTCTGGCCTCTCAACAGATACCCCTCCGTTGTGGTTACACCTACGGTACGGCTATCTGTATCGCTGAGGCTCGCAAGCCTCCCCACCAACGGCACGGTCCATGGTTCATGGGGGGAGGTGTCTACCCATAGCTGTTCAGTATCTGATCATTACTTACGCGACTTTCCCACTTAATCTTCACCATTCTTTTCTACAATCACATTTAAAAAGCCTCTATTCTACTCCTGTCCAAATCGTTCATCATCCACCTTTCACTTCCATACGTGGCTACACTCGACACAAATACACTACTGGCCATTAAAATTGCTACACCACGAAGATGATGTACTACAGACGCGAAATTTAACAGACAGAAAGAAGATGCTGAGATATGCAAATGATTAGCTTTTCAGAGGATTCACACAAGGTTGGCGCCGGTGGCGACACCTACAACGTGCTGACGTGAGGAAAGTTTCCAACCGATTTGTCATACACAAACAGCAGTTGACCAGCGTTGCCTGATGAAACGTTGTTGTGATGCCTCGTGTAAGGAGGAGAAATGCGTACCATCACGTTTCCGACTTTGATAAAGGTCGGATTTTAGTCTATAGCGATTGCGGTTTATCGCATTGCGACATTGCTACTCGCGTTGGTCGAGATCCAATGACTGTTAGCAGAATATGGAATCGGTGGGTTCAGAAGGGTAATATGAAACACCGTGCTGGATCCAAACGGCCTCGTATCGCTAGCAGTCGAGATGACAGGCATCTTATCCGCATGCCTGTAACGGATCGTGCAGCCACGTCTCGATCTCTGAGTCAACAGATGAGGACGTTTGCAAGAGAACAACCATCTGCACGAACAGTTCGACTACGCTTGCACCAGCATGGACTATCAGCTCGGAGACGGTGGCTGCGGTTACCCTTGACGCTGCATCACAGACAGGAGCGCATCCGATGGTGTACTCGATGACGAATCTGGGTGCACGAATGGCAAAACGTCATTTTTTCGGACGAATCCAATTTCTGTTTACAGCATCATGATGGTCGCATCCGTGTTTGGCGACATCGCGGTGAACGCACATTGGAAGCGTGTATTCGTCATCGCCATACTGGCGTATCACCCGGGGTGATGTTATGGGGTGCCATTGGTTACACGTCTCGGTCACCTCTTGTTCGCATTGACGGCATTTTGAACAGTGGACGTTACGTTTCAGATGTGTTACGACCCATGGCTCTACCCTTCATTCGATCCCTGCGAAACCCTACATTTCAGCAGGATAATGCACGACGGCATGTTGCAGGTCCTGTACGGGCGTTTCTGGATACAGAAAATATTCGACTGCTGCCCTGGCCAGCACATTCTCCAGATCTCTCACCAATTGAAATCGTCTGGTCAATGGTGGCCGAGCAACTGGCTCGTCACAATACGCCAGTCACTACTCTTGATGAACTGTGGTATCGTGTTGAAGCTGCATGGGCAGCTGTACCTGTACACGCCCTCCAAGCTCGGTTTGACACAATGCTCAGGCGTATCAAGGCCGTTGTTACGGCCAGAGGTGGTTGTTCTGGGTACTGATTTCTCAGGATCTATGCACCCAAATTGCCTGAAAATGTAATCACATGCCAGTTCTCGTATAATATATTTGACCAATGAATACCCGTTTATCATCTGCATTTCTTCTTGGTGTAGCAATTTTAATGGCCAGTAGTGTAGCTTCAGAAGTGACTTCGTAACACTTAAATTTGTATTCGATGTTAACGAATTTCTCTTCCTGAAAAACGCTTTTCTTGCCATTGTCAGTCTACGTTTGATATCCTTTCTACCTCAGGCATAATCAGTTATTTTGCTGGCCAAATAACAAAACTCATCTGCTATTTTCAGTGTCTTGTTTCTTAATCTAATTCTCTTAGCATCACCTGGTTTAATTCGACTGTGTTCTATTAACCATGTTTTGCTTTTGTTGATGTTGATCTTATATCTTACATACACTATTCATACATTATTCTTAAAGGTGTCAGTCCACATGTTTCTAATAACATCAGTCGCCATAGTAATATTAAACTGTCGCCAAGGAATCTTGATAACTTCATTACTCGAATCAGATTCTTCTATAAAATTGGAAAAAAATGCAGATACTGTGTAGTATGACTTGAATGTATAGGTAACCCCCTGATCGATATTGCATAGTTGTAGTACTCGGTGGCAGAAACAGAACTACAATGTTTTTATTTGAATCAGTAATGGAAAGTGGCTGGCTGGGAACATTATCAAGGATGAGAAGGATTTTTAAAGGAATTTTTTCTTTCACACTGTAGGCATTCAATTCTCTATTTAGTTTCTTTTAGAAAATGGGCACTGATAATAGCAGAAGTCATCCTACGTTTTTTATTGCAACTCCAATGAACTTCCAGCCTGCTCGTGTCACAATCCTTTAGTGCCCTTACGTTTTGTGAGTGGTAGATCATACGGGGCTTTATTTATCAGTCCCCTGCAACATTTTCTGCGAAAAGAAGGGTGCATCGGTCCTTGGCAGCCTTAAATCCTGGTGCTGTTTTTTCTTCAATAGAAATCAGCATGCGGCTAGGCATTCGTTTCAAACACATGCCGATTACATTGAGGTTGAAAACCTGCTTCATAGTATAGTCTTCTTCTGAGAGGAATTCTTTAAAAGTCATTTTTAAATTCCTCACCTCAAACTTCATCTGCTGCAGCTTCATCACCTGTCGTTTTAATGTTGTGGAAGCCAAAACGATGCCCGGAGCGATCAACTCAACCCAACCTGAGCTGGCCGAGAATGGTGCCGGATCGTCCACTTCTTTCATTAAATCCGCATACAAAGTCTTGGAATTAGCTGGAATATCAGTTTCTACAACTGAAAGATCGTGCCTCAGTTTCTACAACTGAAAGATCGTGCCTACTCAGATTTCGCAGGTTTCATAAGAGTGGCGCTAGTAGCACCACTAAAAACTAAAACTAAACTCCTCCCGAGCAGACCATGCAGTCCCAAAGGCACCGACCGGCCGCCGTGTCATCCACAGCCCACAGGCGTCGCTGGATGTGGATATGGAGGGGCATGTGGTCAGCACACCTCTCTCCCGGCCGCATGTCAGTTTCGGAGACCGGAGCCGCTAGTTCTCAGTCAAGTAGCTCCTCAGTTTGCCTCACAAGGGCTGAGTTCAGCCCGCTTGTCAACAGCGCTCGGCAGGCCGGATGGTCACCCATCCAAGCGCTAGCCCAGCTCGACAGCGCTTAACTTCGGTGATCTGAAGGAGCCAGTAGCACCACTATGAGTGTGTAAATCCGGTTTTTCTTTAAATAAACGCTGTGACGGTCGTGAGCGTTAGTTACCTTTGAGATTGGACATGGTGACTTGATGTTAGTCAAGAATGCCATTAAGATGCGACAAAGATGCCATTATCAACATGTCACTGAGTTTGAATAAGGTCGGGTAATAGGGCTACGAGAAGCTGGACATTCCTTCTGCGATGTTACAGAAAGACTTGGCAGGAATGTAGCCACTGTACATGATTGCTGACAGCAATGGTTATGAGAATGTTCAGTCGCAAAAAGAACGGGCTGCGGACTACCGATAGGCAAAACCATCGTGTTCGGCATATTGCTGTGGCGCGTCGTACTGCATCTGCAGCAGCAGTTTGAGCTTGAGCAACAGTTGGCACCACAGTGACACAACTAACTGTTACAATTACATGAAACATGCCATGTAAATGTTTGCTCTCATATAATCACTCTTTCCACTCTCTCTCTCTCTCTCTCTCACTCACTCTCTCTCTCTCACTCACTCACTTTCCCTCTCTCTTTCTCTCCTTCTGCCTCCAGGCTCTCACATCTGTCCATTAATCCCAATCAAATAGTGTCATCTATGTATGATTTTACTGCTGTAGCGAATATGATTATTGTATTTCAAGTCTGTAACATTTCACCTGATTGTTATTAACATGTATGAAGTTTAAGCCATTTTAACATTTCACTTGATTGTGTAAACGAGTACGAATGTTAAGCTGTTTTAACTTGTCAAAATTGGATTTATATGCCACCTGAAGTACACACACATATATTCGACACCTCAAAACAAACACCTCCAAATGCTTTAAACACTTTTTCTGTTATAATGTTGTTACGATGTATATTCTTTGCACTTTGCGATTATGTCTTCTCTTCTGCTACACGAACCTTGCACCCTGCAGATTCCAGACGCCATATTTGTTTACAAATATGACAGAATACATGTGATGTGTTACGACAGCGATAGGAACCTGTGACCACTGGAGGTACTCTAGTTTACTTATTTTATGTTTACCATTAGTGTTGTGTACATAGTTCCGCGTAGTCAGCGCGTACACAACTTTCCCACTAGAGCGCGCCCCGCTAAGCACAACAGCGCAGGCACAGCGCTCGTCCATCTCCGCAGTACGAGATGGCGCTGCCTTAGAGACGGACGAAATTCTGCTTCCGCCGATCCGCGTATTAATATGTAATACAGCCAATGAGATTGCTGCTAACGTAGAACCTTTTCTCCTCGTGGATCACACTCACGCAGTGATACCTGAACGTGCGAGGTATTATAACGAGTGTACAGACCTCTGATTAGTCACTCTGCATTTGTCTGCACCAGTCTGTACCAGTCTGCATTTGTCTGCATTAGTCTGTACCAGTATATAGTCAGTTTCAGTCTGCGCCTAATAAGAATACCATATTCCTGTACATAGCCATGAAGATAAATGTATAGACACTTTGTCAAGTATCAGAGATATGTGAGAATAAGATTAACGTACCAAGACCAAAGGAGCTTCAGATTGTCAATTGTAAATAGCATCCAGAATCAGGTACGTAATGTTTATGCTTGTTATTATTTTAATAAATGTGTGTGAAAATTAATCAAGTTCTGTTTAAAGTTGGTCACCGTCAATCTGCTACTCTAAACGTGCAAGTGGCATTTCTATCGTCTGACCTAATGGCAGAAGATAAACATGCCACGATAAGACTACGACACATATTGATGACACTCGCCTACTTCATTAGAGCGACAAGTCAAATAATCTGATGGTGTGTGTACTGAAGGTCTTACAGTACGCACACCACAAGTAGATATCAGTTAAAGTTTTGGTCAGAAGAAATCCGAAACCATGTTCTGAAATAATGTCTTGTTTTTCCAATAGGCAGTGCCACAAGTTCCTCCAAAAAATCGTAACACAAAACACACAAATGTCATACTAACTAATGTAAATCTAGCCGCAGATGGAGGTTTAAACCTTCAAACCGCGTCGTGGAAATAAATAAAACGGTGACTGGTAACAGTAAACTGTTGTTTCATTTAATGTCAATAAAAGTCACGGTAAAGCCTAACCTAAAATGTTCGCATTTAAAGTTAACTGTTACAAATCGGTTACTTCAAGGACTTCTCCGAGCCAGACGCCCTGCAGCATGCATTCCACAGACCCCAAACCATTGCAATCTGCGACTCAGTGGTGTCGAGCAAGAGCTCAATGGTGGGCAGAGTGGAGGTCTATTCTATGATGAAAGCTGGTTCTGTCTCGGTGCCAGCGATGGTTAGGAGGCCAACCAACCTGTCTCCGTGCTAGACACTCTGAACTTATACCTGGAGTTATGGTCAGGGGCGCGATTTCGTATGTCAGTAAGAGCACTCTGGTGGTTATCCCACGCACGCTGATTGGACGCTAGTCTCCTTATTCAACTGTCATGCTGCCATTCATGAACTGCACTCCAGCAGGTGTTTTCCAGTAGGATGACACTCGCCCACATGACGCTGTTGTAACCCAACATGCTCTACAGAGTGTCGACTTGTTTACTTGGCCTGTCTCCAGTCGAACACAAACGGGACACCATCAGACGGTAACTCCAGTGCCATCCTCAACCAGCGTTAACTAAATGGTTCAAATGGCTCTGAGCACTATGGGACTTAACTTCTGAGGTTATCAGTCCCCTAGAACTTAGAACTACTTAAACCTAACTAACCTAAGGACATCACACACATCCATGCCCGAGGCAGGATTCGAACCTGCGACCGTAGCGGTGGTGCGGTTCCAGATTGTAGCGCCCAGAACCGCTCGGCCACCCCGGCAGGCGAGCATTAACTCTCCCTTTATTGACGGACCAAGTGCAACTGGCATGGAACTCCATCTCATAAACTGACAACCGGCACCTGTACAACACAATGCATGCACGTTTGCGTGCTTGCTTTCAACAGTTTGGCAGGTACACCAGTTATTGATGTATCAGCATTTCACATTTGCGTTGGCTTACCTCACGCTTAAACTAACCTGAGATCATGCAGTGTTAATCGCTTAAGTATGTTACCTAGACAAATGTACTCAAGAAATTTCATTACACTTGTAAGTAGGCTGTTTAGGTTTTTGTGTTGGTAACGCCACGTAGCGCTCTATGTGAAAATCACTGACTGTGCTATGTGCTGCCTGTGGCTGGGTGGCATTGTTGGAATTTGCTATTGTAGTGTTGGGCAGTTGGATGTTAACAGCGAGTAGCGTTGCGCAGTTGGAGGTGAGCCGCCAGCAGTGGTAGATGTGGGGAGAGAGATGGCGGAGTTTTGAGGGCGGATGATCTGGACGTGTGTCCATCAGAGACAGTAAATTTGTAAGACTGGATGTCATGAACTGCTATATATATTATGACTTTTGAACACTATTAAGGTAAATACATTGTTTGTTCTGTATCAAAATCTTTCATTTGCTTAGTATGCCTATCAATAGTTAGTGCCTTCAGTAGTTCGAATCTTTTATTTAGCTGGTAGTAGTGGTGCTCGCTGTATTGCAGTAGTTCGAGTAACGAAGATTTTTGTGAGGTAAGTGATTTGTGAAAGGTATAGGTTATTGTTAGTCAGGGCCATTATTTTGTAGGAATTTTTGAAAGTCAGATTGCGTTGTGCTAAAAATATTGTGTGCCAGTTAAGTGTTGATCAGAATAAGTAAAGAGTGAAATGTCTGAGTACGTTCAGCTCGGCTCAGCTCTTTGAAAATCAAATAACGTAAGGGGTTTATCAGCACAGTAATTCATTAATTTTTCTAAGGGGACGTTTCATATGGCGACCCTTCCAGGATACTAAGGGGATGTTTCACACTACATTAATTCTTCTTTCTTCGTTTGAGTCATCTAGGGACGATGTGCCAATTTCAATGCTTCCTTCTTTGTTGTTCTTTCTTTTTCCTCTTGTATTCTTTCATCTTTTCACTATGTATCCTTTTTCTCTCCTGACCATTTTGACCCCGTCTTCTTCTCCCTCTTGCCTTGGAATCCTTCCATTTTTAACACTTTCCTCTTGAAACTCTCTCTTTCTGTTGCATCTTTTTCACTTATGTTGTTTCTTTCCAAATCTGTCCTAACTTCTTGAATCCAGGCCATTGTTGACTTGCTGTCCCAAAAAATCTGTTCGGTTAACCTGTTGCTGTTCATTCTGTATAAGTGTCCAAAAAATAGTGTCTCCTCTTTCGTAGCGTTTCATTTATGTTTTATATGTTGTGATAAACTTCTTCATTGCTTCTTAATTTCCATACCTCTGCATTTTTTGGTGGTTCAAGTATTTTTCGAATGATTTTTTTTTCTACGACTTCAAGTTTGTATAATTTTTAGTTCAGTACTAAATGTTAACTTGCATAAAGACATTTTGGTTTTACTACTGTGTTGTAGTGCTGTATCTTCAAATTTTTAGACAGACACCTTTTGTTGTAGACATTTCTAGTTATTCCATAAGCTCTCTCCATTTGATGTACTCTTTCTCTTGTAGCAAATTTTTCTAAGCCATTTTCTTGGATAATTTCCCCCAAATATTTAAATTTGTTTACCCTCTTTATCTGGCCAATATCTGTTGCTAGGGATTCTGGAGCATTTTTTATATTTGTCAAAAATTTTGTTTTTTCTATAGATATTCTTAAGCCTGCTTTGTTGGCTATTTCTTCTAAGAGGTTGATTTGTATTCCAGCATTTGTTAGGTTTTCAGAAAGAATAGCAATTTCATCCACAAAACAGTGAATTTCAATACCTTTGTTTTTCCCAGCCTGATTGGTGATAGCTTCTCTTCTTTTCGTTTTTGTTTCCATTCTCTTATTATTTTCTCTAGTACGCAGTTAAAGAGGAGTGGAGACAGGCCTTCACCTTGCCTTACACCTGTTTTTATGTTGAATGCCTTCGATATTTCACCCTGAAACTTTACTTTTGATTTGGTGTCTGTGAGCGTTTCACGAATAAGGTTTGCTAATTTAGATTTGATGGCAAATTCTCTGATCACTTTATCAACTGATTCAAATGCCTTTTTAAAATCTATAAATGTTACAACTATATCTTTGGAGTTTGTAAGTCTGTGACGAATTATGGACTTTAGGTTGAAAATCTGTTCTGCGCAAAATCTGCCCTTTCTAAATCCACTCTGATCTTCTCCCAATTGGCTGTCAAGTGTTAAAATGGTTCTGAGCACTATGGGACTTAACATCTGAGGTCATCAGTCGCCTAGAACTACTTAAACGTAACTAACCTATTTAAGTCACACACATCCATGCCCGAAGTAGGATTCGAACCTGCGACCGTAGTGGTCGTGCGGTTCCAGACTGAAGCGCCTAGAACCTCTTGGCCACACCGGCCGGCGGCTGTCAAGTGTTGCTTCTACCTTTTTTAGTAGTATTGTTGAAAATATTTTATAACTCACTGGCAACAAAGATATACCTCTGTAGTTATTTACATTTTGCTTATCACCTTTCTTGTCCAAGGGATGGATGAGAGCCTCTTTCCAGTCTTCTGGTATCTTTTCAGTTTCCCATATTTCTTCAAACATGAGCTGAAGGTTAGTTATAAATTTTGGTTGAGTCCATTTAATAAGTCCAGCTGTAATTGAGTCTTTTCCACTGGCTTTGTTGTTTTTCAGGGTACTTAATTATTTTTTGGTGTTGTGATTTTGTTTGTCAGTGTATTTCATCATTTGCAAAGTTGTACTTCTTATATTCAGGGTGACGGAACGTCGTAAGCAGAGACTACAGACAATCTGGGGACGAGAATTGATGTTTCATGTTTTGCTTGGTGAACTTCACAGTTTCTGCATATTTACCAGAACTGATGGTGCTGTGCTATTTAATTTCAATAACTCTGCCTAAGTTCCTGAAGACGGATACGTAAAAGTCTTTGTAATTTGTCGCAAGTAACGTAAACAACACACAGCTGAGTAGAAAATTAATGTAAAAATAACCTGTTTGTGCCAAACCAAGTATTTCAGTTTACGGAACGACTACATTTCGGCCGAAGATGAAAATCACTTCATGATACCATGATATCGATTTTGACTGTAGCCATCACTTGAAAATAGCTACAAACCGAAATAAATAAAGAAGTAAAGTGATTTTAATACGACGAAATATATGTAATTCCATACACACAAGATGTCTGTGGTACGAATAAAATTTAAAAAAAAGTGGCTCTTGTCTTTGCTGCTATCGATTTTGCACACATACTTCCTCTCCTAGTATTTACCATTGTACAGTCATATTATTCGAGTGTTAAATCTGAAGTGAAGAGGATGTAATTCCCTAATGGTCACTTATGTTTGCACTCCTAAATAGAATACTTTGTTATCGCACCAGCAGGGGACAGCAATTTATTTTCAGAGGGGACTGCCTGGGGCTTTCTCGCTGTTCTCAATCCTGAGTATTGATCTAAGGCCTGGGATCGCTGCCAGATTCTTTTAAAGGCGGTGGAGAAATGAGCGCAGGGAGAGAAAACATTGTTAGCTGTGTAGCTGTTTCCCATGTGCGGGAAGCTAAGAATGTCTAAAGGTGTAGTGACGGTAACAAGACAGGTTTGTTTCGTGCTTAACTGGTTTCGAAAAAGAAACGAGCGGTATTTAATGACGCACGGAGAAGCAAGCTGCATATTTTTGCGTAATGACATTTGGCTGTCTCCCTCATGATAGATTAGCAATGTTGCAACCAGGTTGATGGAAATCAGTGGATAGATCAGGTGTTATGATTGGTATATATTTCAGGAAAACTTCAATTTATCTTCGAAAGAAGGGATTATAAGAAGGTAAATGCTGAGATAGGAAACCAGCTGCACAGGTTGCTTGGAAAGCTTGAAATTCCAGGAATAATTTGTCACTAACAAAGCCTGAAGCAGAGGGATGAGTGTAATTATTAGTTTTTCATTACCTTGATTGGTAATTTTGAGATAGTTTACCATGAACTATTTCACCTAGTAGAAAGATGGATTTCGTTGAAACATGGAAGAGACGTGGAAACTGTGGCCAGCAAATCTTCAAATCGAGCACAAGAACTTGTAACTTACTTCTGATACCGCGTTTGAACGTTCAAAGAAAATGTTATTAATAATTACGATATTTACAAAGCTGAATCACTTTGGTAAAAAATTCGTGCATAACCGATCACCTGCGTAATACACAATTGAAAAAGATGTAACTACTCACGAATGAAGGTAACGTTTATACAGACAGAAACCATCACCATAGCATCCTCACACGTGAAAAAAGTGGTCATTATGCGTTTAAATTGTTACTACAAGATAAAATCTGCCTAAAAAAGTATCCTCGATAGTAAGGTTTGTAGCCAGACATGAGCTGACACAGCATCTTTGACATCATTTATGTCTGCATCATTATAAAAGATAATAAAGGCAATATGTTTCCAGAATATAATTACCCAACCTTATAATTACCCAACCTTACCTGAATCAAATTAAACTATATGGTTCCAATGACCTTTTCAAGTCTCAAACATCTCTGCTGTGTACAGGGTGAGTCACCTAACGTTACCACTGGATATATTTCGTGAACCACATCAAATACTGACGAACCGATTCCACAGACAGAACGTGAGGAGAGGGGCTAGTGTGATTGTTTAATACAAACCATACAAAAATGCACGGAAGTATGTTTTTTTAACACAAACCTACGTTTTTTAAAATGGAACCACGTTAGTTTTGTTAGCACATCTGAACATATAAACAAATACTTAATCAGTGCCGTTTGTTGCATTGTAAAATGTTAATTACATGTACTGCGGCGTGTACGACATTCATTACGCCAGAGATTGCAATTGTGTGCAGCAAATGATGGCCACCACATTGGCCTGACATGTCGGGACACACTCTATTCCACTCCGTAATTGAAAACGGTAACCACGTGTGTACGTGTACCTCACCCCTCATGGTAATGTGCATGTGCGTCAGTGAAAAAGTCCAATAAACAGGTGTTAGCATGTGGACGTAATGTGCTGTTCCAGTCTCTTCTGTACCTAAGGTCCATCACCGTTCCCTTTGGATCCCTACGTAATTCGGTGCTCTCCGATACACACGATCGAACAGAGGAGGAGTGGTACTCAAGCGTCAACTTTAGGTTACAATATTTCCGGATGTAATTAACATTTTACAATGCAACAAACGGCACTGATTACGTATTTGTTTATATGTTCAGATGTGCTAACAAAACTAACGGGGTTCCATTTAAAAGAAACGTTGGTTTGTGTTAAAAAACATACTTCCGTGCATTTTTGTATGGTTTTTATTAAACAATTACACTAGCCCTTCTCCTCACGTTCGGTCTGTGGAATCGGTTCGTCAGTATTTGATGTGTTTACGAAATATATCCAGCGGTAACGTTAGGAGACTCACCCTGTACATGTAGATTGAAACGGCAACTGAAAAATTTGTACCAGCACCGGGATAACTATCTGAATCATCACAGCTACACCGCTCTTATCGAAAAGCAAGATGCAAGTCCACCAACGGAAATATTTTTTGACTAGTATTTGGCTCACTTTTATTTGCAAAATGCCACAGACCTGCATACCTCACGTTCTAAGAACGTGTAATAGCCTAAGAACAGTTGAGTCGATTTCAGATCTATATATAGAAGATAACCAACGTTTAGGCACTTAACTCACGCCGGCCGGGGGGGGGGGGGGGGGAGCGGTTCTAGGCGCTAGAGTCTGGAACTGCGCGACCGCTACGGTCGCAGGTTCGAATCCTGCTTCGGGCATTGATGTGTGTGATGTCCTTAGGTCAGTTAGGTTTAATTAGTTGTAAGTTCTAGGGGACTGATGACCTTAGAAGTTAAGTCCCATAGTGCTCAGAGCCATTTTTGAAGTTCACTCACAAACAACGCATGTTATTATTGAAGGTTATCAAAACAATATGCAACAGCATTGGATGTCAACGAACAACAAGGCAGCATTTATGATGACAGCAGTATGGCTACCCAGCGTCGTGGCGCAGTGGTTAGCACAGTGGACTCGAATTAGAGAGGATGACGATTCAAATCCGCGACTGGACATCCACATTTAGGTTTTAATTGATTTCTCTAAATCGCTCCTGGAAAATGACGGGATGGTTCCTTTGAAAGGGCAGGACCAATTTCCTTCCCCATCCTTGACAGAATCGGAGTTTGTGCTATGTCTCTAATGAACTCGATATCGACGGAACGTCAAACCCAATCTTCCTTCCTTTTTTCTTAGTAGTATGATTAACAATAAACTAGGTTATGTAGTTTAATGGTTACATTACGATCTAGTAAGACCCCCTAATCCTTAAATGAAGTCATTCTGAAGTAGTTAACAGAAACAACTTGAGTCATCTCAGGTGGATCTCATACATCTCTGATGTTGCCTAAACGGTGGGGAGGAGTAGAGCGATCTTGTATCTGTGTAAGCACTTACCTCGAGCTGTAGTGACGGCCTGAGAATCAGCTGAATGTCTATCTGTTCCATCTGCCTCTTCTACTGTCAACGCATGGCGTCCCTGGAAGCATCATACACTCAGGAGAATTTCTTGGAACAGGAAGACAGTGGTAGTGGTAGTACTTATTACATGTTTTCTTACTATCAATGCGCTTACAATTCTTTATGTACTGTACGCTTGGCACAAGGTAGAGATGGACACTGCAGTAGAGCTTGTGGAAGTGCTTTGTTGGGGGATGGGGGGTCGAGATGAATCAAAAGCCTTTGGAAGACACTAACATCCCTTTATTGCTTCAATAGTTCGCATGACAGGCTCATGCTCACATCTCGCAGCACTGGAAGGTGGGCCTCGATCCACGGACACGGCGGCAAAGCGTCGAGTAGGCAACCAGCACTTACTATGTTCGGTGCAGCCCACACGAGGCGTGATCATCAACCGGCTGCCGAGTTACATCAGGGCTGCCTCGTCAAGTAGATACGGCTCGCCGAGTACGAGACTGGCGGTGATTGGTGGTGACTGTCTCTGGCAAGCATCCTAGTGGCTCTGTGGCTGAGGGGACTCAGTTCGACCCTCTGCTCATCAAAGGGAGGACGGACCCCAGACAGGCCCTCCCCTCAAGATGACGGTGGACTGGGGCAACGTCACGCCCGGCCGCTCACTTGTTCACTCGTCGATTTAATGACCCGCTTGGCGGTATTTATACGCACCAAGGAGGGTTTGCTGTGGTGTTGCTGCTGCAGATGTAATGTAAGTCGTGTTCCGAAGTGCTCGTGGTTTTTTGTAGCTAGCCGCGCCCTACACGAGCTAGCGCATTGATGTAAGAGACCCTTTGGCCCGGGACCGTGCCGTCAAATTCCTCTTCCCTCTTCGACGAATTCGGCCTTGCGAAGCTCTTTGCTGCTGTACTTGCAAGTAGTTAATTCTTTGTAATTCATTTTGACACAGTCTTTTACTCTTTGGCTCACAACATCCATATGAATCCTTCTGTTCCTTCTGTGATACTTCGGTCGTCCATGATACCTAAAATGTTTCCTCAGTTTGTAAGGATTCATTACTGCTATTCCATGGAAACTAGCACCAGGCCTGCTAACAAATACCGGAATGGCTGAGATGGACTATCACACGTCGACATTTGTTGACTTCACGCATGCTCAAGTTTAGTTTTATGCGTTTCCCTTGCTGCTTCTGCAATACTTTCCAATCTGTCTCGCAGATTTCTTACATCTTGAAAGTCTTCAAAATGAAATATATTGTTGTTGTAAATGTTTCTTTCTATTATTTCCGGTTCTTTGATATCGTTGCTTTCTAGGTGTTTTCTTATTTCTGTAATCCATGCTATCGTCGATTTCTTTTCCAAAAATACAGGACGATTTGTTTCATTAACCCGTTCTCATTCATTCGGTAGCAGTGCCCAAGTAAATCTAATCTTCGCTTTGTCATTACCTCTGATATTTTTTTCTGTATTTTCCTAGATATCCTAGTCGTTTCTCTTTTACAAACCATCTGTATTTTGTATTGTATCCATTATGTTGCTAATAACACTAGCCAACAGTGAAAATGTAAATAAATATTTGTAACTATATCGACCACACTCATAATGAAAAATTCGAATTAGCTGTCGTGTCAAGTTAAAGGGGGGTGCATTTCATTATACGTTATTAAGCGTTCATTGTCAATGCCATCCCATATATACTTCTAAATCACGCTGATGGTAGACGGAGTGATGAAGCTTCAGGAGACAATAGCTGTGTGTATTTTCTCGCTATTTTTAGCCCGGGCTCGAAGTAGCAAGGGGAAGAGGAAGGGAGCGGCATGTTTCATTTAAGATCAGATCCAGTCTGTACAAGCCTTGATCTGTTCGTGTGATGGAATAACATATTGATAAAGAGTTGTTAGTGCGTGTTGTCATAATAATTACTATCATTCAATATGCCCCGCAAATGCATAAACAGTGCTGACAATTTTTGCTACATTTTCGGAAAGACCACTTTGAAATCATGAAGGCGGCCTATAACGCCATATACACTATCCGATCAAAAGTATCCGGACACTCACAAAAACACGTTTTCATATTAGGTGCATTGTGCTGCCACCCACTGCCGACCTACGCCGACTTCGTGCCAGGCCTCACCGACCGACATCGATACCTCTCCTCAGCGCAGCAGTCCGTGAAGAATGGGCTGCCATTCCCCAGGAAACCTTCCAGCACCTCACTGGACGTATGCCTGCGAGAGTGGAAGCTGTCATCAAAGCAAAGGGTGGGCCAACACCATATTCAATTCCAGCCTTATGGAGGGAGCCATGAACTTGTAAGTTATTTTCAGCCACGTGGATACTTTTGATCACATAGTATATTAGGAAAATGTACAGCCTCTGCTTTGGCTATGAAATCGGGGACCAGGATAAGCCCTGGGTTCTTCATGTACGAGAATTGGAATCTAAATAGTGGCAACTATTTATTCATAACCGATACAAAAGAGTTACGTTTGCACCTGTTACTGTCCATCAAAGTAGTCACCAGCGTTGTGTAGAACTCATTGCCAGCGATGTGGAAGGCGTAGTATACTGTTAGCAGAGCCTGTTCTGTTGATGGTGCGAATGGAGCGGACTACTGCCCGTCGAATCTCTGGAACAGTTCTAAAGCGAATGCGACGAAGTGATGTCTTCATCTTCGGAATCAAATCAAAGTCACAAGGACTCTAGTCCGGGGAGTATGGTGGATGGTACAGCACTTCCCAGTCCCAACGACCGAACAGAGCAGCCACAGTTTGCGCTGTATGTGCCCGCGCATTGTCGTGCAAAATGATGGGTGGGTTGCGCAGAAAGTGTCGCTGATGCTTTCGCAAAGCTGGTCGCAGGTGATGCTCCAAAAACGAACAGTAATACTGTACACGGACGGTCTGTCGTGGAGGAACGTAATGCGTTAGGATAACACCATCACAGTCGTACACGAGTTTCACCATACTGGGGCTCTGACGCATTTTCGACTTTCGCGGCGACCCATAATGACGCCATGCGTTGGATTGGCGTTTCAGTTTTGGATCGTACGATGTGACCCATGTCTCATCCAGCGTTACGATACGGCATAAGAAATCTTCTCGTTCGCGCTCATAGCGCTCCAAGTGCGTCTGAGCAGCGTCTTAACGCATCCATTTCCGTCAAGTCTTGCGGAACAGATAGTTATGCAATTTTTCGCATGCTCAGGCGTTTCTTCAGGATGCGAAGCACAGTCGTATGCGCTAATCCGGTTTCGTGGGCGAGCTCACGAATCGTATGGTGTCGATGACTGTCCACTAACGCGACAACAGCATCCGCTTTTTCTTCAGAGACGCTAGGACGACCTGCCCGATGCATGTCTGCCACAGTTTTCTGACCTCCGTTGAAGGCTTTTATCCAATGTGCCATTGTTCTGAACGGCAATGCCGATTCCCCGCACGCCTCTTGAAACCCTTGATGCAATTGTCGTGTTGTCCGGCCTCTGGCACATTCAATCTTTATCCAACTCCCGTTTCAAAAACATAGTGACACCGTTACGTTAGACTGCTCGCTCACAAGTGACTGTGTTTCCCTCGATTATGCACACGCCGGCGACGTGGGACGGGCGAGTCCATTTGCCCGGAGGTAAGGCAGCACACAGTAAGTATCAAGTAGATTCCATTGTATAGGGTCTCCACAGCAGTGTTGCCACTATTTAAGTTCCAACCTACGTATGTTGCGTAACTTGTGTCTCGAGTCTTCATTCGTGGTTGAATGGTAAAAGATCTTCCAAGGGATTTGCTATATCCATGATCTGGCGAGAACCACCAAACCATGTGAATGATTGTTACAATATTTTTGTATGACAAGTTCATTTCCAAGAAGAAAAAGTCTTCCTTGACATATCTTAGCATACCGTCGACCATGCGACCAGTTCCTCACGGAGACAGACTACCTGTTCCGATCTCCCATGACTGTGGTAATGACGAGGGCGGTAGTGAAACTAGTGCTGCTCCATCAACATCAAAAACCAGTTCTTCGAAAGATTCTGATTTTGTGTGTAACGGTGAGTGTGAAATGTTGGCGACCACAACACTCGAATTGTCTTGATAAGACGGTAAATGTGACTGCGTTCCGTATCAGCCATATACCACTCCTTCAGTTTTTTGATCGTGAAAAGAACTTAGTATTTTGCAGTGACATACAGGAACTAATGCCAGCTATGGGCATTGACTGTGAAAGTGATCAGTGAAAGTTATTCATCGACTCCTCCAAAGTAAGTATCAAGTGTATGCTACTGCATAATGGCATCATGTTACCATTGATTCTGACTGGGTATACACCTTACATGACAAGTTTAATTGGCAAATTTCCTGGTATCCGCAAGTCATAGGCACATTACTTGGGCTACAACACGACTACACCAAATTCTGTCGCTTCCTGTGCCTCTGGGATAGCCACGCCAAAGCACTTTATTATAAAAAGAAAGAGTGACCCATGCCTCAGTCAGTTGAACCAGGATCTCACAATGTTACTCATGAAGCCCTTGTCGAATCCGAGAATTTAAATCTCCCTGTTATTCACATAAAGTTTGGCCTAATGAAAAACTTCAATAAGGCCATGGACAAAACTGGGGAAGCATTTCTGTATTTGTGTTAGAAATTTCGACGCCTCAGTGAAGCGAAAATAAAGAGGGGATTTTCGTTTGTCCACAAACACGCAAACTGTACAAAGACGGGTATTTCGACACTATCCTAACAGGTGATCAAAAGTTAGTTTCGGATGCCTTTGTTGAATTGTAAAAACCTTTCTAGGAAATAAGATGTCACAAACCTATAAGGATCTTGTGGCAAGTCTTCTGCACAGCTAGAATAGTGTGGGGTGTAACACGTCCTTAAAGTTACATTTCCTAGATTCCCACTTGGACTTATTTCCTAACAACGGTGGTGCTGTAACCGACGAGCACGGAGAATGCCTCTACTAGCAAATTTCGGACACGGAAATGAGATACCAGGAAAGTGGAGTGCACCAATGTTAGCCGTTTACTGCTGGACACGAACCAGGCAATCACCAGCAGAAAACTTCAAACACCAGGCAAAGCGGTTGCACCTTCAAAGGCCTTCATCTGAGGGATAACACCAAGGTTGCATAAGCCAACATAGGCAAATTAATGTTATCATAACTTCGAAACGAGAGCTAATATTGCATTTTCATTAACATTTTCGCTAGCAGCACACCCTAAAACATAAAAGTTGGCTGTTTTCAGCCCAGTTAGTTGACTTGTACCTCTGTTCTGTTGAGTCATATAAATATTCTGGATTCTGGCCCTACCACTGTGCTCTAGTACTTTAATTCTAGCATTTTGTCAGATATGCATTTCCTGCTGTAGACATTTTTTGTCAAACTGTATGGTCTTTCCACTTAAATAGTTCTTATATCTATTGCGTATTTCTCTGATCCACTCTCCTGTACGGTTTCTCCAACACATTTATTGTCATTTTTATTTAGTTTTTATTTTATTGTGGCCCTCAGAGATGATCCACTTTGCCAGCTTGAGATACATGACATAGTACGAATTTTTAGTAACTGAAAGTCACACACACACACACACACACACACACACACACACACACACACACACACGACTCGCATTACAGGCATATGATAGAATATTTACATTCTGTTGTACGAATATTAGCCGATGATGAATGAAAGGATGACGCGACAGTCGATCGACTATCAAGTAGTCTTCATGATCTGATCGTGGTGTTTCCTTTTTATAGGATTTATTAATTACATCATGTATTTTTGAGTCAGTAAAATGTTTTATGTGTGATTATATAGCGACACTTTATTCGTTGTAAGAAGTGTCTTCATTCTGGCGGGAAGTCGTTGTCCACGAACCACAAAGTACTGTAGTAAATTGGTGGTCACATGGTATCATAGTGGGTAGGCGAAAACTATGTGATCAATGTCCTCCTCGACGCCACAATCACGCACGGATGAGTGAATCAGCAGTAGCCGACACAAGTGCAGTCGGAACCATCCGTGGTTAAAGCGGAAGCGGTGTTTGATAGCCAGGAATTTTCTGTGGAACATACCGAGATCCAGGGAAGGACAGCTACACAAGGTCTTCCTCTATAGTGGTACGATAGATGCCACTTACTGTTTCACAAGGTTCTCTTCTGCCGCCGCTGCCCTTGCTGAAGTTCTGCGTAACGAACGTGTTCTTACGTCTTTGCCGCGTCAGGATGGTACTCTTAGCCAAATCGTCGACAATTTCACTGTTCTCGACACCATGGTACCACTTTATCCACAGTATGGTGATTTTCTACTTACGACTCTGCAGTTCATCAAAATGGTCTATAATCTGGTATACCAAGTAGTTATTGGTACTACCGACAACATGATTCTGTATGAGCAGCGTATTTTTTAGAATATTGACTGTATCTTTATGTAAATAGTTAGCACATTTAAGTCCCTGTATAATGCAATGAGCTTCGCAGTAAGCACCGACGCTTCCGGAGGGAATTGGAATTGACCACAGTGGCGTGTATATTTGTCATAATACGCGCAATCGACACCATCTGAGTACGTGATCCACTTGGGAGCATGTTCTTATCTACTTAAAAAGTGCTTTTTAGAATTTCGGGCTCTAATTAGGTTCCATGTATGGTACAGATCCGAACTGCATCAGGCTTTCCGCTCTCTCAAGCCACTTCTCCTCTCTCGAGTTACGGTCGCTGCTCGTTACATGGCAATAGCGTCGTTTTCACAACTTCAATTCATTATAACTCAGACAATTTGGACGAAATATTTATAAATTATATAAAACTTACCTCGAAAATCAATGTGTCTGTTGGTAAAAGTTGGATTAAAATCCATACAAAAGTACCTGAGATTAGCCTGCACATACAGACGGACGGAGGAGGCGATACGAACTTATACATTGAGAGAAGCGACGAGATTATAAACTAGGTACCTATGAACACATCGTCTCCCCTCTGATCACCAACGCTGGTACTCTGGGCGCCTTCACAAACATGTCTCCGTCCATACAATTATACAAACTCCACATACTGTCTCAACGCAACGTCAACCAACCCCTCTTCCAGGCAATGAGATCTACCCCGACATTTATCCCTCCTACCAACTTTAACTCTTTCTCTCCTATCCCACTCCACATCAGGGCTTCCTTCTCTGTTACCTCTCATCCACCCCCATCCCGGTCCTCTTGAAGCCACTGCCCTATCCACACACCACACTACACCTCACCCTCCGTATTTGCCGCCAACTGTATTCGCATTATCCACGTCCTCCCAATGATCTCCATCGTTTTCCGAGCTAACGGACCCCTATGTACGAGGGTTGCCCAGAAAGTAATGCACCACATTTTTTCTCAGCCGAGAACAATGCTACGAATGCGGAAAGGTACTTATGTATTATCTGAAGTCTCCTGAGCGAGAGCCCCAAGTTCCTGTCATTTCCGAGAGATCGCGCAGCTGCAGGACAGTTTCAAAATGGCGTCTGTAGGTGATGTACGTTACAAGCAACGTGCCGTCATTGAATTTATCACTGCAGGGAAAGAAACTGTGGGGAATATTCACAAAAGGCTTTGCAAAGTTTATGGAACATCTGCTGTCGGCAGAAGTACTGTTAGTCGCTGGGCATGAAAAGTGTGGCCGTCAGAAGGTGGCTCGGCGGAGCTTCACAATTTGCATCGGTCAGGTAGACCATTCACTGTTGTCACACCTCGGACTTCCACTTGTTGGGGCCTTTAAAGGATGCCATTTGTGGGAGACATTTTGAAGACGATGAGGAGGTGATTCATACAATGAAGCACTGGCTCCACCAGCAATATAAGGACTGGTGCCGACAGGGCACACACGCTCTTGTTTCGCTATGGAGGAAAGCTACAGAACGGGATGGAGATTAGTGGAAAAATAGGGTGTGTAGATAAAACATCATTCTTTCGTGTGTTTAATTCTGATTATGTTCAATAAACAGTTGTTGAAGAAAAAAAATGCGGTGCATTGCTTCCTGGGCAACTCTCGTAATTACCCACACCCCTCAGACGTACGGAACATATTCTCTTCTTCCACAAAACTTCTCACCAAGTGCGGGCAGGCTCTTCGAATTTTAAGTAAAATAATAGTGCTGCAATGCTTTTTTGTAGAATATCACCCCACTACAATTGTGTTTTAAATTGTATATAGCGGCCGCGCGGGGTAGCCGCGCGGTCTCGGCCGTCTTGTCACGATTGGCGCGGCTTCCCCTGTCGGAGGATTGGATCCTACCTCGGGTATGGGTGTGTGTTGTCCTTAGCGTAAGATAGTGTAAGTTAGATTAAGTAGTGTGTAAGCCTAGGGACAGATGACCTCAGCAGTCTGGTCCCATAAAAAATTATTGTATATACTTTGCACCCTTTTACCTGTCTATCTTTCATTTTTCAGTTTAAAAACGGAAATTAGTCCTCATATTTCTTTCTCATCTTTGTTATATTTTTAAGACTGCTCTTGGCTCAAGAGTGGGATATTGTACGCTGACAGCCGACCCCATATATGGGGCGAGGGGGATGAAATAACAATTAAAAAAAGACATTATAGAGTTTTGCCATGCATCTCTTATAGTTCTTACAAACTGTACTAGTTGGATCTTGAGTTTGTATTGTTTGCCTACTGTTAATGGTTTTCGCAAACCACACATGTAGGGAATGTGGCGTTTCAATGTTGGGCTGCTATAGTTTTACATTTTTTTTGAAAGTTTACCAAAAGCAGTGGAGCAGAAATGAAACATTTGAACAGAAAAGGGATTCTATAGTCCACCCAACTCCTCGTCCATTAAATACAAGATACAGAGTATTCGTAAAGAGCTAATGATAGCATGGCACCCTTTGCCTTGTCTAATGGGCGGTAAGCATATATTGATGAAAAGCACAATGGTCTGGGTCATACCCGCTCACCACCACACAATAGACATAAAGCACTTCAAGCTACATAATTGTATTGGTCTTCGTTCTCGGAAAGAAGGCTGAACCGCGACGCAGAAGAATCTCACTGCCGCTGCCGTCGTCCTGGCAAGAAAGGGCAATTTCTCCGTAGCCAGCTCCAGCGTCTGCGTTCGCAGGACCGATAACACAATGTACACGATTCATGGCAACTGGCAGACTGATGAGTCTGTCTCACTAAGCCCAATGCGAAAAAGTCGAAAGTTGCTGGAGAAGAGCATATGAATTACTTGGTATCTTGAGGACGCCACTTACATCGGAACATAGGTAGGCTGAAAATGTATCAAACAACCTCCCAAGCTGTCTCTCGCGATAGGGACTACTCAAAGGAAGAGAGGTTTGGAAATGGCCAGCGGCATAACGGCATTTTTACACAGAGATGAGACTGGGATAGAATATCAACCTCCAAATAACTGACATCAATAAAGAAATATCGAATCTGCGTTTACTTATTATCTATCCTACCAACGTCTGTCGGAGGCGTTAAATTCTCAGGTTGCAGACAGGTAGAAAGAGGACTGTAAGTGATTGGGGGACGCGAAGACACGTTAAAACAATGCATCGCAGAAATGAAGCATAAGCCTTGGCCCAAACGTCAGGGAGGCCCAAGCCTCCCACCAGCGGGCGTCTCGCAGTAACCTCGTAACCCACCAGAAACATAGAGTTTCGCCAGATAAACCGTCCATTAGTCATTGTAACTTTCTCAACATTACCGCAGGAAGGGGAAAAATTTGGGCAACAAACTAGGCTTTACTCAGCACATAAAGTTTCCAAGGTGTGACCTTTTATTGAGCAACGAGAAGGAGCGACGCTCGTGTTCTAGGATCGCCCATTGAATTCTGTCTGTTAAGGACTTCTAGTCTTCATCGGAGAACAATCAATCATAACACCCAACGGTCGACGACGGGCGACAGCCACGTCTATGGAATCTCATAACTAACTCGTTCAAACGCATGATCAAAATCAATAAAAAGTAAAGCTCCCACAACAGGAATAATAGGAGTAATGGAGATGAGGTCGAGACATTCAGTAACGGGTGTCAGGAGAGTAAGACCAGGGAGACAACATTGATAACGCGTGACAATGTCAGCAAGTAAAACTGACAAACGGCTATTTATCGTCCGTGCTACGATTTTGTAATCAAAGTAGAGTAGCGTTATCCGTAGGACCTGATAGACGGACAGACGTCCCGTATTTTTGGGAACTGTAACAATTTTTCCGATCTTAAATGGTTCAAATGGCTCTGAGCACTATGGGACTCAACTACTGAGGTCATTAGTCCCCTAGAACTTAGAACTAGTTAAACCTAACTAACCTAAGGACATCACAAACATCCATGCCCGAGGCAGGATTCGAACCTGCGACCGTAGCGGTCTTGCGGTTCCAGACTGCAGCGCCTTTAACCGCACGGCCACTTCGGCCGGCTCCGATCTTAAAGGAGGGTGGAATGTGTACCCCTTGCACCACTTCATTCACCTTAGATGTTACCGCATCTCTATTAGAGGCCAAAACCGAACATAAAATTCTTTGGGAAGCCTGTCCAAATCCGGCGATCTGTGGGAAGGAGAGTAAACTACAACGTCAGATACCTCATCACTGTGAAAAGGTACCGAAAACTCCTCGTGAAGAGCTGGCATAACAACACTATCAAGGAGGGAATTAATATCAGCAGACGGTATACAATATGATGCCACCCATGAGTAAAATTGGAAAAAAAACATCGGTAAAGTCACGCGTTATATCAGGTTGGTATGATCAGTCACGTCCATGTATAGAACGAATGGTAGTGAAACACGTCCTTTGAGATCGTGTTAGGACCCTAATAAGATGATATAGACGCCAACACATTCTGTCGAATCGAACGTGGCTGGGAACAAAATCGGAGAGCATCTAAATTGAAGAGCCAAAAAAGCTGGTATAGGCATTCGTATTCAAATACAGAGATGTGTAAACAGGCAAAATACAGCGCTATGGTAGGCAACGCCTATATAAGACAACAAGTGTCTGGCGCAGTTGTTAGATTGGTTACTGCTGCTACAATGGCAAGTTATCTTTAAGTGAGTTTGAAAGTGGTGTTACACGGGACAAAGCATCTCCGAAGTATCGATGAAGTGGGCATTTTCCCGATTCCATGAATCCATGGACCTTGCATGTCAGCATGGGACTAGGCTGGTGGAGGCTGTGTAATGGTGTGGGACGTGAGCAGCTGGAGTGATATGGGACCCCTGATACGTCTCGATATGACTCTCACCGGTGATACGTACGTAAGCATTCTGCCTGACCACTTGCATCCATTCATGTCCATTGTGCATTCTGACGGACTTGGGCAGGGCAATGCCAGCAGGGCAGTAAGACACCCCATAAGTCCAGAATTGCTACAGGGTGGCACCAGCAACTCTTCTGAGTTTAAACACTTCCCCTGACCACCAAATTCCCCAGACATGAACTGTGGTGTCACCGCCAGACACCACACTTGCTAGGTGGTAGCCTTTAAATCGGCCGCGGTCCGTTAGTATACGTCGGACCCGCGTGTCGCCACTATCAGTGATTGCAGACCGAGCGCCGCCACACGGCTGGTCTAGAGAGACTTCCTAGCACTCGCCCCAGTGGTACAATCGACTTTAATAGCGATGGTTCACTGACAAAATACGCTCTCATTTGCCGAGACGATAGTTAGCATAACCTTCAGCTACGTCATTTGTTACGACCTAGCAAGGCGCCATTACCAGTTACTATTGAGATTATGAATAATGTACCATCAAGAGCGATGTTCACCATTTATGGATTAAAGTTAAGTATTCCAGCAGCAACGTACGTTTTTTGCTGAAGTCTAATTTCCTTGTCCTGTTCCAGACCTCACGCTAGCCTGCGTGAGCTAAAACTCGTGCCTTTCGGCTTCTACATCTACATCTACATTCATACTCCGCAAGCCACCCAACGGTGTGTGGCGGAGGGCACTTTACGTGCCACTGTCATTACCTCCCTTTCCTGTTCCAGTCGCGTATGGTTCGCGGGAAGAACGACTGTCTGAAAGCCTCCGTGCGCGCTCTAATCTCTCTAATTTTACATTCGTGATCTCCTCGGGAGGTATAAGTAGGGGGAAGCAATATACTCGATACCTCATCCAGAAACGCACCCTCTCGAAACCTGGCGAGCAAGCTACACCGCGATGCAGAGCGCCTTTCTTCCAGAGTCTGCCACTTGAGTTTGCTAAACATCTCCGTAACGCTATCACGGTTACCAAATAACCCTGTGACGAAACGCGCCGCTCTTCTTTGGATCTTCTCTATCTCCTCCGTCAACCCGATCTGGTACGGATCCCACACTGATGAGCAATACTCAAGTATAGGTCGAACGAGTGTTTTGTAAGCCACCTCCTTTGTTGATGGACTAAATTTTCTAAGCACTCTCCCAATGAATCTCAACCTGGCACCCGCCTTACCAACAATTAATTTTATATGATCATTCCACTTCAAATCGTTCCGCACGCATACTCCCAGATATTTTACAGAAGTAACTGCTACCAGTGTTTGTTCCGCTATCATATAATCATACAATAAAGGATCCTTCTTTCTATGTATTCGCAATACATTACATTTGTCTATGTTAAGGGACAGTTGCCACTCCCTGCACCAAGTGCCTATCCGCTGCAGATCTTCCTGCATTTCGCTACAATTTTCTAATGCTGCAACTTCTCTGTATACTACAGCATCATCCGCGAAAAGCCGCATGGAACTTCCGACACTATCTACTAGGTCATTTATATATATTGTGAAAAGCAATGGTCCCATAACACTCTCCTGTGGCACGCCAGAGGTTATTTTAACGTCTGTAGATGTCTCTCCATTGATAACAAAATGCTGTGTTCTGTTTGCTAAAAACTCTTCAATCCAGCCACACAGCTGGTCTGATATTCCGTAGGCTCTTACTTTGTTTATCAGGCGACAGTGCGGAACTGTATCGAACGCCTTCCGGAAGTCAAGAAAAATAGCATCTACCTGGGAGCCTGTATCTAATATTTTCTGGGTCTCATGAACAAATAACGCGAGTTGGGTCTCACACGATCGCTGTTTCCGGAATCCATGTTGATTCCTACATAGTAGATTCTGGGTTTCCAAAAACGACATGATACTCGAGCAAAAAACATGTTCTAAAATTCTACAACAGATCGACGTCAGAGACATAGGTCTATAGTTTTGCGCATCTGCTCGACGACCCTTCTTGAAGACTGGGACTACCTGTGCTCTTTTCCAATCATTAGGAACCCTCCGTTCCTCTAGAGACTTGCGGTACACGGCTGTTAGAAGGGGGGCAAGTTCTTTCGCGTACTCTGTGTAGAATCGAATTGGTATCCCGTCAGGTCCAGTGGACTTTCCTCTGTTGAGTGATTTCAGTTGCTTTTCTATTCCTTGGACACTTATTTCGATGTCAGCCATTTTTTCGTTTGTGCGAGGATTTAGAGAAGGAACTGCAGTGCGGTCTTCCTCTGTGAAACAGCTTTGGAAAAAGGTGTTTAGTATTTCAGCTTTACGTGTGTCGTCCTCTGTTTCAATGCCATCATCATCCCGGAGTGTCTGGATATGCTGTTTCGAGCCACTTACTGATTTAACGTAAGACCAGAACTTCCTAGGATTTTCTGTCAAGTCTGTACATAGAATTTTACTTTCGAATTCACTGAACGCTTCTCGCATAGCCCTCCTTACGCTAACTTTGACATCGCTTAGCTTCTGTTTGTCTGAGAGGTTTTGGCTGCGTTTAAACTTGGAGTGAAGCTCTCTTTGCTTTCGCAGTAGTTTCCTAACTTTGTTGTTGTACCACGGTGGGTTTTTCCCGTCCCTCACAGTTTTACTCGGCACGTACCTGTCTAAAACGCATTTTACGATTGCCTTGAACTTTTTCCATAAACACTCAACATTGTCAGTGTCGGAACAGAAATTTTCGTTTTGATCTGTTAGGTAGTCTGAAATCTGCCTTCTATTACTCTTGCTAAACAGATAAACCTTCCTTCCTTTTTTTATATTCCTATTAACTTCCATATTCAGGGATGCTACAACGGCCTTATGATCACTGATTCCCTGTTCTGCACTTACGGAGTCGAAAAGTTCGGGTCTATTTGTTATCAGTAGGTCCAAGATGTTATCTCCACGAGTCGGTTCTCTGTTTAATTGCTCGAGGTAATTTTCGGATAGTGCACGCAGTATAATGTCACTCGATGCTCTGTCCCTACCACCTGTCCTAAACATCTGAGTGTCCCAGTCTTCCTCTAGTATACCGGGTTGGCTCTCTTGCCAACCCACAACATGAACATTATTGAGCATATCTGGGATGCCTTGCAACGTGATGTTCAGAAGAGATCTCCACCCCTCCTACGGATTTATGGACAGCCCTGCAGGATTCACGGTGTCATACCCCTCCAGAACTACTTCAGACATTAGTCGAGTCCATGCCACGTCGTGTTGCGTCACTTCTGCGTGCTCGGGGGCCGTACACGATATTAGGCAGGTGTACCAGTTTCTTTGGCTCTTCAGTGTAATTATCTTTTGAGTTACAGGAGTTTCGCCTTCATGCGGTGAACTTCCATAACTCTTAAAGAGATGCCACGAGCACTATCATAAAGATCACAATGGACAGCATAAAAAAAATCTCGAGTACTCCTAATTTCAGCCGCTTTACCAGCACTAAAACGCATGACTGCAGTGCGAAGCCAAGGTTCGGCAGTGGCATTTTACCGTTCCATAATTGACAGTTAATGCATCTGGGATATGCTTGCCCACCCATACACGGTAGCGGTGATATCATCCAGAGAGGTGACCGCCAGATGTTACACTAATGGACATTAAAATCGCTACACCAAGAAGAAATGCAGATGATAAACGGGTATTCATTGGACAAATATATTATACTAGAACTGACATGTGATTACATTTTCACGCAATTGGGGCGCATAGATCCTGAGAAATCAGTACCCAGAACAATCACCTCTGGCCGTAATAACGGCCTTGATACGCCTGGGCATGCTCGGATGGCGTGTACAGGTACAGCTGCCCATGCAGCATCAACACGATGCCACAGTTCATTAAGAGTAGTGATTGGCGTATTGTGATGAGCGAGTTGCTTGGCCACCAGTGACTAGACGTTTTCAATTGGTGAGAGATATGGAGAATGTGCTGGCCAGGGCAGCAGTCGAACATTTTCTGTATCCAGTAAGGCCCATACGGGACCTGCCTCAAGCGGTCGTGCATTATCCTGCTGAAATGTAGGGTTTCGCAGGGATCGAATGAAGGGTAGAGCCACGGGTCGTAACACATCTGAAATGTAGCGTTCACTGTTCAAAGTATCGTCAATGCGAACAAGAGGTGACCGAGATGTGTGACCAATGGCACCCCATACCATCACGCCGGGTGACGAACACACGCTTCCAATGCGCGTTCACTGCGATGTCGCCAAACACGGATGCGACCATCATGATGCTATAAAGAGAACCTGGTCTCATCCGAAAAAAATAACGTTTTGCCATTCGTGCACTCAGGTTCATCGTTGAGTACACCATCGCAGGCGCCCCTGTCTGTGATGCAGTGTCAAGGGTAACCGCAGCCATGGTCTCCGAGCTGATAGTCCATGCTGCTGCAAACGTCGTCGAACTGATCGTGCAGATGGTTGTTGTCTTGCAAACGTCCCCATCCATTGACTCAGAGATCGAGACGTGGCTGCACGATCCGTTACAGCCATACGGATAAGTTGCCTGTCATCTCGACTGCTAGTGATACGAGGCCGTTGGGATCCAGCATGGCGTTCCGTATTACCCTCCTGAACCCACCGATTCCATATTCTGTCAACAGTCATTGGATCTCGACTAACGCGAGCTACAACGTCGCGATACGATAAACCGCAATCGCGATAGGATACAATGCGACCTTTATCAAAGTCGGAAACATGATGGTACGCATTTCTCCTCCTTACATGAGGCATCACAACAATGCTTCACCAGGCAACGCCGGTCAACTGCTGTTTGTGTATGAGAAACCGGTTGGAAACTTTCCTCATGTCAGCACGTTGTAGGTGTCGCCACCGGCGCCAACCTTGTGTGAATGCTCTGAAAAGCTAATCATTTGCATATCACAGCATCTTCTTCCTGTCAGTTAAATTTCGCGTCTGTAGCACGTCATCTTCGTGGTGTAGCAATTTTAATGACCAGTAGTTGAATTAGCTTCGAAATTGTGCAAGAAATATGCACCCGCTGCGGGAGCTGGTTAAGTGTCATTGAAACAGCACAGTGGTAACTGATTCATATAATTTAGTTCACGACAATAGTTGTAACGGCAGTCTGATCCAGAGGACGTAAGACGCAGCTGAAACCTCAACCCCCCCTCCCCCACCTCCCAGTAAATCAATTTTTTTCGCGGATTCTGTCATATGTAACAGACCCAGATTGAATATAAAGAAAAGTTAAGGTGAGGTTATAAAAACGCCCCCTTTAAACCGACCGTCGTGTACCGTTTCAAACTTCGTCAACGGAACACTGTCTCTACAAAGCACAGCCATGCCAGTAGAACTATCTGGTGCAATATTAAAAAATATAGAACACCCAGGGAGACAAAGTACATCTTATAACACTTCCTGCAAATACAAAACGTCAGCTTGGGATCCATAAATAAACTGTCATAAGATAGCAAGCCATAATGGAGAGCTTATCCGATTAGCACTTAGGGGAAGAAACGCATACGCCTGCATTAGTTAACATGTGGAAGGCATGGAAGCAGAACAAGAAAAGAATTTACGTATCACGTCCCGCTCTTCTCAACACCAGCAGACGGCGGAGACGAAGGTACAGGTTTTGAATCCTCTGCACCGGAAGGTGCAGATTCTATGCGTTGTTTTCTTCGGCGCGACGCTGCACGCTCAGGCTGGAAACGTTGTCTTACACCACTCCGTGACAAGAAAACTTCTTGACGCGGAATGGTAGGGGGATCATCAAGCTTTTCTCCCGGGAGGGGAGGCAGCGTGTGGGTGATAGCGAGAAACACAACCTGCCGCGATAAACATCATCATCAGATAAAGAACAGATAGGCAATTTGTGGTACACACCACTTCTACCAAACACCAAACAACGCGCTCCAGTACGCGGCCGCCAGATACATCGCTGGCCGCACTTATCTGGGCGGCCCGCTGCTTCCATCGCTGGCCGTCTTCACACGCACGCTCCCTTACGTGGCCGAGAAATACATCGCTGGCCGCACTTCTCCGGGCGGCTCGCGGCTACCATTGCTGGCCGCCTTCGCGTGCGCGCGTTTGTCAGCACACAGCAATTGGCTGCGCCAGGAAACATTGCGATTGGTTTTCCCTGGAAAACAGCAACCCCAGCCGCTCCATTAATTAGCAAGCCTTATATAAACCCGGCCGCCGCGGCAAACGACAGTTCTCATCGGGAAGTGCAGTACGCCGTGTTCCAGCTGCTTGTGGATGACTCGCCGCACCACTCGCCGCACATGACTGGCTTCTCGGCGGGAAATCTTGCGACTTCACTTGGAGAGACTGAACTTCAAAATCTTGCGACTTCACTTGGAGGGACTGAACTTCACTGGACGTGGGAATAATTACGGAACGTGCACCCCACCATGCACATTCGGACATTGGTATAACCAAACTTTAATTCTGCATTACTTCTGAGTGTGAGCCTGGGTAGACGCTTGGCTAACATAATTGTTAAAAAATGATTTGTGATTTAATAAACCAGACTGAAGAGGTTATTGTGTTATTCCTGGTTATAACACAATTCAGTGTCTGAAGCGAAGCTGGCTACGTCATCTGACTACCCGGAAGAGAATCCGCAGCAACCTGTTGCTCCTTCGTATCACCTTGAGGAAGTGACGGTATTGCAGTAGAACACAGTAAAGGCAGAACAGCAGACGATGTCACCATTAAATCATCGGAACCCACCGGAACGGACGTTCCTACAGGCGGAGGAAAAGACGCAGATGCATATTCAAGTCAGTCAACAGAACCATCCTCGTCATCCCTGGCGAAACAAGAAAAGCAGTTTACGTCATTATTCAAAACAGCACCTCTGGAAGAATCACCCGCTCTACCATTACCCTATCGGAAAGGAGAAATTAGGGAGGAGTGACTTCAAAATCTGCACCATTCTAAATTCGCTGGCGTTTAAATTGCGCCATCGGCGCCGGTGCCTTAACGGCAGTGGGGGCCCATCTGGACGCGACGGGAACAGCGGAAAGTCGCGCGGAGTGGGGATCAATGTCTCCCCAGTGTCCGCTAAGGCTGGAGAAGAACTGGCAGCAGATTGCTAAGACACTAATTCAGCTAATGTCAACGTACGACGTTTTTCATAGGACGAATTTAAAACCGTAGCACGGCACGGACAGTTGGATCTGAGATGGTCACTTTCATTACAAAAGAAGCAGGTTCCTTCTTGCCCTGCATATGTAACATGAATCCGGTAACTACAAACATTCTGGTGTGAATGAATATTCCTTTGAACATAGATTTCTACGGTTCGGATACCATCGTAACATTGCAACCGATCCTGAGGAGATCAACTACTCCATAAGGAAGCAACGCTGTCTTAAGTAGAGACTTTGTGGGGCGGCAGGTGGAATAATTGTTAATGTTCCTATTATTTATTTAATGCTGTTGTTTGCTGTTCTCAACACTGGCTCTCTAACTACAATATTGGCAATCAGAAAGTGATTAGCAAAACGTGAAGCCTGTAATTAGAATTCCTAGTGCCCACTTCATCTGAGAAATACATTTATAGCTACAGCTTATAGCTCTGAAGAATTAGGAGATTGTATGGGATTCATAATCAAAAACCATTCTCTCTAAAATGATCACTATATTCTGAAAGTCACAGACCAAAAAGGATCCACACAATCCAACTACCAGAGCAGTTCAGAGTCTAATGCGCTGATGCAACTATAACTGTTCAAATTAAATGTTTAAGTGAATGCTCGCCATAATTTGGTGATAATGTTCATCAAACGCCACACTAAATAATGGTAGAATGTCTGTCCTGCAGCAGCACGTGAAAATACGACATACGCAAACTAAAGATAGATCATTAACGTCATCCCAGAATTAACACTTCACTCGAAAACGATTTCATGGTTACACATATCCCAAGTAACTTATTACTGCATCCGAGGCTGTTTACATCAACGATACCGACGCGACGCGACTCCCGGCACAGGTGGTGCGTTAATCAGCGTCTGGAGAGAACTGGGGCCTTCCTTCTCTCGCGCAGCGTTCTTACATGTAAAGCCACGGTGCGGACGGCTAAGGGGACGCCTGATCAAATCTGCTTTCCCAACTAGCCGCTGGGCTAGTAATGCACCACTTTAAGTTATCGAATAAATCATTGCTTCCTTTGCTGATGGCCGATGAAGCTCTCAATTTAAATGTGCAATCAGCACACAGGTAAGTAATCATAATAAAAGTCTGACGTGGCTATGCCAAATATTTTGGGCGAGAGAATTAATTTAATTACACTACACGCAGTAGACGAGCTTTGAACTTGCCCTTTGGAGATACGCTATTGCTATAGTTTTATAGTTATTCAGTTGAAACTTCTCACATCTTTATGATTATAGCGGATCTCCCTTCTACTGAAATTTAAACATCCTAGTTTTATTTATTCGCCTACTTAATCTATCTTGCTTCCTTAATTTTTAAGATAAAAACCAGAAAATCATGAATTTCAACTAAAATTTTAATTTGTGAGATCCAGAATACTGTTTCTACTAAATTATTATGCAAAATGAATCTAAATATAAATTTTTAAGTTTCTAGCTCTTTTCTGTCACGCCAATGATTTTTACAGAAAAACATCCAAATTTCGAATATGGTTCAAGTTATTGAACTAATATTCAACACATATTGATTTAGTATTACTCCTGACATGCTAGAAACGTTTCAGGTCATTTACTTGATTTTTGAAGTATTGCGCAACATTTATGACGTCAGAGCTAGTTACAGCGGACTGGCTGGCACACAATGGAAAGACTGATGTGAATTTTATAAGGCGTGAGTAGGCTGCTTCCCTACATTACCCTCTACTTAATTTTTTTGAATGTAAATGAAAAAAAATTAATTACAAAAACGGAAGCAAGTGTACAGCTTAACTCCCTATGAAAAATTAAACTTGAAATGTAAACATATAGAAATATTAAAAGAAAACTTACTACCTACTTCAATTATTTAAATTGCTGGCATGTTCACTGCCTCTTAAGCAACATTATCACTCAAAAATTAAGCAAAATCAATGAAACACTTTGGTATACATATTGCCTTAGACAGACAAGCACATAAAAATATGTAAAATTATGAAAATCTTAAATCCATTAAATTGTAAATATTTTTACATACACAAATTCAAAGAAAATAACACAGATATTCATGATACCGAAACAGATAATTATATCTTAGCAGTCTTTTCTAAACCTGAAAGAAAATTTCACAAATCATGACAATTTAATTTGTACACACGTGGTTGTCGCCGCTTTGGCTGGCGTTCTACACTTCCATTCACAAGGGTAGAGGAGGGGAAGTTGCTATGGTGTGCGTCCTCCACGTTCACTCTAAATTACATGGGGAAAGTGGAGGGGTCACTGTGAGTTGTGTCCAAGTCACTCCATGCTTTCACGCGGCTACCAGGCTGCCATTACCTGGTTTGTCCTGTAGAACAAACAAAAAGAGTGCCTCAGACTCTGTTCACTTAATATCTAAGGGTGGGTCACAATGAAATGGGGATATATACATTTTATCTTTCAATATGTTACTGGAACAAAGTTAACAGAACTTTTTCAATTTTACTCTCGCGGTTACTTTACTGTCATAAAATCGGTAAACAAATGGGTCAAAACGCCGTTAGTCACGTACTAGAGAAAATTTGTGCTCAAGGCATACAATCATGAATCCTATTTAATCTCAATTTATTATTTCTGGGCCGGAAAACTGAACCAATGCTCGGTACATTCCTGACAAATCTGTGTTTTATTTACTTAACTGACTCATCTTCGATTACTTTATTCTTAGAGATAGTATGAGTATATTTGATTAGTAGCTGTATTCTCAGCTTCTTTGTACATGTGAGTAACTTGTGGTAATAGTACAGTTCTGAGTGTTCAAAACACACTACGTTTAGTTGACTACTAAATCCACTTATTGGTCCTCTGCTGCTGTGACAGTTCCACATCTGCAATTATGTACTTACTTCATCGAAGTGTATTTATGCTGAGCTATAAATAATGTTTCGCGTCTGCCATTATGTTACTCAATTATGTTGCTAGTGTATGTACTTATTTAACACTCACTCTATTAACATTTAACGCATAGGATAGCACATTTATATCATATCTATAGTGTATTGCAGATGATCAGTTTGCTCACGTTGCAATCCATTTCCACATGACTGGATGCTGAAACCACAGGTAGTCTCTCTCGACCTACCACTAAAGTGCATTAAGTAATTATGGGCGAGCGTAATGCTAAATTCCTTAAACCTATAGGGCACCATGAGCTGCTCTGTCTCATCTAACATAAGGGTACCTATGGTCGCATCCACACCTCCAACTCGTAACCTCAATACGTGTAGGTGTGTCCTGTCACACACTACACCAAATAACGGCCAGTTCCAACCTTATAAATATTTCATGGACGTGTCCTTCACGTCTCAACCACAAACACTGTTCAATTCTATTACACTGCCATTCCTTGCTACACAAGGTGAGTTCATACTTACAATTTATCTGCATATTTTTCATAACACTAAGCAATCTCTTTTACTATTAATTAGTTAGCTCTACAGCATACAATAGGTTTCACTGCCCCTTCAGATCCTGCTTGTACACGAATTTGTATATCTTTTTAAATTACTGTTGGTAGCCCATTTCCAATAAAACAACAACTTGTACTTATAATATTACCAGGGCTCTATACATACTTGTTACTCAAATACAATACATCATACTTCTCTGTTGATTATGTCACTGTTAGGTTTGTCACATTAGGTATTTTCTTCACTAATCGGTGGATAGAATGGTTACAGAACTCATGGCTTGATAGCCATGACGGAAAATTTTTGTATTGCAAAGGAGGAGCCGAAATTTTGGTGGATAGGAAAGATGAAGAACGAGTGGGACCTGAAAAGGAAAGAAGATCTCACACGGCTGGGACTGCACAGGTGCTACACTGTGTAGAGGTTACAGAACAATCTCCTGCCTACAGAATTCATTAGTTTATTATTGGCTTGATAACCATAACGGAAAATTTAATGTGTTGGAAAGAAGAGGTCGAAATTTTAGGTGGATAGAAAAGATGAAGAAAGAGTGAAATCTGAAATGGGAAAGAAGATCTCACACAGCTGGGACTGCACAGCTGCCACACTGTGTAGAGGTTACAGAACAACCTCCTCCCTACAGAATTCATTTACTACCTATGAAATTCTTTAGGTCGATCACGTTCCTGAGACCGAATAGCTTTTTACTCTTAGGGTACTCTAGCCTATATGCATTGGCATGTGGTTTTCCTATGATCCTGAAAGGTCCTTGGTATACGAACATGAATTTCTTTGTTTCTGCATTTATTTTCTTTGATTTTTCCTTGGTTTTGACAAGGACTAACTGACCTATTTCAAAACTGGTGGGTACAGCTTTTGCGTCATGACGCTTCTTTCTTTCTAATGTTATTTTCCTTATATTTGCCCTAGCCCTTAACTTCTTTTCGTCTGTGGATATTTGCGTTAGAATAGAGAATTCTACCATATCTGCAATCACATTGTGTGGTTCTTGGCCAAACATCAATTCGCAAGGCGCAAAACCAGTTGCATCATGCCTTAAGTTGTTAGTTACATTCTCAAAATACTTCATGTGCTCTGCCCAACTTGAGTGTTTCCGAGCATAATAAGTCATGCAAAGCCTATTCAATTCTCTCATAATACGTTCACTCATATTTCCTTGGGGGAAATACGCAGATATTTTCATATGTTTCACTCCGGCATTATCCAGACATTCTTTAAATCTATCAGAAGTAAATTGAGGCCCATTATCTGATAGCAAATTCTTCGGAACGCCAACGTTCACGAAGAAATCTTTTTCCAACTTTTCTACCAACGTTTTTGCATTTGCTCTTTTAATTGGGTATAGCTTAACATATTTACTAAATCCATCCACAACAACAAAAACATGGCTGCACCCACCTCTCGAAGCAGGAAGAGGGCCAAACAGACCACAAGCCAGTAATTCTAGGGTTTCAGTTGGCTCTACTGAATGCATATCCCCTTGTATTCTGGTGTTAGCAGCACGGACTTTCTGGCACACTACACAAGACGCTAGACGCTTGGCAACACGGCGGTACATGTTGTCAAACACAACCTTCTCTTTTAATTTTGCAATGCACTTCTTTGCACCATAGTGCCCATACCTCAGGTGTACATAGTCGATTAGTAAGTCTACATGTTGTGAGGAAAAGCACAGCTTCCACTCTGAAACTCCTACATTTTTCTTACTAAATAGAATACCTTTATGCAGACAATAGTATTGCGAAACCTTAGGATAGTTCGCATTTCCTAAATAGCTCTTCACTAATTTCAGCTGGTCATCTGCATTCTGCTCACGTCTCAAGTTCTTAATCACCCTCTTTAATGCACTTTCTTCCTTTACTTCGTGCAACGCAAACATTCGTACTTCACTTAGGTCTGTTGCTGTAATTCCCGCGTCATCACAGAGCTCCGCACTTCTAGATAACCCGTCAGCTACCATATTATCTTTCCCTTGAATATATCTAACCTCAAGGTCAAACTGCTGGAGATACACTGACCATCTTACCAAACGAGCATTCCTCAACTTACAGGTCTTTAAAAAGGTCAACGCCTTATGGTTGTGAACAATTATCTTGTGACCTAATAGATACTGCTCAAATTTCTGTACCCCAAATACAATTGCCAATGCTTCCAGTTCTGAGATGCCACAATTTCTCTCTGCTGCCTGTAAAGATCGACTTGCGAAAGCTATAGCCTTGTGCACTTCTTGTTCGTTCTCTATTTCTACTTGGAATATCTCCACAGCTGTACCATAGCCACTAGCTTCAACAGACATACAGAATGGTTTTTCAAAATCAGGATGATGTAAAATAGGACTATTAATTAAAGATTGCTTAAGCACCTCGAACGCCTGTTGGCATTCTGCTGTCCAAACCCAAGGGGTATTCTTTTTCAGCAGGAGGTGAAGACAGGTCGCATTAAAAGCCTGATCACTAACAAAACGCCTATAGAAGACGAAAAGACCGAACATCGATCTCAACTGCTTCTTGTTTCTGGGAGCCTCAAATTTTTCAATGACTGCTAGCTTGCCTGGGTCAGGCAGAATGCCTTTTCCAATTATCATATATCCCAAGAAACCTATTTCCTCTTTAACGCACTCTGTCTTTTCAACCTTTAGTTTCATGCCACCTCTCTCAATAGCCTATAACACTTCCTCTAATATAACTATGTGTTCTTCCCAGGTAGGAGTTGCTATTAACAGATCATCTACGTAGACTGTGATTTTATTAATTAAGGTTGGTCCTAAGACATGGCACATCACATGTACGAAGACGCAAACAGAGGTATTAAGCCCGAAAGGTACCACACGGTATTGGTACCAAACTCCTTCGTACAAGAAAGCTGTGTACTTCCTTGAACTTTCCGCCAGTGGCAAATTCCAATATCCACACGTGATGTCCATAGAAGTTAAGAATTTTACTCCCCGGAACTTTTTCAATAACTCGTCCATGTTCTGCGGTCTATCACTTTCCCTAACCACTATTTCATTCAACCAACGAGCGTCCAAGACCAATCTGACACTCCCGTCTCTTTTTGGTACAACAACAAGAGGATTATTGTACTCACTGACCGCTTTTTTAATCACACCCCACTCTAGCAGTCTCTGTATCTCCTTTCGAACCGCCTCCTTCCTAGCTACATGTATTTGGCATGGCTTCCTGAAAAACACTTGGCCAGGTTTCACCTTTAATTGACATTTATAACCTTTGACCACGACAGGTCGATTTGAAAATACTTTCCGATGCCTTTTTAAAACCGGTCTCAGTTTTTCCTTCTGATCAGCTGAAATTTTATCGATTTCCTGCAATTTAGCTTCTATTTTGTCCAAAATAGTTGCTTCTTCCTCTTCTGTGTTTAGATTACTTTTACTAAGATTAACACCTTCGTCCCAATATTTCCTATTTTTCAGAACTCGTATAGGCAGCTCCCAAGTTTCATCATTAGTTACTACATGTTTATCAATAAAAGGTACTGTAATTACTCCGGTTATCGGCAAGACCAACTAGCTTCTTTCAAATTCAACAACACTCTGATATTTTGACAAGAAATCTATGCCAATTAAAACCTCAATACTGAGATTATTTACAATTAAGCATGGATGATCAATTAAATTACCATTAATGTTAAAGGGCAGCAAAGCTTCTTGTTTTACCGTTTTTGACACCTTGCCAGTAGCACCAGTTATTCTTAGTCCTGATACCCTCATTACGGTAAGCTTGTCTTTACCAGGTAATGCATCAAAGAAGGACTGAGATATCGCACTCACCTCACTTCCACTGTCTAAGAGACAACGTACATTGATACCCAACATATTCACTATTATTATAGGGTGGCTTATTCTAGGTTGTACGGGTGGTTTCTCAACCTCATCCAATAGTTCCTCTTGGATTTGTCTCCAACTAAAGTGATCGACATCTGTCATCATTACATTTAGTTCAAAGTGTGTAGGGGTTTCCTGAACTACATTTTCAGCTGCCTTTTCCAGTCGGTCTATTAATTTCAAATCGAAACACCGCACGACTTCATTACATTTAATTTGCTGAACATGACCCACATTACTGTAGTCTGAGCGATTCTGCGCCTCCAGACCGGGCATAACACTAGTTACAGCTAAACCACTTTCACTATTATCGTCGGGTTCCTTCTCAAGCGACAACTGGGTTCATCGATCCACAACAGGCTATCCTCTACATTCTCACTTACCTCCTGTCCTAAATCTATTAGTACAGTATTAACATCCCGCACAGGCACTTTAGATAAGAGAACATCATCCTTATCGTAAATATAAGCATGAATTTCTTCTGCTTCTTCACCTGACAATTCAGTATTTTGTAGCTCTTCCCTACCGTTACACTGCTGCGCCTTCTCTTTCTCTTCCCACTTAGAAAGCGTCTCTAACACGGTATCTATCAAATACTGTGAGTGATCTAATATTTCTGCTGTATCCTTAGATGCTACCGACCCCTCATCCACATGTTCAGTCTTTCTGATCTGTCTTACCAATTACTGTAATTACTGGCTTAGGAAAAGTAAACGCCTGGTGAGCACCAGTGTCCTCATAGACGGGAACTAGTTTTCCTACCTCGGCCTACTACTGTTTCCTTTATTTCCATTATAGTTAACTGGCACAGCATTGCTTTCCGCTCTGTTGTTTACCTGCATAATTTTGTTCGGAACAAAATTACTATCATTTGGATGCCATTGTTGGTTCTGGTAATTATTTCTCCAATTCCTACCTTTCTTAGGATGGCGAACACCTACTGTTCTGATGTTTACATTGCCATTCTGCTCGTTCTTAAAATTACTACTAGTGTTATTAGCATTTCTGTTATTACGTGCTTGCTCCTCATTGGCAGCAACACGCTCTACACGTTCCAAATACTCAAAGAAACGATCAAGATTGTTCCTAGGGCAGATATAATTCTAGTTTGCCAATACCATGGCAGTTTGGCTTCAAGACATAGTATTATCATTTCAGGTTTTAGTTTTTCGGCCATATGTGACAAACGTGAGATCCATGACCTGGCAAACTCTTTAACAGATTCCTTGCCTGCATTGAAGCGTTTTCCACTCCAAAATTCTCTCAACACTGCATTTTGCTTATTGCTAGACCAATACTCATTAATGAAAAAAATGGTTCAAATGGCTCTGAGCACTATGGGACTTAACATCTATGGTCATCAGTCCCCTAGAACTACTTAAACCTAACTAACCTAAGGACATCACACAACACCCAGTCATCACGAGGCAGAGAAAATCCCTGACCCTGCCGGGAATCGAACCCGGGAACCCGGGCGTGGGAAGCGAGAACGCTACCGCACGACCACGAGCTGCGGACTCATTAATGAAAGCTGTTTTAAATTCCGCTAATGTTTTACACTGCAACATAATATCAGCTGACCAACGCACGGCGTCACCCGCTAAATGGCTTCTAATAAATGAGATTTTCTCTCGTTCAGACCAAGCTGGTGGAATCACATCTTGAAAATCGTTCCAGAAATCTAGCGGGTGGATATTTTTATCTGGATCGAACCGCAAGAACTGCCGACACCCGATAAAAGCGGCGTTTGCAGCTACAACTTGTTGCATACTACCATTACCAGAAGTTACTGAAGCTACTTTACTCTCAATGTTAGCAATGTTAGTACTAATATCTTCTACTCTCATTTCAACATTATCTACTCTTTCCACAATATGAGTAGTATCAGTTTTGATTGCGTCTACTTCTGCTTGACATATGTTTACTTTTATATTAACATCTTTAAACCTATCTGAGCACAGTTCAGATTCCGCCTCGATCTTTTCTGTTAATTTGTGCTCCAGCTTCGCATCTTCCATTTGGAAGTCTTTGAGAACCTCAGCAACTTCGGATTTTACTGTTTTATACATCTCAGACAACTGTTGAGCAACCTTTTTCTTAATATCCTCATGGTTGTAATCAATTTTATAATTTAAACTGTCCAGATCCTCTTTCAACTTATTGCAGCCAGTCTTGAAGGAAGTTTCTAATTCAGCTTTATTGGATTCTAATTTATTGTCCATTACCTCAAACAGTTTATTAAAATTGGTTTGGCTGGCCACAATCCTGTTATTTACCTCAATTATATCAGATTTTAACTCAGCTGTCATTCTAGCATTACTGATAGCTATTGCTTGTAACATTTAAATCAATTGCCCCAGTATCTTTGGGTTGCTCACTAGCTGGTTTGTTATCACACTCAGGTGACGAAAAACTAGCTCCAATACCAGAATCATCAAAACGAAATGAAACATCTGATTGATAAGTCATATCTAACTTATCATTTTTAAACTCTACCACCTCTGATGACTGTTTCGTTTTTAACTCATCAGGTAAACTATCATCCAATAAATTAACAATTTCTGCTTTACTTCAGGGGGTCTCTGTTATTGAAACATTGCCCCTTTTCACACTACTTTCAGGAGACAAAACTTCATATTTCACTTTAACATTACTATTTTCATGCATATTTACACTTGAACCGTTGTCTGGATTTACAGTTCCCTCAACAGATATAGGTTCTGATTTAAGTTTAACTTCAGTTTCTCCTGGCGGTTCCATCGCCGACAGTCTTTTAGTGCAGGTTAGTAAACATTTTAACAGCTTTTCACTTAACTTAGTTCCTGCTGCACGACGTATGGCGTTGCCGGCGCGGCGTACCAGGATTACTGATGCGACGCGGCGCGTTGAACTGCAGACAGCACTTCGATGGCTGCTATGTGTTTGCGTGGCCCGCAACTGCAGGCACGGCTCCGGTTGCTCTGGCGAACGACTGCGGTGAGGCGAAACTGGCTTCTCACGATGCCGGCAGCGCCAATAGACTCAGTGCCAGCTCCGTCAATCCAGATGCGTTGTTAATCCAACTGTGTCGTCCACATGCACACGTAACACTATCACTGTTCTATTACTCAGTTGATTGTCGGATTTCACTCCCGAATCCGAATATTTAAAAATCACTTTCACTTTTACACAGTTTCATTTCCCGGCCAATGGGAAATACTTGGGGCGGCGGGTGGAATAATTGTTAATGTTCCTATTATTTATTTAATGCTGTTGTTTGCCGTTCTCAACACTGGCTCTCTAACTACAATATTGGCAACCAGAAAGTGATTAGCAAAACGTGAAGCCTGTAATTAGAATTCCTAGTGCCCACTTCATCTGAGAAATACATTTATAGCTACAGCTTAAAGCTCTGAGGAATTAGGAGATTGTCCGGGATTCATAATCAAAAACCATTCTCTCTAAAATGTTCACTATATTCTGAAAGTCACAGACCAAAAAGAATCCACACAATCCAACTACCAGAGCAGTTCAGAGTCTAATGCGCTGATGCAAGTATAACTGTTCAAATTAAATGTTTAAGTGAATGCTCGCCATAATTTGATAATAATGTTCATCAAACGCCACATTAATAATGGTGGAATGTCTGTCCTGCGGCGGCACATGAAAATCCGACATACGCAAACTAAAGATAGATCATTAACGTCATCCCAAAATTAACACTTCAGTCGAAAACGATTTCATGGTTACGCGTATCCCGAATAACTTATTACTGCATCCGAGGCTGTTTATATCAACGATACCGACGCGACGCGACTCCCGGCACAGGTGGTGCGCTAATCAGCGTCTGGAGAGAACTGGGGCCTTCTTTCTCTGGCACAGCGTTCTTAAATATAAAGCCGCGGTGCGGACGGCTAAGGGAACGCCTGATCAAATCTGCTCTCCCGACTAGCCGCTGGGCTAGTAATGCACCACTTTAAGTTATCGAATAAATCATTGCTTCCTATGCTGATGGCCGATGAAGCTCTCAATTTAAATGTGCAATCAGCAAACAGGTAAGTAATCATAATAAAAGTCTGACGTGGCTAAGTCAAATATATTGGGCGAGAGAATTAATTTAATTACACTACACGCAGCAGACGAGTTCTGAACTTGCCCTTTAGAGATACGCTATCGCTATAGTTTTATAGTTATTCAGTTGAAACTTCTCACATCTTTATGATTATAGCGGAACTCCCTTCTACTTAAATTTAAACATCCTAGCTTTATTTATTCGCCTACTTATATCTTGCTTCGTTAATTTTTAAGATAAAAACCAGAAAATCATGAATTTCAACTAAAATTTTAATTTGTGAGATCCAGAATACTGTTTCTACTAAATTATTATGCAAAATGAATCTAAATATAAATTTTTAAGTTTCTAGCTCTTTTCTGTTGCGCCAATGATTTTTGCAGATTAACATCCAAATTTCGAAAATGGTTACAGTTATTGAACTGATATTCAACACATATTGATTTAGTATTACTCCTGACATGCTAGAAACGTTTCAAGTTATTTACTTCATTTTTATAGTATTGCGCAACGTTTATGACGTCAGAGCTAGTTACAGCGGACTGGCTGGCACACAATGGAAAGACTGATGTGAATTTTATAAGGCGTGAGTAGGCTGCTTCCCTACAACTCGTTCACTTTGGTTGGAAGGTTGCAAACTCTAACCGAAATATACTCAATGGCTGCATTTTCAAAAAGGAATGGACTAACGGAACCATCACTATGTGTGAACATTACCTGAGTACCAACCTGAGGGAGAAGCCGGTATACTTCCAAGGGATCTTGAAGTTTTACCACAAAAAATGTATATAAATCAGAATCAAAATAAACAGTATCTATCTGATCAGATGTATCTCGAATCGTATCGATCAACCAGTTGTGAAATTCTAAAGACGCCGTTTGAACATGACGCATACTCTAATCAAAACGGAAACGAAAGGTACCCCGACGAGGTATTATTCTATGGTGACTCGACAGATGGCGCGGACAGAAAACGCCGCCGCCAGAGAACAAACGAACAACCAACTCCGCTAGGCAGGAACGATGCGACACCGGCCGATGCACACACTCACGACTGAGCACACCGAAGTTCGACACACGCGGCGCTGCTACACAGGCGGAAGTAGGTACGACCCGCTCTCTCGACGCCCCGGGCGGAACTCTGTTACGAAAGGTCAACGCGAGTACGGCTGTGGCATAATGCTCTCTTGGGCAGTAGTGGGATGCTGCAGGTGTTACGCGAGACAGCCTGACGGTGAGGCGAGGCGAGGCGAGGCGAGGTGATGTGCGAGGTGCGAGAGTGCGGCGTAGACTAAGTTAGATTAATCTACATTAGACTTGACGTACGGCAGTATCGTCATACATAAACGACGTGCACTGGACACGAAATGGTTTAGGTTCCGCAGCCAGGTGACTTTTATGAGGTGACGTCGAACGTGGAGGAATCACTAGAGCAATGAACGTATACAACAGTGTTAAACTTGCGACGGACAGAACTATGCAACACGCCACGTGTGAATGCATTACTCAGCGATACTGTTCCAGAGCTACAATTGGCGAGTAGTGGTTCTGGGTCCACCTCCGTGTTGATGGTATTGACAGCGGCATTAGACTGTTTGCCGATTATGTTGATGATCTACAGGAAAGTGGTATCATACGAAAGCTGGGAACAAGTCAACGACCATTTGCAGAAAATAAATGTCTGGTGTAATGACTGGCAGTTATCTCTAAATATTAGTAAGTGTAATCTACTGCGTATAACATGGCGAAAATGCCCATTAATGTACAAGTACAAAATAAATGCCCAGTCTTTGGAAGTGGTAACATACGTCAAGTATCTGGGTGCGAATGTTCGAAATGATCTCAAATGGAATGATCAGATTACACAAGTAACGGGCAAGGTGAACTCTAGATTGTGGTTTATTAGTAGAATTCTAAAGCGATGCAGTCCTTCAACAAAGGAAATTGCTTCCAATACGTTAGTTCGTTCAGTCTTATTGTTCATCTGTATGAGGCCCTTATCAGTTGGGCTTGTTTCAAGAGATTGAGAAGGACCAAAGAAGAGCGGCAATATTCGTGACTGGTACATTTAGCCATCGCGAGAGCGTTACAAATCTCATAGAAAGTTTGAACTAGGACACACTTACAGATAGACGACGCGCTAAACGGAAGGTGTTGCTCACTAAATTCCGAAATCCGATCTTCTCCGAGGATGTAGAGCATATATTATTACCACCAACTTTCAAATCGCGCAATGATCACCATTCAAAGATAAGGGAAATTAGAGCTCGTACTGAGGCGTTCAGGCAGTCGTTTTTCCCTTACGCGATCTGCGAGTGGAACGGAGGGGGGGATATACTTTGGCGCGAATTGTGCCCTCCGCCACACACCGCTTGGCGGCTAGCGGAGTATATATGTAGATGTAGAAAAGTTATATATCATCGATAAAAAAGATTTAGAGCAGGTACTCACCATCGGCTCCAATCTCTCGATCTTTATTTCTAAAATCTACCAAGAGCAGAAGGAGGTAGTGTATCACGAACTTAAAGTGAAATACGTATTACTGGCAACGTTTTTATTTTCACTGGATTATACAATTTAAAAAAAAAGGAACATGAAGTATGAAACTGAAACTACAGAACAGACTAGGAAAAAAAAAAGCAGAGAAAAATATTTTAAGTGAATTCTTCCACCGAGTCAAGCCTATCATGGCATATCACACTGATAAGATATGAATTCCTGTGACAGCTCTTTAATATCGTAATTGTTGAAACTCGATTACATCAAAACTATATTTTTTTGTTTACATGCTTGTACCATTCATGTCATCATTCATTTACACCAACAAATATGTAACGCGCTATTCATTCTCTCTACATCTACAAATATACCCCGCAAGCCACAGCGCGTGGCGGTGGGTGTACCATTTCTCCCATGCAAGTACAAGGCCAGTCCGATAGCACTTACCTTGGGTGATCTGGTCGTGGGGATCCCAGACATTCGAAGAGTACTCACGTGTAGGTTGCATGGTGTCCTATATGCTGTCTCCTTCAACTGTGTAGCTACACAGATTTACCTGTCTGTTAACATGGTGTGTTTTATTAAATGCTTTTTCAGGTTTGAAGCGGTTTCCCGAAGACTTGAAACAGATTTTCCATCTCACTTTGATATTATCCAGTTTATATATCAAGTGTCAGTTTTTGTAGGCGCCATTCTGTCTGCTTGTTCAGCAGTTCTCGCACTTAAACTGTTTTAAACAACAGTACAATAGCAAATAAGTAAGGCGAATAGTGAAAACAAGGAGATTCTAAATGAACAAACTGCTAACGTAATGCCGCCATATTTGGCGTACAGTCAGTTGACCGCTCGTACGCATAGCGCTCGTTCAGTTGTCGCCCAGTTGGTGCTTGCTCGTTTAGTTTCGCCAAGTGTTCGAATGGAGTCCTGTGGCCAATATTTTGGGTAAATAGTGAAGTTGTAATAAATCACTGCGAGGATCATACGTCCTGTAGCCTGATCGAACGCCGAATGCAGTACTGGAGCACTCAGCAGTCGCAGATATCGACCATCCCATGCATCTGCCGAAAGTGGACGGCCTGTCTGCAGTTAAGTCATCACCATTAACTGTCGATTTCAGCCGATTCCATGTCCGCACCACGTCACTTTGACAAGCCTTCTGCACGGAGGGTGCTGACGTGGACCTGCTCATTGGTCGCGGTTGTCCTTCGTGGCACGATGGATGTTCACTCTACTATTCCACAGACGTCTGTAATGCGTCCCTACTGGTACTTTCCTTTCAACTGAAATTATGCAGTCCTTTAGAGTTCGGCATTCTGTCCATAGGTAGAGATTAAGGGAACTCTGGGTATGTTTACAAACTACACCAGGAATGCCCTTCGAATCGGTACAGGAACAGTGACAAAAGCAACAAACCTGCATGAGATATCGGAGTGATGCAACACTTTTGTTGATGTGCGCAGACAACTGCATCACCTGCGAAATGTCTGTCGTTTCTATTACTTCTACGAAGAGCAAAGACCGTAACACATGTTCCTGGGGCACGCCTGAAGTTACTTCTACATCCGTCGAAGATTCTGAATGCCAGATAAGACGCTGCGTCATCCGTACCAGGAAGTTCTCAAATCAGTCGGCAAAAATAGTTATGTGGTACCGAATCAAATGCTTTCTAAAAGTGAAGAAATAGTGCCTCTACTTGATTTCCTTGATCTGTCGCTTTCAGCACGTCGTGTGAGACAGTTAGCGCTTGCAAGCGATTTGAGGGCAATGACATATGTGCTATTCCTACCAAACAGCGTGTACCATGCCAATTAATTTAGCTAGGGAACAACTAGGAGTCTCGGCTTCACCGAAGATGTAGGAAATGAATCAGACTGGGGCTTAACAGTCGAGCTCCTATTTTTTTTTTTTTGTACATACAACCATGACCTATAGTTAAACATATTCATGATTGTCTGGCTTAATTGAAAGAGAAACGGAAGATATCCAATCTAACGAAAAGGAATGATCAGCCACTGTAGAGTGCTTTATTCCTAAGTTACGGAATTGTTTTAATTGTGTACTTCTTCATGATTTATCTTTACCAATCTCCATTCAATTTTGGGTATTTTCGTTCTGCAATTAGCGTAATTGATATTGTAGTTAATTTGTTTGTATTTTTCGACCCACAGACTTGGTCATCAACCGTCTTACTATTAAAGAACCTTATAGTTGGGAATTTTGATTCACAGTTGTGAACACCCCATGTCAATATTTTACCATCTTGTACGTGTTATAATATATCATGAAGTCATACTTGGAGTAAAAGTAAACCTCATTTTTTGCTAATAAATTGTTACACCTGAACCCATACTCTGGTTTCTGTTAGCGATAACGTTTCCGTTACAGGGAGCGTAGTGGAACCGAAATGGAGATCATTGTCTGATTACATCACTGTCAATACTGCTGGACTCTTCTGAAGTCTGCATGTGTGAGATGGTATATCCCTAGCTCGCAGGCCGTAGGTTCAGCACCAAATTCCTAAAACACTCACAGATAATACTTGCACAACTATTATAGGAAGATAGATCAGAACCAGTCTCACGCATGTTAGGCCATCTCCTTAAATTTTCTTTCCCCAGAACTCGCTATCTCAGAAAACATCTATTTTGTACACCTATTAATTCTTTTTATATCTGCCACTATCATTATTGTTATTATTTTCACTGTGTTATTATTATTATAACATTATATTATTATTAGTGGCAGCAGCAGCAGCAGTAGTAGTAGGTGTAGAGCCAGTATTAACTTCATTAATTCATAGTCAATATTATTTACTCACATCGTCTATACAGACATTCAAATCATTTTAATAACACTTAAAATTTTTATTTATTTGGTAAAAATGTAAATGTCGTGCGACTAGGGCCTCCCGTCGGGTAGACCATTCGCCGGGTGTGAGTCTTTCGATCTGACGCAACTGCAGTGACTTGCACGTCGATGGGGATGAAATGATGATGATTAGGACAACACAGCACCCAGTCCCTGAGCGGAGAGAATCTCCGACCTCGCCGGGAATCGAACCCAGGAACTTAGGATTGACATTCTGTCGCGCTGACCACTCAGCTACTGGGGGTGGACATTTATTTGGTAAGTACGATGGGGAAAAACGTACTGCATGTGTGTAAATCTGGTCGGATATAAGAGAGAACCTGATGGCCATAACCAATTCAGATTAAATAAATAAATAAGACTGAACAAAGAGGGGCACGTTTCGTCACGGGATCTATTGGTGGAGAGGAGAGCACTGTGGAGATGGTTAACACAGTTCTGTGGAAGACGCTGCAAGAGAGGCGTCGTTCTTCAAAGAGAGGTTTACTGTTGAAACACACGGTGTCTAATTCACAAGAGGAATTGGGTACCGTATTACTCCCTCCCACACACGTCTCCTAAAGTGGTCTCAATGAGGATCAATCAATTAGAGTTTCTATCAGGTGTAGAAGTATGAAACTAGAATTTAATTACAATATTAACACGTCTGTTGTTTGAAACTGACAAACAATATTTATTTCAAAATAATTTTGATTGCTCTTCGTACATTTCTCCCACCTCTCCGGCAGCCTATGAATGGCACGCAAAAAAAAAAAAAAAAAAATATATATATATATATATATATATATATATATATATATATATATATATATATATATACAGGGTGTTACAAAAAGGTACGGCCAAACTTTCAGGAAACATTCCTCACCCACAAAAAAAGAAAAGATGTTATGGGGACATGTGTCCGTAAACGTTTAATTTCAATGTTAGAGCTCATTTTAGTTTCGTCGGTATGTACTGTACTTCCTCGATTCACCGCCAGTTGGCCCAATTGAAGGGAGGTAATGTTGACTTCGCTGCTTGTGTTGATATGCGACTCATTGCTCTACAGTTCTAGCATCAAGCACATCAGTACGTAGCATCAACAGCTTAGTGTTCATCACGAACGTGGTTTTGCAGTCAGTGCAATGTTTACAAATGAGGAGTTGGCAGATGCCCATTTGATGTACGGATTAGCACGGGGCAATAGCCGTGGCGCGGTACGTTTGTATCGAGACAGATTTCCAGAACGAAGGTGTCCCGGCGGGAAGACGTTCGAAGCAATTGATCGGCGTCTTAGGTTCAAATGGTTCAAATGGCTCTGAGCACTATGGGACTCAACTGCTGAGGTCATTAGTCCCCTAGAACTTAGAACTAGTTAAACCTAACTAACCTAAGGACATCACAAATACCCATGCCCGAGGCAGGATTCGAACCTGCGACCGTAGCGGTCTTGCGGTTCCAGACTGCAGCGCCTTTAACCGCACGGCCACTTCGGCCGGCGGCGTCTTAGGGAGCACGGAACATTCCAGCCTGTGACTCGCGACTGGGGAAGACCTAGAACGACGAGGACACCTGCAATGGACGAGGCAATCCTCGTGCAGTTGACGATAACCCTAATGTCAGTGTCAGAGAAGTTGCTGCTGTACAAGGTAACGTTGACCACGTCACTGTATGGAGAGTGCTACGGGAGAACCAGTTGTTTCCGTACTATGTACAGCGTGTGCACGCACTATCAGCAGCTGATTGACCTCCACGGGTACACTTCTGCGAATGGTTCATCCAACAATGTGTCAATCCTCATTTCAGTGCAAATGTTCTCTTTGCGGATGAGCCTACATTCCAACGTGATACAACATACTGGCGAAACTAAAATGAGCTCTAACATGGAAATTAGCGTTTCCGGACACATGTCCACATAACATCTTTTCTTTATTTGTGTCTGAGGAATGTTTCCTGAAAGTTCGGCCGTACCTTTTTGTAACACCCTGTATATACAGGGTGAGTCACCTAACATTACCGCTGGATATATTTCGTAAACGACATCAAATACTGACGAATCGATTCCACAGACCGAACATGAGGAGAGGGGCTAGTGTAATTGGTTAATACAAACCATACAAAAATGCACGGAAGTATGTTTTTTAACACAAACCTACGTTTTTTTAAATGGAACCACGTTAGTTTTGTTAGCACATCTGAACATATAAACAAATACGTAATCAGTGCCGTTTTTTGCATTGTAAAATGTTAATTACATCCGGAGATGTTGTAACCTAAAGTTGACGCTTGAGTACCACTCCTCCGCTGTTCGATCGTGTGTATCGGAGAGCACCGAATTACGTAGGGATCCAAAGGGAACGGTGATGGACCTTAGGTACAGAAGAGATTGGAACACCACATTACGTCCACATGCTAACACCATTTCATTGGTCTTTTTCACTGACGCACATGTACATTACCATGAGGGGTGAGATACACGTGCACACGTGGTTTCCGTTCTCAATTACGGAGTAGAAAAGAGTTTGTCCCGACATGTCAGGCCAATAGATGTTCAATGTGGTGGCCATCATTTGCTGCACACAATTGCAATCTCTGGCGTAATGAATGTAGTAGACGCCGCAGTACATCTGGTGTAATGTCGCCGCAGGCTGCCACAATACGTTGTTTCATATCCTCTGGGGTTGTAGGCACATCACGGTACACATTCTCCTTTAACGTACCCCACAGAAAGAAGTCCAGAGGTGAAAGATCAGGAGAACGGGCTGGCCAATTTATGCGTCCTCCACGTCCCATGAAACGCCCGTCGAACATCCTGTCGAGGGTCAGCCTAGTGTTAATTGCGGAATGTGCAGGTGCACCATCATGCTGATACCACATACGTCGACGCGTTTCCACTGGGACATTTTCGAGCAACGTTGGCAGATCATTCTGTAGAAACGCGATGTATGTTGCAGCTGTTTGGGCCCCTGCAATGAAGTGAGGACCAATGAGGTGGTCGCCAATGATTCCGCACCATACATTTACAGTCCACGGTCGCTGTCGCTCTACCTGTCTGAGCCAGCGAGGATTGTCCACGGACCAGTAATGCATGTTCCGTAGATTCACTGCCCCGTGGTTTGTGAAACCCGCTTCATCGGTAAACAGGTAGAACTGCAACGCATTCTCTGTTAATGCCCATTGACTGAATTGCACTCGATGATTAAAGTAATCACCATGTAATTGCTGATGAAGCGACACATGAAACGGGTGAAAGCGGTGACGATGCAGTATGCACATGACACTACTTTGACTCAGTCCACCGGCTCTCGCAATGTCCCGTGAACTCATGTGTGGGTTCATGGCAACAGCAGCTAACACACCAACTGCACCCGCTTCTCCTGTGACGGGCCTGTTACGGACCAGTTTGCGTGCTACGACCATACCTGATGCATGCAGTTGGCGGTAGATGTTTTGCAATGTGCGGCACGTTGGATGCTCTCTGTCCGGGTACCGTTCTGCATACACCCTGCAGTCTTCACCTGCATTTCGTCGACGCCATAGATGAGTATCATCTCCGCCTTTTCAGAGTTCGAATACACCATGGTCACAGTAACTACAACACTATACTATCACAGACGTCTGGTAACACGGTGTACTACAGTTGGTCTGCGTGCGGAGACGAATGCAGAATAACAATAGCAGCAAGCGCTACATGCGGACACTGCGGCAGCTAGACCAAACCACAACAGTGCACTACAGCCACACTCGTAAACACGGTCGTCATCGTAAACATGTCCCTGCAGATGCTGCTCGCTGACCGTGGCCCGTGTTTGTTACAACACGCAACTGAACGTCGGAGGTTTCAAGCGTCAACATTAGGTTACAATATCTCCGGATGTAATTAACGTTTTATAATGCAACAAACGGCACTGATTACGTATTTGTTTATATGTTCAGATGTGCTAACAAAACTAACGTGGTTCCATTTAAAAAAAACGTAGGTTTGTGTTAAAAGAACATACTTCCGTGAATTTTTGTGTGGTTTGTATTAAACAATTACACTAGCCCCTCTTCTCACGTTCGGTCTGTGGAATCGGGTCGTCAGAATTTGATGTGGTTTACGAAATATATCCAGCGGTAACGTTAGGTGACTCACCCTGTACATATATATACAGGGTGTTACAAAAAGGTACGGCCAAACTTTCAGGAAACATTCCTCACACACAAAGAATGAAAATATGTTATGTGGACATGTGTCCGGAAACGCTTACTCTCCATGTTAGAGCTCATTTTATTGCTTCTCTTCAAATCACATTAATCATGGAATGGAAATATACAGCAACAGAATGTACCAGCGTGACTTCAAACACTTTGTTACAGGAAATGTTCAAAATGTCCTCCGTTAGCGAGGATACATGCATCCACCCTCCGTCGCGTGGAATCCCTGATGCGCTCATGCAGCCCTGGAGAATGGCGTATTGTATCACAGCCGTTCACAATACGAGCACGAAGAGTCTCTACATTTGGTACCGGGGTTGCGTAGACAAAAGCTTTCACATGCCCCCACAAATGAAAATCAAGAGGGTTGAGGTCAGGAGAGCGTGGAGGCCATGGAATTGGTCCGCCTCTACCAATCCATCGGTCACCGAGTCTGTTGTTGAGAAGCGTACGAATACTTCGTCTGAAATGTGCAGGAGCTCCATCGTGCATGAACCACATGTGTTGTTGTACTTGTAAAGGCGCATGTTCTAGCAGCACAGGTAGAGTATCCCGTATGAAATCACGATAACGTGCTCCATTGAGCGTAGGTGGAAGAAACTAAAATGAGCTCTAACATAGAAATTAAGTGTTTCCGGACACATGTCCACATAACATCTTTACTTTATTTGTGTGTGAGGAATGTTTCCTGAAAGTTTGGCCGTACCTTTTTGTAACACCCTGTATATATAATAAAAAATAAAATAAAAATAAATAATAAACAATAAAATAAAAACAGTTCTTCTTTTGTAGCGAAACTGTCAGCTAGCCATTTTCGTATATTTTCATTCGAACTGAAGCGTTGTTCAGCGAGAACGTGTCCCAGTGATGCAAACAGATGATAATCGGACGGAGCCAAGTTTGGAGAATAAGCTGCATACCCCAGTATTTCTTAACTGAACGCATCGATCGTTTCCCTGACGTGTTTTTCTGTGTGTGATGGGGTGTTATCGTGGAATAATATGACTTTGTGCTGACTGTTCCCGTAGTACGGTCATTTTTCACATAATGCTCGATTTAAATCGATCATTTGTTGTTGGTTGCGATTAGTGTTAACGGTTTCACCAGGTTTCAGCAGCTCATACGACGGTAATCCCAAAAGTAAGGTCTTCTATTTTTTTATAAGTGCAGAACTCTGTTTGTGTGGCAGTTGGTCACACCGTAAGGAAGAGTGCTCAACGCGCTGTGTGTAAACATGCGCACGCCGCCCTCAGGCGCTCATTCTTAGCTTGGCAGTGGTTGAGAATGGAGCTCCAGTTGGATGTTACCGCCAAGTGCGAAATGGGCGCAGTTATTCGGTTTTTGAACGCAAAGGGCACTGAGACCACAATTAACGCTGACAGGTACTGTAAGACTCTGAAAAAACTCAAACGGGCAATTCAGATTCGGAGAAGTGGAATGTTGAGCTAGGGCGTACACATTCTCCATGACAACGCTCGCCCACACAATTCTCGGCAAACCGTTGCTCTCCTGCAACAGTTTCAGTGGAACGTAATCACCCACCCACCCTAGAGTCTTGACTTGGCGCCCAGTGACTATCACCTGTTCCCTAGGTTAAAACAACATTTGGCCGGAAAGCGATTCAGCTCCGAAGACGAGGTGAAAGAAGAGGTCCACAACTTTCTGAACAGCATGGCGGCGAGCTGGTATGACATGGGCACACAAAAACTGCCAGAGCGTCTACAAAAATGCATCGACAGAAATGGTGATTATGTCGAAAAATAGCTAAATGTTCAAGTTGTAAACTGATGTAAACCATTGTAGAAATAAGCAGGTCTATGTACTTTTAAAAAAAATAGGAGACCTTACTTTTGGGATTACCCTCGTAATAGATGACACCCTTCTGATCCCACCAAACACAGAGCATTGTCTTCTTTCCAAAGCGATTTGGTCTTGCAGTGGATGTCGATGGTTTGCCTGGATTCACCCATGATTTACGACTCTTATGATTCTCAAAAAATACCCATTATCATCCGATGTTACTATTCGATGGGGAAACGACTTTCCTTTGTATCTGACGAGCAGCATTTCACGTCTTTCGATTTGTTCGCAGTCTTTCGTTCAGTTCACGCGGAACCCATTTTCCTACTTTCTGCACCTTTCCCATAGCTTTCACCCGAAGAAAAACGGCCTTTTGCATCACATTCAGATGTTGAGTTTGAATGTCATCTTCATCCAATAAGGCCTGAAATTCGTTGTCTTCGAACTTTTTTGTGTTTCTCGCGCTCGTCGTTTCTTAAGCCAGAATCACCACTTCAGAATGTTTTGAACCACTCAAAACAGTGTTTTCCCTAGAGCATGCTCGCCGAAAGCTTCGATAAGCATTCAAATGGTTCAAATGGCTCTGAGCACTATGGGACTCAACTGCTGAGGTCATTAGTTCCCTAGAACTTAGAACTAGTTAAACCTAACTAACCTAAGGACATCACAAACATCCATGCCCGAGGCAGGATTCGAACCTGCGACCGTAGCGGTCTTGCGGTTCCAGACTGCAGCGCCCTTAACCGCACGGCCACTTCAGCCGGCCCGATAAGCATTCGATGCGGTTCTGCAGCAGTTTTCATCAAATGATAACAGAAAACCAATGCTGCCCACAAATCGTAGTTCGCCGGCACAAGACTCGGGTTTGAAACAGGTACCGATGTTTGGAACTTGGGTTACTATGCGTTGACATTCGTCGTCAGCCGTTACAGGAAGCAGATGGCGCTTCAGACGCGGTCTACACTAACAGTTAGCATCGTCTATAGGGAAATGCCGGTTTCATACTACTACACCTGGTAAGTAGTTTTTTTGACAACTATTCACTGCACGCGTCGTTCGCGAATGGAACAGGGAAGGAGAGGTAAAGTTGATGATACAGGAATTACACTGTGACACTCTTTTTAAGTAGTACATATGCAGCTGTAGAGCATGAACTTGTACTGACAGATAACAGTTTAGTACCTAACTTTAACACAATACTCTGCAAGCAGTATCTTATATGGAACTTTTGTAGAACCTGAAATTACTTGACACATGGTGATGAAATAGTAAGTAACGTAGAGGATTTTAATTTCATAGGAATTGAGATAGACGGGAAGCTTTCTTGGGAGTATCACACTCCGAATCTTGCGCGGCAACTAAATGCTTCCGTCTTTACTGTAAGAATAATGCTCACTGAATCTGACATGGATAGTCTTAGTTCCTCTATGTTATCTACAGTAGTTGCATATTTCATCACAGCTCTGGCCTTGGCAGAATATATTATCAGCACAGAAGGCGACCGTGAGGACGATCTGCGGTGTCAGTTGACCAACTTCATGCACTGCATTGTTCTGTATCTGTCACCCATGTCCACATGGTGTTTGGGGTTATTCTCTAGTGCTTTTGTCTGTAAGATGCATTTGTGTTATGCACGTTCGCAAACTTCATTTGCCTTCTTTCGATATCTACACCTTTTATTTTCTTATTAGCCATTTATGAAGTAGATGGGCACTCGTTTCATACCAAATACATTTGGTATACTTGGTCTGACGAAATAAATTTACTTTACATATGTCTTGCATATTTAGCCAGCTACGATTATTATACAGTAACATCATTTGTACTAAACTAAGTGGCTGTTCCCTACCCCTGTCCCAAACTGGTGAGTAGTAAAATAATGCTCATCACCATCATCATAATCATTAATTAATCATTCACTGCTTAATTCGGCCTCCTCTCTCTTACTATCTGTTGTTCATTATGTGGTGTCACCGCCAGACACCACACTTGCTAGGTGGTAGCCTTTAAATCGGCCGCGGTCCGTTAGTATACGTCGGACCCGCGTGTCGCCACTATCAGTGATTGCAGACCGAGCGCCGCCACACGGCAGGTCTAGAGAGTCTTCCTAGCACTCGCCCCAGTTGTACAGCCGACTTTGCTAGCGATGGTTCACTGACAAATTACGCTCTCATTTGCCGAGACGATAGTTAGCATAGCCTTCAGCTACGTCATTTGCTACGACCTACCAAGGCGCCATTACCAGTCACTATTGATGCTGTAAAACATGTACCGTCAAGAGCGATGTTCACCAATTATGGATTAAAGTTAAGTATTCCAGCAGCTACGTACGTTTTTGGCTATTCTCATTACCGTGTCCTGTTCCACACCTCACGCCAGGCTGCGTGAGCTTAAACGCGTGCCTTTCGGCTTCCTCATAGTGACTTGGCTGTCTTGCCAAGCCACAACACATTATATTCAAAAAGCAATGGAAACGCCTTGTTCGTGTAGCCATCCTTCACTGTCACCATCTGTATGATTTGCTTATAGTGGATGCTGTGGTGTCACCGGCAGACACCACACATGCTAGGTGGTAGCCTTTAAATCGGCCGCGGTCCGTTAGTATACGTCAGACCCGCGTGTCGCCACTATCTGTGATTGCAGACCGAGCGCCGCCACACGGCAGGTCTAGAGAGACTTCCTAGCACTCGCCCAGTTGTACAACCGACTTTGCTAGCGATGGTTCACTGACAAAATAAGCTCTCATTTGACGAGACGATAGTTAGCATAGCCTTCAGCTACGTCATTTGCTACGACCTAGCAAGGCGCCATTACCAGTTACTATTGAGATTATGAATAATGTACCGTCAAGAGAGATGTTCACCATTTATGGATTAAAGTTAAGTATTCCAGCAGCTACGTACGTTTTTTGCTAAAGTCTAATTTCCTTGACCTGTTCCAGACCTCACGCCAGCCTGCGTGAGCTAAAACGCGTGCCTTTCGGCTTCCTCTCAAAACCGGCGTTGGCTCTCCTGCCAACCCACAACATTTGGCGACGAGGCAACACCGCGTTCGTAACTATACTGTCCTGATTTACTTGTGAAATGGCTTCGCCACCATCTCCAGATGTACTGTCCGAATTTTATCGCTTACAGAACCAGCAGACGCAGGCCTTACTGGATGCCCTTGGACAGTTCGTCCAGGGTCAACGTGCAATGCAAAACGATGCGGCAGCCATCGCTCCACCGCTAACGCAGCCACAACACGCAGTTGCACCTACTTTTCGTCCTTTTGATGCTGCACTGGAAAGCTGGACGGAGTGGTCACGCCAATTTGGATTCCATCTCGCCGCCTACAGAATTCAAGGTAACGAGCGGCAGCCTTTTTTATTGTCCTCCGTAGGGGTGCACACGTACCGTGTGATAGTCAAATTATTTCCCCGAAGCGACGTAGCAACTCTGTCCTACGACGAAATTTTGTCAGCATTAGATGCATATTTCAAAGAATCAGTCAATGTAGTTGCCAAACGGTATACCTTCTTTCGTACAAAACGTACGGCAGGTCAGACTAATCGGGAGTGGGTTGCAACCTTGCAAGGCCTTACTAGGGATTGTGCTTTTGAGTGTCAATGTGGACTCCCTTATTCAGATACTATGGGGCGTGATGCAATTGCACAGAACGTTTCTGATGTTCGTATAAGGGAACAGATTTTGAAACTAGTCAATCCCTCCCTTCAACAAGTGATGGACATATTGGATCGGCAGGACACACTTGACTTTGCTCAGTAATCATTTGAAACTTCGCCACCAGGTTAACCGGCCCGCCGGGCGAGATGCACGGAACAGTAAACAGTCCTCGCGCCCGACCGCACCGCTGACGCCAGGCTCTCAGCCAGGTGTACCACGCTGGCAAGCAAATGCAGTGCTAAAATCATGCCCGCGGTGTGCTACTAGACATTCGCGTGAGAATTGCCCGTCACGCCAAGCTATTTGCTTTTACTGTAATAAAAAAGTATATGTTCAGAGTGTTTGCCAGAGAAAGCTCAGATTGGAAACTCAAAATCATTCCAGGCCATTTGCTTCACACCGGAATCAGAATCGAACCAAGGATACTCAGGCTCGCGAAACTTCTCCCATGGAAATTCATTTAGTTCATTCCACTCCACCCAGTGCCACTCTCTCTAACAGTGACTGTGTTCATCCCACAAATAGTGTGCGTCGACATCGCCGGCACTCCTGTCAAGTCGCAAGTGATTTTGTACCAGTGTCATTTCACGTTGCACGAGACAGTCCTCTTGTCGTCAGCAGGACAATAAACTTTTTGTGGACTTGGACATTAACGGCAAAGTGATACCATTCCAGCTCAATACCAGGGCTGCAGTTTCACTGATCAATCAAGACACGTACAAACAGCTGGGCACACCTCCGTTGCGTGCCGCAACTGTTCAGTTAACTACCTATTCAGGTCACGAGCTCCCTGTGTTAGGACAGTGCAGCCTTCTTGCAACATACAAGGGACAAACAAAACTTGTGTCATTTTACATCCTTCGTTCTTCTGCAGTGAACGTGTTTGGTTTCGATTTATTTCAGTTGTTTAACTTGTCTATAGTAAATCAGGTCCTATCAGTGAACCAGACTGTGCCTTCAGACAGTGTTTCTCGTCTCTGTGAAGAATTTGCTGACATTTTTGCAGACATTTTTGCACCGGGCCTCAGTTGTGCTAAGAACTATAAAGCACATTTGGAACTGAAAGTAAACGCACAATGTTCCCCACGCATTGCGTGATGTGGTCGCAAAAACATTACACGATTTGGAATCACAAGGTGTAATTGAACGTGTGCAGGCTTCTCTCTGGGCATCACCCTTAGTAATTTTACCAAAACCTTCGGGAAAATTGAGACTTTGTGTGGACTTCAAGGCAACAGTGAATCCACAACTAGTGACTGCAACTTTTCCTTTACCCCGCCTGGAAGATCTTTTTGACAAACTGTACCCGGGTAAATATTTTTCGAAGTTGGACCTAGCAGATGCGTACTTGCAAATACCGGTGGACGAAGAATCCCAGCGCGTTTTGGTGGTTAATACGCATCTTGGTTTGTATCGATTCAAACGACTGCCATTTGGGTGTGCATCCGCCCCTGCATTGTTTCAGCAATATCTACAAACTGTTTGTGCGTTGGTCCCTACTGCAGCAAACTATCTGGACGATATTGTGATCTCCGGAAAGACAGAAGAAGAACATTTAGCCAATCTCAGAACATTATTTCAGGTCTTGCGACAAAATGGTCTTCGCTTGCAGAAGGACAAATGTGTGTATTTTGCTCGTGACTTACCCTATCTGGGACATGTACTCAATGCCCAAGGCATACATCCCAGTCCAGAGCACCTCCGTGCCATACAAGACTTGCCTTCGCCGCAGAATTTGAAGCAGCTACAGAATGTGCTGGGAAAAATCAACTATTATCATAAATATATCCCCCATGCCTCTTCCATTTCAGCTCCACTTCATCGCTTACGCCGTAAAGGTGTTCCGTTCGTCTGGACGACGGAATGCGAACGCGCCTTTCGCCAGTTGAAATCGGCGTTGCTTTCCAATACTTGCCTTACGCCATTCGATCCCCGGAAGCGCCTTTTGTTGATGGTGGATGCATCGGATTTCGGGATCGGTGCTGTGCTTGCGCACAAAGATGGTTCGCACGATCGCCCTATTGCCTTTGCGTCCAAATTGCTGTCGTCTGCGCAACGAAATTATTCACAGATCGAGAAAGAAGCATTGGCTCTCGTATTTGATGTTACAAAGTTTCATGATTTCTTGTATGGTCGTCACTTTACCATCATCACAGACCACAAATCTTTGACATCGCTTTTTCATCCGACCAAGCCTGTACCTCCACGTACAGCGCAGAAATTCATTCGCTGGTCTATTTTCCTCTCGCAGTACCGCTACGATATCTTGTATCAGCCCACTGCTAAGCACGGAAACGCCGATGCGTTGTCCCGTTTGCCTGTTGCTGAGGACAGAGCATTCGATTCCTCTGAACGTACTTGCATATTCATTGATTCGGAAAACGATGACGTGGTCGAATCGTTTCCGATTGATTTTCGTCGTGTAGCTACAGCCACAGCTGCCGACCCTGTCCTTGCTACCGTTCTGCGTTTTGTTGCTACGCAATGGCCCTTGTCTACGTCACGGATCGGGGCCCCGTTGCTTCGCCGATTTTTTGCTCACAAGGAGAGACTTGGTGTGCGACGTGGTGTTTTGCTGTTGCGTTCTGATAATGATCAGGCCAGGGTCGTGGTCCCACGTTCGTTACAGTCCTCTGTCTTACAGCTTCTCCACCAAGGACATTGGGGTATAGTGAGAACGAAACAACTTGCTCGTCAGCACTGTACTTGGTTCGGAATCGATGCCGCGATTCCGAATATGTGCTCCTCTTGCATGGTGTGTGCTGAACAACAATCAGCACCACCGCGGAAATTCTTTGCATGGCCAAAAGCCACTTCCCCTTGGCAACGCTTACACATCGATTTTGCTGGTCCATTCTGGAATGCTCGATGGTTGGTTGTGGTAGATTCATTCAGTAATTTTCCTTTTGTTGTCCGGATGTCTTCCACGACGTCATCTGCCACCATCCAAGCGTTATCCGCTATCTTTTGCATTGTAGGTCTTCCACAGACTATTGTTTCCGACAATGGCCCACAATTCATGTCCGCAGAATTTCAGTCATTCTGCAAAGCCAATGGTATTCAACATCTGACGTCCGCGCCATTTTCGCCACTGTCAAACGGTGCCGCTGAACGATTGGTCAGGACTTTCAAGTCACAGATGTTGAAGTTGAAAGAGTCGCATTCTCGGGAGGACGCGTTATTGCTCTTTTTGTCCTCGTATCGCTCTCAGCCCCGAGATGGTCGCTCGCCGGCTGAGTTGCTCCACGGTCGCCCTCATCGAACCTTGATGTGTTTGCTACATCCGCCGCATCAGGTTCCTGTGCAGCGGCAGACACCTGCTTTTGTCCCAGGCGACGTTGTCTACTACCGCCACTATCGAGGTTCAAGGCGTTGGCTCCAAGAGCGCATTCTTCGCTGCCTCGGCGATGTCTTTGGTTTTGGGGGCCTCTGCTGAGGTGCGTCGGCATCTCAATCAGCTGCGCCTCTGTCGTCGCACGGGTTCTGCCGCTCCCCGTCTGCTTTCAGCGACGGTGCCGTCCGGTCAGCGCCCTGGGGCCCCATCTACTGGCTCGCCTCAGCCCCAGGTGTTACCGACGCTGCCTTCCATTTTGCGCCATGGCGACGCGCCGCCGCCGCCGCCGCCGCCTATTCTCCCGCCGGCGACGCCCGCAGTGGACGCGTCGCTGCAACCGCCGGGCGCCTCCCTGGGTCACGCGCCGCCGATCGCTTCCCGTGACGAGTTGTCCTCCGACATGGAACTCTTGCCCGCTCCGGACCATATGTCGTCTTCGCCCGTCGGGTGCCCCGGCCCGAAGGAGGTCGACCCTTCGGCCCCTCCTGTCTCTCTACGGGCGCATACACCGCATGTTGGCGTGCACCCTGGAGCAGGTTTTCAGGCGTTTCCTAGCTCCCCGCGGTCCGAATGGCAGGGTGCGGGTGGCACAGCCTCGCCTGTTGTTAGGCTCCCCACCTCGTCGCATACGTCAACATGGGGTCCTCCCCACGGCGGTCGGAAACCTTATGCCGATTTGCGGGGGAGGAAGGTGGTGTCACAGCCAGACACCACACTTGCTAGGTGGTAGCCTTTAAATCGGCCGCGGTCCGTTAGTATACGTCTGACCCGCGTGTCGCCACTATCAGTGGTTGCAGACCGAGCGCCGCCACACGGCAGGTCTAGAGAGACTTCCTAGCACTCGCCCAGTTGTACAACCGACTTTGCTAGCGATGGTTCACTGACAAAATAAGCTCTCATTTGCCGAGACGATAGTTAGCATAGCCTTCAGCTACGTCATTTGCTACGACCTAGCAAGGCGCCATTACCAGTTACTATTGAGAGTATGAATAATGTACTGTCAAGAGCGGTGTTCACCATTTATGGATTAAAGTTAAGTATTCCAGCAGCTACGTACGTTTTTTGCTAAAGTCTAATTTCCTTGACCTGTTCCAGACCTCACGCCAGCCTGCGTGAGCTAAAATGCGTGCCTTTCGGCTTCCTCTCAAAACCGGTGTTGGCTCTCCTGCCAACCCACAACAGATGCAGTTCATTTCACTGATAATACTTTGTAATACTCAATGTCCAGGACACACCTCTTCAAATTTTTGCATGAAATTTTCCTTCCAACATGTTTTTATTGATCTGTTATGTAGAACTGTGTGTCCAGTTAAATTAGTTTTACTTCTCTCGATCATGTTAGACATTGCCCTTTTCCCTGTAATTTATTTTATTAATTATTCATTAGATTTTTCTCTCAGGCCAGGATGTTTTTCGGGTCCTTCTCCATTTCCACCGCTCTTTTGACTGTAATTTTTCCATTTCCTGTTTACTGTGAGTTAACATTTCATAATTACAGCTTGAAATGGTGCAATAAAAAGTTTTGATGAATTTCTTTGTTGTTTCTACATTAAGATGGGTGTTTGTTGATAAATTATTCTTATTTCTGAATTCTTGGTTAGTTACTGCTGCCATCTGAAACGCTAATTTCATGAATGTGCAACTGTACTGATTTAAATCTTTTTTATAATTTGACTTTGAATGATCATAATCTTAAAGAATGGCTGCCAGTTTATGAGGAAGAACTGAAAAAGAAAGACAAAACGTCCCTTACATTGATGCTACCTGACGGATGCCCTGGTAGCTCTGTAAAAAATAAAATCAGCCAAGTTGATTATCCACACCCAGTTCAGACATCAGTTTGATTGACTGACACTGCAAGTTATTTACAAGTTTTATGTTTTGATGACTGAACTGCAAAATAACTTTTACTTTTGTCACCATTGGAACCTGATAATCTATCACAAAAAAATCTCGTTCTTATGTTCATTTAGTCTTAATTGCTGATGTGATAACGGCAGTAACAGGAACGACGTTATATATGAAGTAACATATTAAGCGACCTAGAGATTTTCTTCACAAAGTATTTTTCCTTTCTGTTCTCAGTTCTGTCCCTATTTTTATGCCCAATGTGAATTTTTCCATTGCACATGTGGGAACATCAAATTTTTGAACTGTTTGTATATTTGACACATGTGCTTCTTTTGCGTCAGCAGTATGCACTAGTTGCAACCTTTTAGCAGTTTACTTCTGACTAATTTAGTTTTCGGAACTAGCTCAAAGCCATTTTTTTGCTCTGATTTATTTCTTTTAGTTTTCGTCCCCTTGTTTTCAGTTTAATAAATAAACAAATTCGCCAAGTTTTTCAACAACCCCATCACTTGCCGTTACTATTGTCCTATTCGTAGACTGACTCTATATTGTTTTCGTCTTACTGTCGTTAATGTTGAGGCTTACTGTCATACTTACATCGTTCAGTCTCCCCATCATTTCCCGAAGTTGTGCTGAACGGGAAGAAAGCAGATGTTAAAATGAAATTAGGGGTATGAACCATTGCTCGTGGCCGATGTCTGATGTCAAGAGTCCTCAGCTCAAGATACGTGTTTTCTTGCTGAGTGTTGGGCGACAGTTAACACAGAGGGAAGGCTACCTCGTCAGAGTAGCCAAACTTGTCTCATAACAGTCATGGATATGAGTCAAATTTTCTCCGGGTTTTTGGCAAGTTGAAAGCACTTGAGCTAATGGAAGCTATCAGTACCATCACGTGTAATTTATGTTTTTCAAACCTTGCACATTATACTAAAACTTGAAAAAAATGATTTTCGGTCGGATTTTTAAATACACTGGAACACATAATAAAGCTTCTCTTTGCTAAGAAATGTGCACCAAACGCTCATAACTCTGAATGAAATAATTTTGGGTATTAGGCCGCCTCACTGTAAAACACTAAAGCAACTAAACTACCGACGTTTCGACCGAATTGCTGCTCAGTCGTCGTGAAGAGAACCGCAGCTTGTCGGTCGAAACATCGGCAATTTATTCGCTTTAGTGTTTTACAGTGACCCTGCCTAGTACCCAAAACTATTTTATTCAAAATGATCGGCCGTGAAAGCATACGAACTTATACACATTACGCTGGTTGCAAAATAAAATAACTCATCTCCGAAGATTCGGTGTTTGATATGAAATACGCTGCTACAAATTACAATGGCAACATCATAAAAGAGGCACGCAGGAAATGTCAAACTTCAATGCAGATACTAGGTGGGTGGAAACGCAGATGATTAGCTCTTCAGCCCAACCTCAGCCATGGGTAGTTCGTTATCCACATTTCTGACCCACAGGAAACATCTGGAGACTGTGTAAGTGGGCTGTTAAAGTCATGAATGATCAGGACTGTCTTTATGGACTGTGAGAAAATCTTTGCTTTTGACCAACAGTGTATCTATAAGTGTGTGCATTTGATATCTTTGTTATTGTAATTATGAAAAATTTTATCAAATCATTATTGGCCACTGCTCAAAACAATTTGTAAAATTTTTTGTGGGGAGCATGGGGGCTATGTAAGTAGGCCGTTTAGGTTTTTATATTGGTAATGCCACGTAGCGCCCTGTATGAAAATCAGTGGCTGTGCTGTGTGAAGTCTGTGGCCGGTTTGCATTGTTGGAATTTGCTATTGTCGTGTTGGGCAGTTGGCTGTTAACAGCGCGTAGCGTTGCGTAGTTGGAGGTGAGCCGCCAGCAGTGGTGGATGTGGGGAGTGAGATGGCGGAGTTTTGAGAGCGGATGAGTTCTAAGGGATGGTGGTGGTGGTGGTTAATGTTTAACGTCCCGTCGACAACGAGGTCATTAGAGACGGAGCGCAAGCTCGGGTTAGGGAAGGATTGGGAAGGAAATCGGCCGTGCCCTTTCAAAGGAACCATCCCGGCATTTGCCTGAAACGATTTAGGGAAATCACGGAAAACCTAAATCAGGATGGCCGGAGACGGGATTGAACCGTCGTCCTCCCGAATGCGAGTCCAGTGTGCTAACCACTGCGCCACCTCGCTCGGTGTTCTAAGGGACTGTATGGGTTTGACAGGTACTGATTCTTGTGCAACATGTCTCCAAAATATTTCACAAGACTGGAAAATTCAGATTGTTCGAAATGTTTCATCATTATGATGCTATGTTTTACTCGGTCTCGTGTAGCTTGAGACCAATATTCTGAGAGGAAGGCATGATAAAATTCTCCTTCACTGTGACAATCGTGAATGACCGATCGCATTCTTGCAGCTGGTTCATTCTCTAAGTAGCCACACATAAATTCTAACCTGTGCTTCAGTGACCAGTTGGGAGGAAAACAACGAGAGAATTGATGGAGCCATGCTTGTGGATGAATGTCGTTGCCAGAATTCTTAAATGTTTTGAATTTACTTGTAGTAATGAACAGCTTATAGTCAAAATCATCATGTCGGCGAGTCGCATATCGGTCATTGTTACTTCTTTTCGGCGGTTCCATCACAAAATTCGGTGTACCTTGCCAATTTCTTTCATAATTTCCGAAGTGCCCTGTGTTATTATTTTGTGGCTGTTCCGTATTTCTATGTCCCTCTTCCCGTAGTGGAGCGCGAGTGTCCTCTGAAATATGTAATTCTTGTATTACCTGTGTCAACTGATCTTGTACTTCCCGGATTTATCTTTGGTGTTGCGTATTAATTTGATTCTGATTTTGTTTGAATTTCCTAATTTGTTCATACTCTTTTGTATCATTAAAGACTACCGGTCTTGTGTCATTCAGATTATCATCTACCTTTGTAGATAAGTTAGTGAACTGATCCGAAAGTTCGACTACTTTCTCCGATAGTGAACTTATTTCCTCAGTGTGTTTTCCTGAACTAAGTTTCAGAGTGTCCATTTGTGTTAAAATCGTATCTACTGTGTCCTTTAAGTTTTCCTGAGTTTTTGCAAGTTGTGTAACCGAATCGGTAGATGCAACTGAGTCAGTTTTAGCTTGCAAGGTGTCGTGATTTTCATGAACAATAGCTTGCAGTTCTTTTATGGCTGCTTCGTGATTATGTAATGCATTTTCATGACGCGAAAAAATAGGTTGAAAATGCTTACAAATTTGTGTTTTTACGTCATTACAGACTTTTTGACATTTTGATTCGATTTTAAGTAACTCAGCAGTAAAACCTTCACGTGTTTGTTCAAGCGTTTGTTCCATTGAGTCTAACTTTCGAAGCTGTTGCTGTGTTTGTCTCTGGTTTTGTTCCATCGTGTCTAACTTTTGCTGTGTTTGTCTCTGATTTTGTTCCACTGTGTTTAACGTTTGAAGATTTTGTTCCATTGTGTCTAACTTTTGAAGATTTTGTTCCATTGTGTCTAACTTTTGAAGCTTTTGTCCCATTTGTAGCATTAATTGTAATAACAATGCACTGGTGTCTGAAACATGTTCCTCAGTGCTATTCGGCTGTGCATTTGAACCGCCAATGCCGGCCGGAGTGGCCGTGCGGTTCTAGGCGCTACAGTCTGGAGCCGAGCGACCGCTACGGTCGCAGGTTCGAATCCTGCCTCGGGCATGGATGTGTGTGATGTCCTTAGGTTAGTTAGGTTTAATTAGTTCTAAGTTCTAGGCGACTGATGACCTCAGAAGTTAAGTCGCATAGTGCTCAGAGCCATTTGAACCATTTTTGAACCGCCAATATTCGCATTTTGAAAAGCAAAAAATGTGTCTTTACTTATTTGAGCAAACGGTGAGGACGCAAAACCTGAATCTACAGTATTTGCAAGATTGTGTCCTGTCATTTCGGGCCGGCCGCTGGTGGCCGAGCGGTTCTGGCGCTACAGTCTGGAACCGCGCGACCGCTACGGTCGCAGGTTCGAATCCTGCCTCGGGCATGGATGTGTGTGTTGTCCTTAGGTTAGTTAGGTTTAAGTAGTTCTAAGTTCTAGGGGACTTACGACCTCAGCAGTTGAGTCCCATCGTGCTCAGAGCCATTTGAACCATTTGTCCTGAGGCGAGTTTTTGCCGACCGATCGATCGATAATGCTTCCCTGTTCACTATTTGTTTCACTGTCTACACCATTATTTGCAGCCCGCTCCATTTCCCTACGCACAATTACCAAATTACTACTTTGAATATTAGTTAATTCATTACACGGTGGCGCTAACACACTGCTTTCGTCTTCATTGTCGTTTCTCAGTTTACTTTGGAGCCTAGTGTTACGTTTCTCACACGCCATTATTATCATGTATTTCACATGATAACAAGAAAAGCACAATTTGAAGAGGAAAAGTAAGAAAACACATTAACATAGCACTGAAAATAATATCTAGTGTTTGCACGTGTGTTAATAATTCAGCAAGGGACTGGTTATCAGCATTGCTGGTTCTAAGGTCATACCAAACAGTTTGTGAGTGCACAGGTGGTGGTTTATGGACTTGCTATATTGTCCGCAAGACTCTTCGATGGTGATTGTGCATCTGCACAGTCGCAACAGATGGCTGCTGGCCGTCTCTACAAGGACTACAGTGGGTCTGCACCTTTGATGGCCCACCATTACCATAACTTCTACAAGGACTACAGTGGGTCTACAGCTTTGCTGACTCACCAGTATCATTATTTCTACAAGGACTGCAGTGGATCTGCACCTCTGGTGGCCCACCAATACCATAATCTCTACCAGAACTACAGTGGGTCTGCTCTCTAATGACCTACCTACCAATATTCTTCATAACGTCGACTGACTCTGCGGGAGGTTTGCTCTGTTGTGGCCCATTACCTGTCTGCATGTGAAGAGTCAGCACTGTCTTTCCGTTGGAAGGACAAGACTACTTCTTCAAGACTGCATGGAAATCCACTACTTCCATGTGCATTTTCTTTTACTGCTCAGACTTTGAGAAAAAAAACTGCAATTACCACTGTCATGAATGATCAGGACTGTCTTTATGGACTGTGAGAAAATCTTTGCTTTTGACCAACAGTGTATCTATAAGTGTGTGCATTTGATATCTTTGTTATTGTAATTATGAAAAATTTTATCAAATCATTATTGGCCACTGCTCAAAACAATTTGTAAAATTTTTTGTGGGGAGCATGGGGGCTATGTAAGTAGGCCGTTTAGGTTTTTATATTGGTAATGCCACGTAGCGCCCTGTATGAAAATCAGTGGCTGTGCTGTGTGAAGTCTGTGGCCGGTTTGCATTGTTGGAATTTGCTATTGTCGTGTTGGGCAGTTGGCTGTTAACAGCGCGTAGCGTTGCGTAGTTGGAGGTGAGCCGCCAGCAGTGGTGGATGTGGGGAGTGAGATGGCGGGGTTTTGAGAGTGGATGATCTGGACGTGTGTCCATCAGAGACAGTAAATTTGTAAGACTGGATGTCATGAATTTCTATATATATATTATGACTTTTGAACACTATTAAGGTAAATACATTGTTTGTTCTCTATCAAAATCTTTCATTTGCTAACTATGCCTATCAGTAGTTAGTGCCTTCAGTAGTTTGAATCTTTTATTTAGCTGGCAGTAGTGACGCTCGCTGTACTGCAGTAGTTCGAGTAACGAAGATTTTTGTGAGGTAAGTGATTCATGAAAGGTATAGGTTATTGTTAGTCCGGGCCATTCTTTTGTAGGGATTATTGAAAGTCAGATTGCGTTGCGCTAAAAATATTGTGTGTCAGTTTAAGCACAGTCATTTATAATTTTTCTAAGGGTTCGTTTCAACTGGTAGCTGAGACGCTGGAACACCAGCACTGTCCAGTCAATGAGAGTCATACTCTGCGGCAGAAAGCAGACCCAGCATTCGGCGACGTACCCGTATCTGTGATCCAGGCTCAATTAATCTCGATTCCCTGCCAAGCTGGAGACGTATCCGTACCTAGCTCTACAAGCCGTGGTAGCTCTGTGTACTATAGTTCGCATGCTATACACTCCCAAATTACCTACAAATTATATAATGTGTCCTTCCTAGGGCACTAGATATGCAAAATAAATAAAATTTCGTTATTATCGATCCTTGCTCGTGATGCTTTTTTACGGTCTGGCAGTGTGTGAATAACTTAATTTCAGCGTTAAAACTACCTTGCATGTCCTCACTCCAGGTGTTCATTACCTGAATCTAAGCTCCTACTGAGTACGAAATTGATGAGTTCTATATTATGACTGATAAATAGATTAAGGCAAATGTCAACTCATCTTGCCTTTCATATTTTTAATTATAGAGTGTGTAATTTAATGTTTTGAGTTTTTCACTTGTAGGCTGTTAAAGTACAAATGTGATAAGTTTGACATCTGCATATGCAAGATACCAACAAGTTCATAACGACATCAAACCAGTTAAAAGTGTGGATGAATATGCAATACCAACAAAATCGTAAATAATGTACAAGATAGTGCACTGTTAGCTCGTGGTAGCACTCCTTGAATATCAGCTATCAACTTCTGCATGCCATGAACAATACAGAACCAGTAATTAAATCCGATGTCACTACGCTCATAAATTTATGTTCAAAGGCTATGCATAATGTTCAGACTTTAATGATGTTTCTCTTTCTGAATACTGTTGGTATCTCCATATTATTTATAATGAAAATGATGGTTAGTTCTTTTATTTACGAAATTTCTTTATTTTTATATAAGTGAACAACACACATTTCATCGAAGATTCTGCATTTTAGGAGTATTCAACTCTGTGGTAGGTGTTGATTCTCTTCTTTCTCGGGAGATGGAGAGTTAGGATTTTATTTTACATTTCACAAAAATATTGTCGTTCTTAATATAATGTCTCACAAGTCATTTTTGTGTAGTATTTGTGTCCATATGCCTTTTTCTTAAATCCAGCGACAAATCACACGCTTGTGACAGGTGTTCCCCACTCCTATTAGGATACAGCCCTCCAGTCCGAGTATCTTCAGTTCTTCTAATTCTGAAAATAGGATGAAAAAATTGTTTAGACTCTTATAATATAAATTAAACATATATTACGCAAGAACCTTTAGGCAAGGTGACGAATACTGGAGTATTATTGACCACTTAATTTATATGACAGTTTCTCACGTTTCTGCTTGACGTACTGTCAGAAGACTAGTTTGGTTGAGTTCTACAAGTTAACCTATCTTGCGCAAGCATCTTCATCTTTGAATAACTACTGCAACCTACATACATGTGAACCAGCTTACTTACCTTCATCTCCAATTCTTAGCCCTCACGCATCTCAAATTGATGATTCTTTGATGCCTCAGAATGTGTGGAATCAACCTTCCATTCTTTTAGTCAAGTCGTAACATAAACTACTTTTTTCTCCTTTCTCGATTCAGTGACTGTTCATTGATTCAGTGAACTTATCTCAAAAGCTACTATACTCTTCTTGTCTAAACTGTTTATCTTCCACGTTTCACTTCCGTACAAGCCTGCACCCCACACGAATACCTTCAGAAAATATTTCCTAACACTTAAATATCTATTGGAGTTAACATATTTCACCTCGCAAAAAACTTCAGTTGCTATTGCCTGTCTGCATTTTATATCCTCTATACCACTGCTACTATTGTCGCTCCAATAGGAAAATTCCACTACTATCTCATTCTCTCAGCATCACCTTATTAAATTCGAGTGCATCCCCTTATCCTTGTTTTACGTTTGTCGATATTGACCTTATGACATCTTGGCGAGGCATTATCTATTCCATGCAACCGAATGAGACAGTCGCAAGGTCAATGTGTAATACAATAGTATCATTGGTCCATGCTTTATCAGCGATGCTATCGGCAATTGTGCTATTTATCTGGAAACGTTAGAAGAGTTTGCGTTGCACAGTTTGATCCCCTGCGACATCACGTCATATCTAGGAGGATGCCTCAGTGGCCCCTAAATATCTTTTAGTATCTAAGCAAACAGTTTCCGGACAGGGGACTTGTCGAAATGATCCAATTTGGTGTCTGCCAATATCACCTGATCTCACATCACTCGACTGCTTCCTGAGAGATTACGTAAAGGATCAGGTGTACAGAATCAAGACTACAGGGCTTGAAGACACCCATTCACAGTTCCTCAAGAGAAGTTGGGGAGAAATTAAATATCTACAGTCCATTCCACTAGTGGTGCACGCATTGACACGTGTGGATGAGGAAACAAAACTTCATGAATTAGGTTTTTACGTGTTAAAGTTATTGAAGTTTGAAGTTGTAAGTATAATTAATGGCCACTGGGTTTTTACATAACAATTCCGATAATTTAGGAGATGACTTAAATAAATTTCTTCTATTAAGGGTATCCAGGCCTAGCACTTTACTGCTATATGAATCTATATGCGTTTCTTGTTTAGGTGTGGACGGCTATAGGAACATAGAAAGGCCAATGTAAAAATCACGTCGACGTCTTGGCCTTCCGCCCCACTTTTCGAGGGTGGATTTGGATCCATATTGCCAAAAATTATTCCAGTGTCACTTCATTGTGTCTAATTTATGCCTAACTGTGAATGAACTGAGAGAGGAGGGGTGGGGTGGAGGAGAGAGTGTAGAATTTTTCCAGACAAAGTAAAATGACAAACTTAAATAATTATTCGCTTTTAAAAGGTGTGGCAGTTCCCCCAAATGTCTTGAAGCAATACGTTCTGCCAAGACTGTCAAAAATTTTATTTTCCTCAATTGACCAACTTCTGTAGAAATACCATCATCAAGTGGCATATGTAGTCAGATACAAGGCAAACATAAAACAACAATCATTTGCATTCACTTTTATGTATGTCTGTTCTTTCACGCTCACACATTGTAATGTAACCTTCCAGTACTGGTGGTGGTAAAACTCTACCTAAGTTGGAAGATTACTGTTGCTTTGTCATGTCTTACAGCTCGTGCAAGCTCCCGTCTGTAGTAAATGGTTTCTTAAATCCGTGTGGTCCACGAAATTACTGGTCACTGCGAGTTGTTGCCGGGTATTAATAATTTCTAGCGGAAGGTTTTAACCAACTGGTAAAAATTTGAACGCGACAGATAACGCAATATTTTTGTACCACTACAGAAGGCACCTATACAGGGCTTAATAGGCAGTATATAGCTTTTATTTGCTTTCTTGACCCAGAATTCGACTGAGGTACTGACTTTTACCTATTCTTTATGATAGAGGGAGAAAACAATCAGTCGAGGGTAGATATTGATATTTATTCAGTACCGATGGTATTTCAACAACTATACGAGTTTCTCTTGCAATATACATCATCAAAACTGGTCTCTCTAGTTATTATGGTTCAGTTTTGACACTTAATTATGGAATGGGACAGGGGCTTCAATGTAATTTTATACAAACACACAATTATACCTAAACCCATGCTTATTACTTTCAACTGCTATAGGTGACTCAGAACAAGTTCAGCAAAGAGACTACGAGCAAAACTAGATCAGGGTGGAAAAGTATTTCACAAGTCTCTATCAAATCAATGGGCATCAAAATCCGATACTTTTACTAGTGACACGAGTTTAATCCATGTATTTTACTTATCACACAACATCGCCAACAAATCAAATAGTTATGGGGGAGTACAAGACACGTCAGCACTTCAATGCTATTCAACACACGTGGCCAAGTTTCGGTAGCCAACAAAAATCCACAAAAATACGGACACACAAGATTATTCCTTCCGTATTTTACACTCGCCCACTATAGTATGATTATTCATCGTGTACAATACATTTTCAGACCGAAGCTACAGTTTATAAACGTGGCGGTTGCTCCAATCGTCCACGTGGCGCGAAAGCAAGTTCACAAAGGAAACATATGGAAAACAAATAAAAATCTCCCAAAATATTACTGCAAATGAGAGAGCAGACTAAAATACATTGAATGAGTGAATTTTTATTAAGCACAGAGCAAAAATATGACCGTGAGCTTAAGGCCCATGGTGCATGGCCTGACCAAGTCACAAACTCAAAGTTCTACCGAAATTCGAATAAATTGTGGAAATAAATTCCCTTATGGGGTTTAGTGGTAATGTCGCACCAGATTTCAACATCTGGGCTTCACTACCGAGCAGATTTCAGACAATCTAATACCTTTGTTAACATTACCAAAACGAGAGCTGCGTCTCCATGTCTGTCCAGCGCCGCGACCCAGGAACAAGTGCTCGTCCGCACACCTCGCCTAACCTTTATTCGTTCAAAAGGTGGTCTAGGGGATGGTTCGGCAACCTAACAGAGCCAATCCTGTGGCCATCGTGATGTCTCTGACCTGTCTTGCCCACCATCTTTTCCAAACTTGTTCACGTTTAGGGGTTGGTACCGTCCTACTACAGAACGACTCTACACATGCAATGCTACGACCTATGACCAGAGCTTTCTGCTACATCACATACTATCTCATTCATGCAGTCCAAGGTCGCATACGGGAAAGGATACAAGGCAACGTGGCACACATGAAATATAATGAATAAATAAATAAATAAACACCACTTGGTCCATTCTCTTCTGTTTGTCACACACGGAATTCGCGTCTGCGGAATCAAAACACGTAAAACTTCCTTGTGTCTGACTCAAGTTGCCTCTTGATATTGGTATTTCGATATAAACTTAGCAACTGAAGAAAAAAGTTTAGTTGTCGTTACGCAATGTACTGTACAGCCACATTCTGTGAGCGTCTGTCGAAAATCTGAATAATCACCTTTTGCAGCGCGGACTGCTGCGAGACATGCGGGAACAGAGTCAGTGAGGATCTGGAAGGCGCCGACAGGGAAGTGGGGCCATGCCGACTCTAATCCCGTGGCCAGATGATCTAGGTTTCTCAGATGAGGATAAGAAAATGGGTCAAATCGCTCTAAGCACCATGGGACTTAACATTGAAGGTCATCAGTAAGAACTACTGCCTGTCGTCTATTTTCGACAAGGGTCTTATTGGCCGAAGGCTTACATTGTAACAGTCTTTTCGTTGTGCCTATTAACGAAATTTCAATTTTTAATTTTTTCGGTGGTTGGCACGGAATCTCCTCTGTTCTTAGATATTACACGTTGCGGAAAATGTGTTGATAAGGGTTGAAAGAGGTTCGCCGCAGAGTGGCACGGCCGTTGTAAACGTCAAACCCTGCCGCCCTGCGCAACAGCGAGCTAGTTCAGTACATCAGAGGAAATGGTGCGTTCGTGTGCGGCTCTGTTTCGGCTGCGTTTCTTGTTTTCCATTGCTATTGAAGCACGCGCGTGATCGCCGGAACACTGCTGCTCACCTATGAACACTCTTACATTCTGCGCAGTTCCGTGCTGATCCGATCCATTCTGAGCTGCTCTGCGCTGAGCTTTCGTGCGTGCTGCGGTGCTGCGTGGTACACCGCACCCAGCGTGGAAGTGGCTTTATAACATTTACAACCGACGCCCTCTATTCTTTATTGGATATAATCCAATCTGTGTCTCCTGCCACAGTGTTTACCTTCTACAGGTCCCTCTAGTACGATTCCCTGATGTCTTAAAACGTCCTATCATCCTCTCCCCTATATTTGTCAATGTTCCCTAAGTGTTCATCTGTACGCTCATTCTGCAGAGAACCTCACCTCCTCATTTCTTACCAGTCCACCTAATTTTCAACTCCCTTCTATAGCACCACATCCCAAACGCTTCCATTTTCTTCTGATCTGGTTTTCCCACAGTCCATGATTCACTACCATACAATTCTGTGACTCAGATGTACGTTATCGAAAGTTTCAAACTGAGGCCTCTGGTACTAGTAGACTTCTCTTAGCCAGGTATTCCCTCTTTGCTTTCCTTTATATCAACCTTGTCTCGCCTGTCAGGCGCTATTTTGCTTCCAAGGTAGCAGAATCCCTTCATTTCGACTACTTCCTGGTCTCAGGTTTGACAGAAGTTCTTTGCTAATCTCATTTCTGCTACACCTCAATACTTCCGTCTTTCTAGACCCTTCATTCCATTCGAAAGACCCTGAAGTGATCCTCTCTTTCACTGTGGGTAACAGTGATGTCAGCCTAATAATGTTTTCAAAGTGATACTGGCATAATTTTCACTTATCTGGGTCTCGATATTTGAGTTGCGTGTCTCTTCATAAAATAAGCTGACATACCCAGAGGCGTCCAGTCTTCTCATCTACCTTTCTCAGACGTTGCCCTATCATCACTTGAACATTAGTACATCTAAAACAACAACCAGGAGATTGTATTTACGAGAATTCACAATCAGATGACACTTGTAAAAATTAAGGCATCAAAATGTTTCTAGTAGCGTACGCCGCGAACGACATGTCGCAACGTACCGGGTGATCAAAAAGTCAGTATAAATTTGAAAAGTGAATAAATCACGGAATAATGTAGATACAGAGGTACAAATTGACACACATGCCTGGAATGACATGGGTTTTTATTAGAACCGAAAAAATAGAAACGTTCAAAATCTGTCCGACAGATGGCGCTTCATCTGATCAGAATAGCAATAATTAGCATAACAAAGTAAGACAAAGCAAAGATGATGTTCTTTACAGGAAATGCTCAATATGTCCACCATCATTCCTCAACAATAGCTGTAGTCGAGGAATAATGTTGTGAACAGCACTGTAAAGCATGTCCGGAGTTATGGTGAGGCATTGGCGTCGGATGCTGTCTTTCAGCATCCCTAGAGATGTCGGTCGATCACGATACACTTGCGACTTCAGGTAACCCCAAAGCCAATAATCGCACGGACTGCGGTCTGGGAACTGGGAGGCCAAGCATGACGAAAGTGGCGGCTGAGCACACGATCAACACCAAACGACGCGATCTTTCACGCGTCTAGCAATTTCATGATTTACACTAGACGCAGACAGCTGGGCTACACCGATTCCATCCCGGGCAGTACGGGGTGGTGGCAGGAAGGGCATCCAGCCACCCCCTCAAATGAACCCTGCGAAATCCGATTGTAGCCGTGCCGACTGCGGGACAAGGCAGAAGAAGAAGAATTCAAATACAGAGATATGTAAACAGGCAGATGACGGCACTGCTGTCGGCTACGCTGGCACAGCTGGCAGATCGCTTACTGCTGCTACAATGGCACTGTACTGGTAGTTAAGACAGCTTGGCTGCGGAAGTGGAAGGGTAGCCCAAAACATAGACAGACAACAGTATTCACAATTACAAGTACCCAAGCTTTAATGATCTTCCAGCAATAAAGGCTCTTAACAAATCTCAATTAAGCAAGGACATAAACTTGGTTACAAACATATGTTAACCTTCAACCAGTGAATAACCTCAATAAAGAATTACCAATCAATAAAACGTAGATAAAGGACTGCTTTACAAGAATGCTTAAATTATGTAAAATCATTAAAGGTAAGTTACAAATTTTATGTTAAGCTTCAACAGGTGAATAACCCCAATAAAGAATTCTCATTTAAATAAAACATAGATAGGAAAATGCCTTACCAAAATGCTTGAATTGTGTAAAATCATGAAAAGCTGAGTTACAACTTTTCTCACAAACTACTGAGGAATTTACGGCAAATAAACAAGTTTGATCTGTTTAACCAGAAGGTAACTGCCAAGTCCAAGCGACCGAAGCCACTCAGAGCGGACGACCGCCCCAACGCTGGTGATCAACCGACATCATCACGGCCCAGTGGCCACCGTGCTAAAACAGACTAACGTTTCGGTAAGCGACCGACAGCAACACAGGAGTAACAGTGACTGGAAGACGGCGAAGACGGCGTACGCCTTACGAAACAAGGCACACCCTGAAGCGGGAGCAGGCACAGCTGACTAGCGGCCATACAACCGCGAGCAAACAAATCTCACGCCGCCCGTACTAACGCGGGAAATGATAGCGAGCGACAAGACGCCACGCGCAAAGCAGCAACCGCGCCTACCCCTCGACCGCAGAATGTGCCCTGTCTCCTTGTCTATGGTAATACAATTTATAGCACACAAGAAACGATTTAATAATGGAATTAGTTCAACGCAAGATCAGTTAACAGTTAGGTCCAGTAAAGATTTACCAACGGATTTACATTCAAACCAACTTCCGGACCACAGGCGGAAATTAGTAAACTTGGCATGAGTTTTCACCAGACCGATAAACAAGAAATCAAATTAAACAGTTGCCAAAAATACAGTCACGATACGCAAGCCCTTCAAGACCTTGCTATCTTACTCACAGTTATCATTAACGGCGAAACATACACAAATGAATGACAAGAAATTCACGATTGAAAGAAAAAAAAACACACCACAAAGGTTAAATTAATTAACTTGCAGACGAGCTAGTCTCTGAAAGCTCAGTTCCACAAGATTAGGACTAACCTCACTCGGCAGCAATACTTTTGTGTGAGTGATAACTAGGTTGCCCAAACAGGACTCCAAAACCCAAAACAACAGGTCACACGTTAGCTGTCTTGTTCTCGGATACTAGGCACCACCGGGCTAAGACAATCGCGACAAAAATATCTCTGAAATTACAGCTGCCTGCAGCAAAACAAATGAGTCAGGGTGCATGAACGTAAAGCACAAGCCACTGTTCCAGCCGGAGCGTAACCTTTCCAATGCACATACGGACAGAACAACACACGTGGGCATAAAGGGAGCAGCAGATGCGTACCAAGCACACTATACTGCGCCAAAATACGATCCACTGCTCCCGGAGCTGGTGTCTGCTCGCTGGACTGCCGCAACTCTCTGTCCCCCGGAAAGCGATGCTGACTGCCGCCTTGCTCAACGCTCCCTTCTCGGCCGTGCACAACCACTCTTCTCTTGTCGCCTCAGAGTGCGGCCGCAATGTCCGTTCTCCCCTGCTGTCCGACCCAGACCCCTGTACCGGCACTCACTCCGTCGTTAGGAGCCGCTCCGACAGGAGGCGCTCGCGATCGCACATAGTGCCAACCTCAACCAGAGGAGCAATCGATATCGGCTTTCGCAGTCGAAGGCCCACTCGCATACCCTTGATGACTGCACCACACAAAGTTTTACACCTAGCTTGGGCCCGTAAACACCGACATTAGACTGTTCATGACTGGAAACATGTTGCCTGGTCGGACGAGTCTCGTTTCAAACTATATAAACGGATAGATGTGTATGGGTATGGAGACCACCTCATGAATCCATGGACCCTGCACGTCAGCAGGGGACTGTTCAAGCTGGTGGAGGCTCTGTATCGCTGAGGGCCGTGTGCAGTAGTGTGATACGAAACTCCTGATACGTCTAGATACGACTCTGACAGGTGACACTAATGTAAGCAACCTGTCTGATCATCTGCATCCGTTTATGTCCAATGTGTATTCCGACGGACTTGGGCAACTCCAGTAGCACAATATGACACCCCACACGGTCAGAATTGCTATAGAGTAGTTCCAAGAACATTCTTCTGAGTTTAAACACTTCCACTGACCACCAAACTCCCCAGACTTGAACATTACAGAGCACGTCTGGGATGCCTTGCAACGTGCTTTTACGGATTTATGGACAGCCCTGTAGGATTGACGGTGTCAGTTCTCTGGGGACATCTAACGTTCCGCCTGGTGTGACCATTATGCAAAATACTCATGAAACGCTGAGTGCGGAGAAGATTGCTTAATTGCAAGTGGAGCAGATACGCTTGTCTGTTGAGACACTCTTTCCGTTTCTAATGAGCTGGCCGCTGTGGCCGAGCGGTTCTAGGTGCTGCAGTCCGGAACCGCGCTACTGCTACGGTCGCAGGTTCGAATCCTGCCTCGGGCATGGATGTGTGTGATGTTCTTAGGTTAGGTTTAAGTAGTTCTAAGTCTAGGGGACTGATGACCTCAGATGTTAAGACCCACAGTACTTAGAGCCATCTGAACCATCAGTTTCTAATGAACTCTTATTTATGAAAACTTCTAAATACTTAGTGTGACACAATTTATACTGATAGAACTTTCAGGTGTTACACAAAGCTTTTTTGGGCTATTTACGACTCATGAGCTTGTTAATGGACAATTTAATCCAATGGCTTTTTTCTTTGTTGAACCATAAGAAGCTGCTGAATGTCGTAACCTATGTCTGAAATTGTCTCCGTCAATAATGTTTTCAGAGTTTGAGCCAAATTTCAAAATACTACATTGCAATGGGAGCAGTTAAAGGGTTTTGAAAAAGTGATCCTTCAATGTTTTTTGCACAGTGCAGATACTTATATAGACAAAAACGCACTGTTTCTTCCATCCATGTGGGCAGAACTAAACTGGAATAGAGAGAAACCGTCAATGCTTGCGATAGGTTCCACAGCAAGGGCAATACCCAGCTGCACTCCTGTAGCCCAGTTACATAACATTTCTTGACGTACTCCGGCAAATTCAACTCGACACCAAAATTGCAATAAATTCTTCAAAAAGAAAAAAAAGGAAGTTCTTGTCAGGATTGAAAATTTATGAAGCAACACATAGCAAACTTCAAAGATGAAAAAATTACAAGAATACAATATGTGAAATTTGTTTCCTATAAGATCATGCCTGAGACAGTTCACCTCCTCGTGTCCCACCCTGAGTAATGCCAATCGAACTTGTATAGAAACCGCAAATGGTTCAAATGGCTCTGAGCACTATGGGGCTTAACTACTGTGGTCATCAGTCCCCTAGAACTTAGAACTACTTAAACCTAACTAACCTAAGGACATCACACACATCCATGCCCGAGGCAGGATTCGAACCTGCAACCGCAGCAGTCGCGCGGTTCCGGACTGCGCGCCTAGAACCGCTAGACCACCGCGACCGGCTGTACAGAAACCACTAAGTCATATTTAAGCAACAGGAGAATAATCAAAATTGTTTTCCCTTATTACTTGCAACAACGGCCTTGCCGCAGTGGATACACCGGTTCCCGTGAGATCACCGAAGTTAAGCGCTGTCGGGCGTGGTCGGCACTTGGATGGATGACCATCCTGGCCGCCATGTGTGTGTGTGTGCGAAATCTTATGGCATTTAACCGCTAAGGTCATCAGTCCATAAGCTTACACACTACTTAACCTAAATTATCCTACGGACAAACACACACACCCATTCCCGAGGGAGGACTCGAACCTCCGCCGGGACCAGCCGCACAGTCCATGACTGCAGCGTCTCTGACCGCTCGGTTAATCCCGCGCAGGCCGCCATGCGCTGTTGCTATTCTTTAGCCGGCCGAAGTGGCCGTGCGGTTAAAGGCGCTGCAGTCTGGAGCCGCAAGACCGCTACGGTCGCAGGTTCGAATCCTGCCTCGGGCATGGATGTTTGTGATGTCCTTAGGTTAGTTAGGTTTAACTAGTTCTAAGTTCTAGGGGACTAATGACCTCAGCAGTTGAGTCCCATAGTGCTCAGAGCCATTTGAACCATTTGTTGCTATTCTTTCGGGGTGCACTCAGCCTTGTGATGTCAATTGAGGAGCTACTGGACCGAATAGTAGCGGTTTCGGTCAAGAATACCATCATAACGACCGGGAGAGCGGTGTACTGACCCCACGCCCCTCCTAACCGCATCCTCCACCGAGGATGACACGGCGGTCGGATGGTCCCTGTAGGCCGCTCGTGGCCTGGAGACGGAGTGCTTTTTTTAATTACTTATAACAGAAAAATGTTTCACAGCTTCGACTAGAAGTATGTAAGTTACTATCTGCTTCGAACGGGAGGTTTTGGTGTATAGCTTTTTTTATAAGCCCCCTAAGTCGGTGAAATGCCCAGTTCGCGTGATTCTGAATCGTAAGACAGTCCCCGCAGACTGCTAACACAGGGCGGTACTTACCGGACTCAGCTGAACCGTCCTCACACAGGCTCCATTGACGTCAATTGTTCCATCTTGGCACCTGTCAGGAACTTCGATGCTCTTGCGCCTCTCAAACTGGTACGTCCGCCCGTGGGCCCTTCTGAGAGTGGTGGAGTTGACAGGGGGCTCCGTCGCAAACACCGCAGCTTAGAGGACGAGAAACAGCGACAGCACTCGCAACCACATCCTCGCCGCTTCAGGACGGAATGATGGCGCAACACGCGGAAAGCTCGCCTTTAAACCCTCAGCTGACCCCAGAGCCTGAGTGTGGGCGTTTAACAACGCAAAAGGGAACCCACGACAGCAGGAAACGTCGCCTGGTGGATCTTTGCCAGTCTCAGCTGCGCGGGTTCTATTACGCATGCATCGCAATAGCCGATTGCAGCGGGGGAATCACTCGGGATGGAGGCAAATGGAAACAGCGACAAAGCCACGCTCTGCTTCTCTCCCTTTGTGGTCCCTATCTTCCTCACGTTATCCTCTGTTTTTGTACATTTTAACGATATTTTATGATCTAAAGCTGATTGCTAGCGCAATCGAAAGCGGTAATATCATTTTATAAACTCTTAGCGTACACAATTATAGTTTGTATGATTGATGTGACTGTAAGTTAAATTTATGCTGTTATTTACACTAAAAGAAAAGCCTTTCTTAACTGTTAGACGCAAGAACAGATCTTTTTTTAATTTCGAAGATCATACATAACACAGAACGAAGCCAGTGAATATTTGTACACTCGTGTTCAGGAAAAACAGAACACCTTGAACAACTAGAGATAGGAGGTTCATACGCATAGGACATGTACATCAGTATGTTTTGCAGAAATGATTATCATTTCAGTCATCTCGGTTCAGTATGTGTTCTGTTGCCTAGTAGACAGGCCGGCCGCTATGACCGAGCGGTTCTAGGCGCTTCAGAGGCCCTATTCTGTATCGTTTATACCGACTGGTGTATTAGGTTAGTCTCGGTAGTGACGTCATTTTCGGTTCTTTATCGAAATATCCTATTCAGTAGACTTCTGAGACTTGTTAGCGAACGGTCCTCCCACCGATTTTGCACACAATTGTACCGAGAGGTTTTGGATTTCGGTTTGGCCCTGTCGATCGATGGGCTGTGGTTTATGTACACCTATAATTTGTTATTTTAAACATATTTAGCAGTTTTAACTTTGGATTTAGTGATTATGTTACTAAAGAATCACTAGAGGACGCATCCAGTTGGAAAGTGAGTTCGTAATAGACTATTTTCCTTTATTAGAAATATGATTAGGTTAGGTTGTTACTGTGAACGATTAAATCCCACTCTCCCATAAAAAAATAGAAAAAAAAGTGTTCGGTCAATATTCTCTTAAAATACGTGTTATTTTTATGCAAATAAGAGTTTAAAGATCATTAAATATCAAGACATCGGGTCTACTTTCGTATATTACTTGAGTGTGAACTGACGTTACTAGTGGCTTTGTGTACTTTTTCCCACAAATGGGTTAGTTAGTAGTTATCGAAACGTGTTTACAACTTTCAAGTAACAATGGAAAGCAATTATGCGAAGCCTGATATTGGAAACCTTCCAAATTATCACTCATTTATGACTTTAGCAGCACTGTTTGGCAACGAAGTCAGCCTACGTTCCTCTACACAGTACTACAAGAATTGAGCATTGCCTGTCTGTTGTTAGGCGTTGCCAAATGGTTAGCGCGCGTGAATACGATACGAAACGCTACGGCTTCGAGCACGTATGGGGTACAAAATATTTTTTCGCTCTTCATATATGCAACACGTTATAAGACAATGTTATTCGTGTAAGTGAAGATTTTTCTGCAATATTTGTTATTACTTACTTGTAAGAGCCCACTTCCTCAGTAATGATTTCGTGATTTCTGTGTGTTTAAAAATCGAAATATGAAATTGATGTGAATGAAACAACCGAGAGTGACCTTTATATTTTTTTCGTGTCAGAAATAATTGACCATTCTTTCGGAATATGTAGCGATTTCCGAGTATGCAGTTCGACAGGAATGTAAGAAGACAGTGGGTTCAAGTGTGTGTGACATCTTATGGGACTTAACTGCTAAGGTCAGCAGTCCCTAAGCTTACACACTACTTAACCTAAATTATCCTAAGGACAAACAAACACACCCATGCCCGAGGGAGGACTCGAACCTCCGCCGGGACCAGCCGCACTGCCCATGACTGCAGCGCCTAAGACCGCTCGGCTAATCCCGCACGGCGACAACTTAAAATACTGGGAATGTAAATAGCAGCAGTCTTCTTCATAATCTTGCTTGTCACAAGTATTTATCTGCGGTCGAATCCTCAACAACAATAGACAGAGATGAAAGATCTCCGCCGTAATATTTTTAAAACATTAGCACCATATATGAAACATTTTAATTCGTGAGAAGCATGTTATAAACTTGGACGAACTGCAGGAGCTCGAAATTGCGATTTTTCAATTTTGTTTTAATACCCAAGTCGTTGACATATGATATAGGGAAGTGGGCTACCTTATCATTTGGATCTCTTGCAGCGAGTTATAACCACATTCTGTTTATCTTCTTATTCGTTGAAACTCTCAGAACCAATTTTTCGAGCTCATTTTCCGAAAAGTAAACTCCAAAACACGATGTCAGTGTGAATGAGAAGAAGATGACATAATGCGGCATTTACGACAATCTGCAGAATACGGTCAAATACGGTATCTTTTCGGTACTTGGAAGAATAGCGCGCCTGTGTCGTCTCCTAGCCGCTTTGTGTTCGTGGCGCCATGTGTGCTGCAGTGCGCATGCGCGGATCTGCGGCTGCTTGCTTTTGATTGGCTTGCCCGACACAAACCGACAAAAGCGCTTCGGTTCTCTAGACCTGAACGGTATCGCTTCCTAAATACATACTGAATAACGCAGGGGCACTAATTCGAGTACTAGACCGTTCGGTGTTCTTGAGTACCGAAACGATAGCGGAAAGATACAGAACAGGCACCCAGTCCGGAACCGCGCTGCTGCTCTCGTCGCAGGTTCGAGTCCTGCCTCGGGCATGGACGTGTGTGATGTCCTTGGGTTAGTTAGGTTTAATTAGTTCTACGTCTAGGGGACTGATGACCTCAGATGTTAAGTCCCATAGAGCCAATGAACCATTTGAACCTATTAGACACTGGGTTGTTCGTGGGCCAGATAACTTGTTCCACACATGACGACTTCGACGCTTAAAAGGCGCGGACGGCGTCCTGTGATAAGCCATCCATGCTGCGTTCACCTGGCTCCAAAGTTCATCTGTGGTGGTTGGCAATGGGTCACAGCACTGTACTCACCGTTTAACCATATCCCACACATTTTCGGCTGGCTAAAGACTGGTGATACGGCAGACCGTGGCAAAAGGATGACGTCCTATGACACAAACAGGGCTCATCATCGTGCAACAAAATGTGGTCGTGCATTGTTTTGCCGAAAAATGGTGTCTGGGGTGTTGTGCAGAAAGAGGTCACAGGATATCATTCACATAGGTCACACTGATCACCGTGCCCTCGACACGCGCCAACTGTGATTTGTGATCGTACCCAACAGCAACCCACACCGTAAAAGGCCTCGAGTTGGGACTGTGTGCCTTGTGTGAATGCAGTCACTGTGATGCCGCTTCCCCTGTATGCCGTGAACCAAGATCCAGCCATCATTTTCAAACAAGCAGAACCTGGATTCGTCTGAAAACACTATCTGATGCCATTCATGTCCCCAGTGACGTCATTCCAAACACCATTGCCGTGTGGCATGTTTCTGCACATTCGTCAATGATTGACGAAGAAGTGGACGACGCGCACGTAACCCATGAGGTAATAAATGGCGGCCGACTGTCACCCCTCATAGTGTACGATGTGTTACACTGCTCCACAGTTGCACCATAGCTGAGGACGACGCAGATCTGTCCTGCAATATCATTCGGATGAGGTGTCGATCGTCTGGTGGGTTGGTCTGGGTGGCGCGACCTGACCCATCTGGCCGTGTCCTGTGGCCTTCCATGAACCATCCTCCACGCACCCGTTGGATTGCAGAAACACTTCGTCCCACATGAGCAGCAATTGCTTGGATGGCTGCATCACTCTCTCACGACAATACCAAGTTTTCTGTCAAACTCGCTGATTTGCCCTTATGGTACGCGCGTACATCTGCGAGGTATGCTGCACGTCTGCTCAAGCCACACTGATCCATTACCTTGGGCTTATAGCGACAACGTGCGGCCCCTCCCGCCGGAGATTCGAGTTCTCCCTCGGGTATGGGTGTCTGTGTTCTTCTTAGCATAAGTTACTTTAAGTAGTGTGTAAGTCTAGGGACCGATGACCTCACCAGTTTGATCCCATTGGAATTCACACACATTTGAACATTTATAGCGACAACGGGAGCCGCAGGCACATTTGCCGGTAGGTGGTGTGGCACCACGATATCGATATTGACATGGTTCTAATGCTAGCCATTTCTGTAGAACGTACTAATATACATATCCTATCACTAGTCGTTCAAGGTGTTATATTTTTTTTGTTTCATTTTATTTTATTTTTTTACATGAGTTACTCCGTAACTTCATAAAACTGAGTGAGCATACTTTGATTTGAATTCTAATATCAAGCATCCCTACCAGAATGTAAACCCATTTTGCACAACTGGCCATTAAAATTGTTACACCACGAAGATGACGTGCTACAGACGCGAAATTTAACCGACAGGAAGAAGATGTTGTGATATGCAAATGATTAGCTTTTCAGAGCATTCACACAAGGTTGGCGCCGGTGGCAACACCTACAACGTGCTGACATGAGGAAAGTTTCCAACCGATTTCTCATACACGAACAGCAGTTGACCGGCGTTGCCTGGTAAAACGTTGTTGTGATGCCTCGAGTAAGGAGGAAAAATGCGTACCATCACGTTTTCGATTTTGATGAATGTCGGATTGTAGCCTATCGCTTTTGCGGTTTATCGTATCGCGACAGTGCTTCTCGCGTTGATCGAGATTCAGTGATTAGAAGAATATCGAATACGTGGGTTCAGGAGGGTAATACGGAACGCCGTGCTGGATCCCAACGGCCTCGTCTCTTTAGCAGTCGAGATGACAGGCATCCAATTCGCATGGTTGTAACGGATAGAGCAGCCACGTCTCGATCTCTGAGTTAACAGATGGGTACTTTTGCAAGACAACAACCATCTGCACGAACAGTTCGACGACGTTTGCAACAGCATGGACTATCAGCTCGGAGACCACGGCTGCGGTTACCCTTGACGCTGCATCACATACAGGAGCGTCTGCGATGGTGTACTCAACGACGAACCTGGGTGCACGAATGGCTAAACGTCATTCTTTCGGATGATTCCAGGTTCTGTTTACAGCATCATGATGGTCGCATCCGTGTTTGGCGACATCGCGGTGATCGCACATTGGAAGCGTGTATTCGTCATCGCCATACTGGCGTGTCACCCGGCCTGATAGTATGGGGTACTATTGGTTACACGTCTCGGTCACTTATTGATCGCATTGACGGCACTTTGAACAGTGGACGTTACATTTCAGATGAGTTACGACCCGTGGCCCTACCCTTCATTCGATCTCTGCGAAACCCTACATTTCAGCAGGATAATGCACGACCGCATGTTTTAGGTTCTGTACGGGCGTTTCTGGATACAGAAAATGTTCGACTGCTGCCCTGGCTAACACATTCTCCAGATCTCTCACCAATTGAAAACGTCTGGTCAATGGTGGTCGAGCAACTGGTTTGTCACAATAAGCCAGTCACTACTCTTGATGAACTGTGGTATCGTGTTGGAGCTGCATGGGCGGTGTACCTGTACGCGCCATCTAAGCTCTGTTTGACTCAATGCCCAGGCGTATCAAGGCCGTTATTACGGCCAGAGGTGGTTGTTCTGGGTACTGATTTCTGAGGATCTATGCACCAAAACTGCGTGAAAATGTAATCACATGTCAGTTCTAGTATAATATACTTGTCCAATGAATACCCGTTTATCATCTGCATTTCTTCTTTGTGTAGCAGTTTTACTGGCCAGCAGTGTATTAACACAATATAAATGTGTATACACACTGTTTCTTCACTCAAACTGTCAGCCAATATGTCACACACTTTGATGAACTAAAACTTGATTATTGTCCTCTTAAAGTTTTACCTGAGAAAGTGCAGACGAATATCTATATGTTTTGTCCTCGGATGATGGAAGTCTGTAGATGTCAACTTTACTGCGCTTTGATTGTCGCAGTGCATGACTGGTGCGTTATTTCCTCGTTGACCGAGCTCAGTTTGTAGCTATTGAACTGGATAGCTTCCTGAACTGTCGACGCTATCACCATGTATCCCGCCTCGGCGGTACAGAGTGCTACAGTTCGGTGTTTGTGCGTATTCCACGCAACACCGCCTTTCTGGTAACTGAAAAAAATAAACATATGCAGTACATGAACTCCTATGCAGAGTGTTCCGGTAATAGCCTGCAAAAATGTAACACCATATAGTAAATGCTCCACTGAACATTTTGATGTAGGGAACCTGGGATCGGAGATGTGGAAGTAAACTTGTCTCTGATTTGTGTATCATTACTGTTTTCCAGTTTATTTACAATTAACATGTGTACAAGTTTACGTGTACTGTATATTTATTTAAGTGTACGTTCTTTATTTCCTGCAAGGAAACAAGGAGGACCAGCCTGATTATTAAGAAGTCCTGACGCAGGCCGTTTGAATGGCCACCTGATCTGGAGGTTCGTACAAAGAGTTCTATCTGAGTTTTTGGAGAACGTGCCATTGGCTGTTCATGAGAGTGTGGATGTTCGCAATGCTGTATATGCTGGTCGCTGGGCTGGCGAGGGACTCCTATTCCACGGCCTGCTGGGTCACCTGACCTGAATCCCCTTGCTTATTTCCGTTGAGGATATCTAAAGCTAATTGTGGATGAGACCCCTGTGGATACGGAGATGGAATTAGTTGCCAGAATTGTAGTTGTGATTCGAAAAACACCAAGGATATTTGCCAGGGTGCGTCAGAATATTGTTCGCCCATGTCAGGCTTGCATTGAGATTCATGGCGTTAGTTTCAGCACATTTTGTAAGATATAGTGCAAATGATACGTTAATTGTGTGAATGATGGTATTTTCAGTTAACTGTAAGTAATGTAAATAAAAAAGTACACAGTAATGCGGTTTTTTTTTTCTATTATCTCCTTAACCTGGTTTCACCGAGCGCGGGTTCACTACCTCAAACTGTTGAGTGGAGCATCCTCTATGCCCTGTTAAATTTTTGCATCCTCTTACGGAAACGGCCTGTATGTAGGATCGTTAGCCTAGTCTGCATCACAATATCCAGTTATTTCGACGCAGTCTTCTTTAGTAAAACAGTCGCAGATCCTTTGTTCCCTGAAGGCATCAGAGAACCCGTTTCACAGCGAGCGAGTGTTATTTGTGCGTGTCGCTGCAGTACTGACTTTCCATTTTTGAAGCATATGAAATACGGGTCCTTTCACTTGTGCAAGATTCAGCAGGTATCCTGTCAACTGTTTGTAGTGCATGTTGTCTCTCCTTTCACTAGGATTTTTATCACAATATAACGTCTCACAAGTCATTTTTGTGTAGTATTTGTGTCCACATGCCTTTTTCTTAAATCCAGCGACAAATCACACGCTTGCGACAGGTGTTCCCCACTCCTAGTAGGATACAGCCCTCCAGCCCGAGTATCTTCAGTTCTTCTAATTCTGAAAAAAAAAGATGAAAAAATTTTTTAGTCCCATATACTATAAATTAAACAAATGTTACGCAAGAAACTTTCGGCAAGGTTACGAATACTGGAGTATTATTGATCTCTTAATTTATATGACAGTTTCTCACACATCTACTTGACGTACTCAGTCCGAAGACTAGTTTGGTTGAGTTCTACAAGTTAGCCTACCTTGCGCAAGCTTCTTCATCTTTGAATAATTACTGCAACCTATATACATTTACCAGCTTACTTACCTTCATCTCCAATTGTTAACCCTCACACGTGTCGAATTGATGGCTCTTTGATGCTCCTGAATGTGTCCAATCAAACTTCCGTTCCTTTAGTGAAGTCGTAACATAACTAGTTTTTTCTCCTTTCTCGATTCAGTGACTTTTCATTGGTACAGTGACCATATCTCAAAAGCTTCTAAACTCTTCTTGTCTAAATTGTTTATCTTCCTCGTTTCACTTCCGCACAAGCCTGCACCCCACACGAATACCTTCAGAAAATATTTCCTAATACTTACATATCTATTGGAGTTAACATATTTCATTTCGCAAAAAAATTGTATTGTTATTACATGCTTGCATTTTATAGCCTCTATACCGCTGTTGCTGTTTGTTATTTTGCCGCACCAATAGGAAAACTCCACTACTATGTCTTGGTGTCTCATTTCCTGATCTAACTCTATCAGCATCACCTAATTAAATTCCGGTGCATTCCCTAATGCTTGTTTTACGTTTGTCAATATTGACCTTACGACAGCTTGGCGAGGCAGTATCCATTCCATGAAACCGAATGAGAATGTAACAAGGTCACTGTGTGGTGCAATAGCATAATTGGTCCATGCTTTATCAGCGATGCTACCAGCAATTGTGCTGTTTATATGGAAATGTTACAAGAGTTCGCGCTGCCACAGTTTGATCCCCTGCGACATGAAATCATATCTGGGAGGATGCAGCTATGCCTCAGTGGCCCATAAATATCTTTAAGTATCTAGGCAAAATGTTTCCGGACGGGAGACTTATCGAAATGATCCCATTTGGTGTCTGCCAATATCACCTGATCTCACATCACTAGACTGCTTCCTGAGAGATTACGTAAAGGATCAGGTGTACAGAATCAAGATTGCAGACTACAGGACTTGAAGACACCCATTCACAGTTCCTGAAGGGGGCTTAGGGAGCAATTAAATTCCTACGGCCCATTCTACTCGTGGTAGATGCATTGACATGAGTGGATGAGGAAACATAACTTTATGAATTATGTTTTTACATGTTACAGTTACTAAAGTCGGAAGTTGTAAGGATAATTAATGGCCACTGCGTTTTTACATAATGATTCTGGTAATGTAGAAGTAAGGGGAGAAGACTGAAGTAAATTTCTTCGATTAAGGGTATCTAGTCCTAGAAAAGTAACTTTACTGCTGTATGAGTATATATGCATTTCTTCTTTCGGTGTGGACGGCTACAGGAACATAGAAAGGCCAGCGTAAACGTCACGTCGATGTCTTGGCCTTGCACCGCACTTTTCGGGGGTGGATTTGGATCAATGTTGCCCAAAAGCTATTCCAGTGTCACTTCTTGTGCCTAACAGTGTATATACTGAGAGAGAGTGGAGAGGGGGGGGGGGGGAGTAGGGTGGAGGAGAGAGTATAGAATTTTCACAGACCAATTAAAATGACAAACTTAAATAATTATTCGTTTTTTTTTGCAAGGTGTGGCAGTTCCCCAAATGTCTTGAAGCAATACGTTCTGCCAAGACCGTCAAAAATTTTATTTCCCTCAATTGGCCAACTTCTGTACCAATACCATTATCAAGTGGCATCACCAGACAGATACAAGGGAATATTACGTAGATGAGGCCAACGTAAAACAACAATTATTTGCATCTCACTTTCATATATGTCTGTGTTTTCACGCTCACATATTTACTTAAAACGTCCTTGTGTCTGACTCAAGTTGATATTGGTATTTCGATATAAACTAAATAACTGAAGAAAATCAAGTTTGACAGTCGTTGCGCAAGGTACCGTACAGCCACATTCTGTGAGCATCTGTCAAAAGCCTGAATAATCACCCCGCAGCGCGGACAGTTGCGAGACATAGAGGAAGAGAGTCAGTGCGGATCTGGAAGGCGCGCGAGGGATGTGGTACCTTGCCGACTCCAGTGGCGTGGCCAGATGATCGAGGTTCCTCAGACGAGGATCGATGGCGTGTGTGGCACTCTGGTACCGCGCGCCGCGGAATTTTAATTCCCGCCAGACGTCATGGACGTCGAAGAACGCTAGAGGTCTCTGCACCATCGCGCCATAAGCTGTGGCTGCGCGCACCTTCTGGCCCGCATTTAGTGTGAGGGCGCCACAGTGGAACACGTGGTTGCAGCGGCCAATAGCGGCGTCCCCAATAGCGTACTTAAGCGCCTGCCTCTCGCTCAGCCTGCCAGTCTAACCTTGCGTGCGTCTCAGGACGTACCGCCTCGCCTTAGCGTATTTACTTTCGTGTTTTGTTTACGAATGGACGCGGTTGTCTAGTTAGGTTTTCTTGACTCTGTTGTTTCGTTAGTGTTGTTGTCATAAAGTCCTTCGTTGGTCGTGTCCGTCCTCTCCCGTTGTCCCACCGCGTTTTCCGTCACTTCAACCCTGCGACTATTCCGTTCGCCATTACAACAGACAAGATCGAAGTTGTCCCACAGATTCCCGATTGGTATTAAATCTGGGGAGTCTGGTGGCCAGGGCAGAACGGTAAACTCATCCTGGTGCTCTTCAAACCACGGACGTACACTGCGATCTGTGTGACACCTTGTATTGTCCTGCTGATAGAGGCCATCGTGGCGAGGAAAAATGTACTGCATGTAGCGGTGGACACGGTCTCCAAGAATAGATGCACACTTGTTTTGATCCATTGTGTCGTCCGGAATGACGAGATCACCCAGGGAATGCCACAAAAACATTCCCCAGACCATAACGTCCTCTCCTCCAGCCTGGACCCTTCCCACGATTGCTGGAGGATGCTTGCTTACAGACGTTGCCCGCCATACACGCCAACAGCCGTCACGAACTGCAGTGCTGGAACCCTTCCAGTCTTCACCGCCGATGAACAGCAGTCAAGGTGGATACATGAATAAGGAAAAAAAAAGGAAACGTTTCCTAAACCCCTCATTTTAATCTGTATTTTATTCTCTATGTGAGTCGTAAAACTTGCAGTAGAGTAGAGAAGCATATGTACTTTATGACATGTTGTTCGCGGCGTGGTACCTTAGGCGTAATTTTTGCAACTGTCATCTGATTGTGATTTCTCGTAAATATAATGCCATGGTTGCAGTTTTTAATGTACTAACGTTCAAGTGATGATAGGGCAACGTCTGAGAAAGGTAGATGAGAAAACTGAACGCCGCTGGCAATATCAGCTTATTTTATGAAGAGACACGCAAAGCAAATATCGAGGACCCAGGTATGTGTAAATTATGCCAGTATCATTTTAAAAACTTTAGTAGCCTGACATCATTGTTATCCATAGTGAAAGAGAGTATTAATTACAGGGTCTTTCGAATGGAATGAACGGTCTAATAAGCAAAAGTACGGAGTGAAAATAAATGAAAGAAAGACAGAAGTATTGAGGAGTAGCAGAAATGAGATTAGCAAAGAATTACTCTCAAACCTGAGACCAGGAAGTAGATGAAGTGAAGGGATTCTGCTACCTTGGAAGCAAAATAAAGCCTGACAGGCGAGACAAGGGTGATATAAAGGAGAGCAAACAATTGTATGGTAGTGAATCATGGACTGTGGGAAAACCAGATCATAAGAAAATGGAAGTGTTTGGGATGTGGTGGTGTAGAAGGGTGTTGAAAATTAGGTGGACTGGTAAGAAATGAGGACAATCCGCAGAATCAGCGTACAGAGGAACACATGGTAAACATTCAAAAAAATAGGGAATAGGATGATAGGACGTGTTAAGACATCAGGGAATCGTACTAGACAGGGAATCTTACTAGAGGGATCTGTGCCAGGTAAACACTGTGGTAGGAGATACAGATTGGATTATATCCTATGAAGAACAGAGGACGTCGGTTGAAAATGTTGTTATAAAGCCGCGTCCACACTGGGTGCAGTGCACCACGCAGCATCACAGCACGCACAAAATCTCGGCGCCGAACGGCGCTTAGCAGCACGGAACTGCGCAGAATGTAAGAGTGTTCGTGTGAGCAGCAGTGTTCCGGCAACTACGTGCGCGCTTCAGTAGCAATGGAAAAAAAGAAAAGCCATCCAAACAGAGCCGCACACGAACGCACCATTTCCTCTGATGTACTGAACTAGCTCGCTGTTGCGCAAGGCGGCAATGTTTCACGTTTACAACGGCCGTGCCACTCTGCGCTGAACCTCTTTTAACTCTCACCAATGCATTTTCCGCAACGTGTAATATCTAAGAACAGAGGGGATTCCGTGCCAACCACCGAAAAAAAAAAACTGAAATTTCGTTAATAGGCACAACAAAAGGCATGTCACAATATAAGCTTTCGGCCAATAAGACCCTTGCCGAAAATGGACGACACACAAACACACACACACACACACACACACACACACACACACACACACACACACACACACAAACGCAAACAATTCACCCACGCATGACTGCAGCCTCTGCCAGCAGAAACCACACTGCCCCCAGTAGCAATATCGATCTATCCATCTATCCACAATTACTTCTCCTCTCAAGAGATTACCTACAAACAAATCCAGGGTACAGCTATAGGTACCCTCATGGCACCATCCTATGCCAAACTATTCATGAACCACCCAGAGGAATCCTTCCCAACCTCAACAGTTCCACACCCGTTAGTTCCACCTGGTCCTACTCAACCGCACAAACTACCTTCCCAGTTGTTGACCTCCACCTCAAAGATTACTACATCAGTACCTCTGTACTGATCACATGGAATACCTCCACTTCGACAGCTGCCACCTGTTCCATACCAATAAGCCCCTATCATACAGCCTAGGAACTCGTGGTTGTCGCATCTGCAGTGATAAGTGGTCCCTCTCGAAATATACCAAGGGCTTCACAGACAGTAATTATCCTCACAACCTTGTACAAAAACAAATCTCCCATGCCTTATCTTCCCAGCCTCCCACAACCTCCCAAAGTCTTATTGTCTAGCCACAGAGGAGCATTCCCCTCGTAACTCAGTACCACCCAGGACTGGAGCTACTGAATTACATTCTCCACCAGGGTTTCAATTATCTCTCGTCGTGCCCTGAAATGAGAACTGCCCTGCCCACTATCCTTCCCATTCCTCCCACGGTGGTATTCCACCGTCCACCGAACCTCAACAATATACTCGTCTGTCCCTACAAACCCCTGCTCCAAACCCCTTACTTCATGGCTCACATCCATGTAATAGACCTAGATGCAAGATCTATCCCATACATCCTCCCACCACCACCCATTCCAGTTGAGTCACAAGCACCACCTGTCCCATCAAAGGCAGGGCTACTTGTGAAACCAGTCATGTAATCTACAAGCTAAGCTGCAACTACTGTGCTCCATTCTATGTGGGAATGATGAGAAACAAGCTGTCTGTTCGTGTGAATCGCCACCAACAAACTGTGGCCAAGAAACAAATCGACCACCCTGTTACTGAGCATGCTGCCCAACACGACGTCCTTGATTTCGATGACTTCTTCACAGCTCATACCTTATGGGTCCTTCCTACCAACACCAGCTGTTCTGAACTGCGCCGGTGGGATATCTCTCTCTCCCCCCACCCCCAGCTCTCCCCTGCCCTCTAACCTCCCAACTGCACCTACCTACCCTGCCCTCTCTCCACCTCATCCTTGTGCGCTCACAAGCAGTGTTGTGGGTTGGCAGGACAGCCAACACCGGGTACTAGAGGAAGCCGAAAGGCACGCGTTTTAGCTCACGCAGGCTGGCGTGAGGTCTGGAACAGTACAAGGAATTTAGACTTTAGAAAAACGGACATAGCTGGTGGAATACTTAACTTTAATCCATTAATGATGAACGTCGCTCTTGACGGTACATGATTCACAACATCAATAGTAACTGGTAATGGCGCCTTGCTAGGTCGTAGCAAATGACGTAGCTGAAGGCTATGCTAACTATCGTCTCGGCAAATGAGAGAGTATTTTGTCAGTGAACCACCGCTAGCAAAGTCGGTTGTACAACTGCGGCGAGTGCTAGGAAGTCTCTCTAGACCTGCCGTGTGGCGGCGCTCGGTCTGCAATCACTGATAGTGGCGACACGCGGGTCCGACGTATACTAACGGACCGCGGCCGATTTAAAGGCTACCACCTAGCAAGTGTGGTGTCTGGCGGTGACACCACAAGCAGCACTTCACAGTCCCTCATCCCTGCCCTGCTATTTTTCCCCCTTTTCACCCCAACCTCTTCCTTACCTCCATCCAGTTACCATTCCCAACATAGACACTGCTGCTGTTTCTCGCAGTGTGGCTTCAGCCACCATAGGTTGCAGTCATGTGTGTGTGTGTTGTCTATTTTCGACAAAGGCCTTATTGGCTGAAAGCTCATATTGTGAGTCTTTTTATTGTGCCTATCTGCGACTCAGCATCTCTCCTATATGATGAGTGGCAACTTTCCTTTACATAATACTTTTTTACATTCCATCCAGGATTTTCCATTGTTTGAAATTTCATTAAACGTGTTTATCTGTTATTAATAACATACGTTTTCAATAGTTACTGATGTAGAATTGGGGAACACAGCCTTAAAATATCTTTTATCACACTTTTAGCAACAAGAATGTTTACGCCAAGTGGAGGGATATTTTATGACCACAATAAGAAATTAAACAAAAAATAGAAATTTCATTAACTGTCGTTCATTTTCATTCACAATATACTTTTAGAAGTTGTATAGATGTATAACAAGGTTTCTGAATCTGAAAACATTAATAAATTTTAGCGAAAAGTCACATTTGTTACCAAAACTTAAATTTTTGGGTTGAGTTTTGCTGAAAAATTTAGAATAGTCACGGAATCCGATATACGAAATCATTTTAAAAAATACACATTTTTTCATAATTTTAAAATATAAACCAGAGTAGATATGATATTTTTCAAAGGTGAGAACAAAAAATGGCTCTGAGTACTATGGGACATAACATCTGAGGTTATCAGTCCCCAAGACTTAGAACTACTTAAACCTGACTAACCTAAGGACATCACACACATCCATGCGCGAGGCAGGATTCGAACCTCCAACCGTAGCAGTCGCGCGGTTCCGGACTGAAGCGCCTAGAACCTCTCGGTCACTGCGGCTGGCTTGTGGGAAGAAAGTACACCCCCCACCCCCCCCCCTCATTTGATACTGCTGGATTTAATGGTTTTACGCGACGCAACGCGACACGTATGGGCCGTGCTTGACGAAGAGCCCTTCGTAAGGCTGTTGACAAAATTTTTAAAAATGCCAAAATATTGACATGCATGATTTACACGAGCGCCACGATTGAAAATCAATGTGATGTGTTTTCTGTCAGCCTTATAGCATTCTGCAGTGCGTCATCTTGCCGAATAGTCTTCTAATCTGCCTTTATCGGACGTTGGCTGTCATCCTCTAAAAGCAGTTCCATTAAGACGGTAGTCCTGCTCGAAAATATCAAAAACCCGATATTTTTGCTTAAAATGTTCTCCAGGATGTCTACTTTATTGTAGTGTTCATACCAAGTTTGCCAGAAATTCCGTTATGGTGTTATAAGGCTATGTGTGAAAAAGTGTCACTGAGAACAATTCACAACAGGGAAAAATTACAGACATTACCGAAATCATGAACACCCTCGAATGTAAGATCTGACCAGCTTGTGTCAATTTCCGGACAAAAGCGGACGATAAACGTATCGAGCGAGCAGAGCAGCAGATGAGAGACGCTGTCAAAGAGGCCCGCAAGAGTAACCATGGCCACGAAGAATGGAGAGCAGGACGTGCTTCTGGATTTGTAAGCAATGTAGCTCAAAATTTTGAATGCGTTTTTCTCAAAACCGTATTTGTCAAATTGGCGAGAAACATAACTCGAGAACGGTACGTAGAACTTTGATCGCAATTTGATGCCGGCGTTGTAAACTTACATAACAAGTAGCCGTTTTGCGAAATCTTCAAAAGTCTATATTCGGTGTACTGTTTTGTCTCGATTTTATGGCTGTAGAAAATGACATTTGCTTCAGAACATCAGCATTTTGTTATGAATTAATGGTTTTCAATTATCCTATGTATGCAGACAGAAAATGTGTTGAAAATGACATGTACACTGAAGTGCCAAATAAACTGATATAGGCATGCATATTCAAATACAGAGATATTGACCTGCCTGGTTAGCTGAGAGCGCTAACGCGCTGCTTCCTGGACTTGGGTATGTGCGCTGGCCTCGGATCGAATTAACGACGGGGGCTGGGATGCTGGCCAGCCTGGATGTGGTTTTTAGGCGGTTTTCTACATCCCACTAGGTGAATACCGGGCTGGTCCCTACGTCTCGCCTCAGTTACACTACCCGCAGACATTTGCAACACGTTCTCACCATTTCATGATTTACACTAGACGCAGACAGCTGGGGTACAGCGATTCCATACCAGGCAGTACGGGGCGGCGGCAGGAAGGGCATCCAGCAACCCCTTCAAATGAACCATGCCAAATCCGTTTGTAACCATGCCGACCCTGCGACAACTGCGGGACAAGGCATAAGCAAAAGAAGAAAAATAATTCAAATACAAAGATATGTAAACAGGCAGAAGACGGCGCTGCTATTGGCAACGCCTATGTAAGACAACGAGTGTCTGGCGCAGCTGGTAGATCGGTTACTGCTGCTACAATGGCACGTCATCAAGATTTAAGTGACTTTGAAGATGGTGTTGTAGTTGGCGCTCGAGAGATGGGCCAAAGCATCTCCGAGGTAGCGATGAAAAAAATGTTCAAATGTGTGTGAAATCCTATGGGACTCAACTGCTAAGGTCATCAGTCCCTAAGCTTACACACTACTTAACCTAAATTATCCTAAGGACAAACACACACACCCATGCCCCAGGGAGGATTCGGGACCAGCCGCACAGTCTATGACTGCAGCGCCCCTGACCGCTCGGCTAAGAGGTAACGATGAACTGTGGATTTTCCTGTAAGAGTACTTCACGACTGTACCGTGAATATAAGGAATTCCGTAAAACATCAAATCTCTGACATTGGTGTGGCCGGAGAAAGATCCTGCAAGAATGGAACCAACCATGACTGAAGAGAAACGTTCAACTTCACAGATGTGCAACCCTTCTGTAAATTGCTACAGACTGTAATGCTGGGCAATCAACAAGTGTCAGTGTGCGAACCATTCAACTAACATCATCGATATGGGCCTTCGGAGTCGAAGGCCCACTCCTGTACCCTTGATGACTGCACAACACAACACCTCGCTTGGGCCCGTAAATACCAACATTAGACTGTTCATGACTGAAAACATGTTGCATGGTCGGGCGGGTCTCGTTTCAAATGGTGTGAACGGATGTATGTGTATGGGTATGGAGACAACCTCATAAATCCATGGATCGTGCACGTCAGCAGGGGACTGTTCAAGCTGGTGGAGGCTCTGTATTGGTGAAGGGCGTGTGGAGTTGGAGTGATACGGAACCCCTGATACGTCTAGATACGACTCTGACAGGTGAAACATATGTAAGCATCCTGTCTGATCATCTGCATCCATTCATGTCCATTGCGCATTTCGACGGACTTGGGCAATTCCAGCAGGAAAATGCCACAGCCCACACAGCCAGAATTGCTCCAAGAAAACTGTTTTGAGTTTAAACACTTCCGCTGACCACCAAACTCCCCAGACATGAATATTACTGAGTATGTCTGGGATGCCTTGCGACGTGCAGTTCAGAAGAGATCTCTCAACCCCTTTGTACTTTTACGGATTTATGACAGCCCTGTGGGACTGACGGTGTCATTCTCTGGGGGCCTCTAACGTTGCGCCTGGTGTGGTCACTATCCAAAATACACTTGAAATTCTCAGTGCGGAGAAGAGTACTTAATTGCAAGTGGAGCAGATACGCCTGTCTGTTGGTACACTCTTGCCATTTCTAATGAACTCTTCTTTCAAGGGCGCAGGGCCCATAATTCCCTTAAGTTGCTCACCAGTGTGAAAGCTACACCTGGGACGGATTTGTTGCTACATAATGATGTTGACAAAAAGTTATAATATTCTGTGGAAAACCTCTAAATACTTAGTCAGTGTGACACAATTTATACTGATCAAACTTTCAGGTGTTACACAGAGGGTTTTTGGGCTATTTACGACTCATGAGCTTGTTAACTGACAATTTATTCCAATGCATTTTTACCCTATCAGCAGTAGTTGATGAATGTAGTAATCTATGTCTGAAATTATCTTTGTCAACAAAGTTTTCAGATTCTGAAGAAAGCGTAATGGATGGTGCAAGTGAAATGGACGTAAAAACTCAAGGTTGTAAATTTCAACTGAGCTGGTGGCGAAAGGTACAAATGTTGGGACTTGCACACGAGTACTATCCCAGAAATGAAATCGGCAAGTTTCTGTCTTATGCTGGATCCTGATATGGTTGGTCAGTGTTTTAGTTGAGCGATACCTGTTGAGAAAACTTACAGGCGTTCTCTGACTACTTAGTACACTGCACGACAAAACGAAAGGATCACTCTTTCGAAAGCCCGTAACTGCCTGCCGTTGTGACGCATAAGTTTGAAATTTGGCTCAAAGCCTTGCCGCAGTAGATGCACTGATTCCCGTGAGATCGCCGAAGTTAAGCGCTGTCGGGCGTGGTCGGCACTTGGATGGGTGACCATCCAGGCCGCCATGCGCTGTTACCATGTTTTCGGGGTGCACTCAGCCTCGTGATGCCAATTGAGGAGCTACTCGACCGAATAGTAGCGGCTTCGGTCAAGAATACCATCATAACGACCGGGAGAGCGGTGTGCTGACCCCAAGCCCCTCCTATCCGCATCCTCCACTGAGGATGACACGGCGGTCGGATGGTCCCCTGAAGATGGAGAGAGTCCTGTCTACAACTTCCCTCTGTAACGGCGCAAAAGCGTGGCCCTCTCCGATGCTACCCCCGGGTTCGGCGATGTTTCGAACAGCAGGGAAATCGACAGATGCGAAAAGTGGCCACGACACAAAAGTTCTTGTGAACTGTAAGGTATTTTAGTCTATACTGGCACCAAATTTCACAAAAACTCTGCCAAACGCCACCGTGGACGTGTCACACGATGAGTAAGTCCTCACACCCCCTCTCGCCTATGTTTCACCCCTTCTTAGTATTTTTGCTCTCATGTACAGGTTGTAACCACTAGGGGCCTTTCAAAACCATTCGACAAAATTTGAACGAGGTCCGTAGCGCCAAAGGGTACTTACGGTTTTTCAACCCTCCTGTTTTCCGCCGTCTGTGACATGGTTACGCGGGAGCACAATATTAACATGTGCATGTACAAAACGGCAAAGGGCCTTTCCAAGACTCCACAGTACGGCAACATGCTCGGTGCCACCCATGCAACTTTGTTGAGCATGTTACAAACGTAGCTTCAGAAATTTCGACACCAAATCAGCCTGTTGGCTGCTTTATTGCTTGAAGTTTAGGAAACCCCTTTGACACCGCTTTGGTGCGCTTTGCTTACCTCTAGGCACTCGAGCAACCGCCAGGCTTAAATAGTACCGAAGTTCATGACAGGTACATTTCTAACATGCTCAACAAAGTTGCGTTGGTGCCACGGACGACGTCACTGTACTGGAGGTCTCAGAAAGGTCCTTTGCCGTTTTGCATACGGACGTGTTAAATTACCACTGCCGTCACAGACGGCGGAAAACAGGAGGGTTGAAAAAGCATGAGTACCCTTAGATACTTATGACATGTTCGCACATCGTCGAATGGTTATGTGCGGTCGCTGCTGGTAGCAACTTGTACAAGAGAGCAAAAATTGTGGTTGCGCTGCACATCAAAGGGGTGACATCAAGTCCAATGGGGATTGCAGCTCCACAATGTCCTTAGAGAAAGGTTGAAACGTCTAAGGGTGTCAGGAGTGTCGAAGGTTGTCAAGAACATCATATTGCCCATCTCGCTGCGAACTGTCGTTTTCTGTGGGAATCAACGCCCCAGAGGAAGGGGTGGTTTAATCGCCGACCCTTATCCTACCCCTGAGGCATTTTCACGGGGCCCGGGTTCGATTCTCGGCTGGCTCGGAGATTTTCTCCGTTCAGGGACTCGGTGTTGTTGTGTTCTTATTATCATTTCATCATCATCAGTAGAAGGCAACGGGAAGCCACCACTGGAATAACTTCCCTCGACGCTCATACGGTGGACTTCTCTGACGAGGCTTCCTCCATGACAAGACCTGCCGTAAGGCAGAACACAAAAAGTTGAAGTGAGGCATTTTAGTGTCGGTGTGTCAGAAACGTTTACCTTGATCACTCATAAGAAAACCACGTGATTTCAACACTGGATGTCGCGTTGACCCCCATCCCAGAGAGGTAAAAAAAAAAAGAGGGGAAGGAGGGAAGGTTGAAATGTGGGTAAATGGGGCTGTTACGATCTGCTGATTCTGTGGCATTGGCTACAATTTTGATGAAATTTAGTGGCAATCTGACATCATTAACCCACGTAACAGCTCACATGAACTTCTGAAATATTGTCTTTTTTTTTTGCATGCGTTGACAGCTGGTTGTCGTCGAGCCCGAGGGTAACATTTCAGGCCTCCACGCTTTTTCACCACAACCAGAGAAGGTTGTAGGCACCTTTGAGCCATATTTCAAAATTCTGCATTGCAATGGGAGCAGTTAAAGGGTTCTGAAAAAGTGACCCTTCAATGTTTTTTGCGCAGTGGAGATACTTATATAGACAAAAACGCCCTTTTTCTCCCATCCATGTGGGCAGAACTAAGTTGGAATAGAGAGAAACCATCAATGCTTGCGATAGGTTGTAACAACACCAACGCAATACTATTGTACATATAATAATTTTTTCTTCTGATTTTCGATAAATTAGTGTAATCGATGTTCTGATTTCATTTCTTTTTCTTTTCTTGCCATTGTGTTAAAGAAATTATAAACAACTTTCGATGTGAATATTAATATTTATGCCAAATTTCAAGCAATATTATAACAGAATTGAAATGTAAGAAACGTTGAAACTATTGTAAGATGTCAAAGCTGTAATTGTGCGTCTGGTCCATACGTAGGCAATGTATTAGGATATGTAGAATGCAAAACCCTGTCTGTAGGGGAGCGGTAAAATGTGGATGACAGGCGAGCGCGGGAAAAGGCACACGGGCGCTGCACGGCATAACGGGCTCAGCAGTAGTAGTCGGAGTTGGGCATTGATCTGAGCAACACGTTCTGGATCGAGGAGGCTCTCCTGGAAGACGAGGTTTCATTGAGCCTCGGATGTGCCGTTTCCGACGCCTGTACAACATGGCAATATTCCATAGGCACTAAATGGAAAAGTATTGCGACGCTAAGCAGAAGCAAAGTGCCGATACATCTAGAGCCATTGCTGTGATTTATGTGTGCTCTGTGCCTCGCCATCTCGCCGCCTGCCGACCGCCGCATCGATACGAACAGGTTGAAACTTTTAGTACTGTATTCGTGTGGACCAGTGTTACTTTTGCTCCATATTGTTCAATAACAACTTAAATTTTACCAAAACTGTCCTATCATTTAATTATCCTCACAACTAACCTAGACAGGGTCCTTTCCACATGTTGTGCAATCCGAGTGTCCCGAGATGAAGAATTAAAATTTATGTTAATAATAATTACCTGCAGACCTAGCTATGTTAGAATGATGTTTAATGAACTTTGTTGTTAATGAAATAATAAACGAATAATATAGGTCTGACAAAGTTGGAAGATAATGTTGAAATTGGTTTAGTAATGAAGTTTAATTAATTTGAGACAAAATTAATGGTAGTTAAATGAGCAGGAAATAAGACAAAAAGAGTAGTAACTCATATATTGGAAATCTTGAGTGCTTAATGATGTCCATAATCAAAATTTTCAATACAGTGATCATAACAGTTTGAGGGTCCCCACCCTTCTTTCTTATTATTCATCTGAATTCTGAAGTGTACTGAACTGATTTGACCAGCAAAGTTAAAGTCAATATAAAACCAAAATTTATAAGTGTTTTACCTTTTTCAAAATTGACATTGTATGTGTGTTTCGAAAGTGCTATTTCTAGGGTAACCTATGCCCGATTTTAATCCGGTCAATAGACAGTACGAAGTTTTGTAGTAAACATTATAGTGTAATGTTATGTATTTATGAATTATCCACATTGGTACAGAAAGTGAAATTATCAGTTCAGTAGATTTTTCCGGTTCTAAAATTTACCATATTATGCAGTATTACTACGTATTGTTTGGCATGAACGTACATCAACTTGTACAGGGAAGAAACTTAGTTAATGCCTAATTAGGCTGGCGACCGTATTATTAACAAATAGGTAGCATCTTCTGTGTTGTTTCTTGTCCGTCCTAACGTGTAGTTGCACTCCGGACTTGCTTGACGTATCAGTGTTATTACTGAGTGAGTGTAAGTCTGATTTTGCCTCCATTCAGGTACACGCGGTCAAAATCTATACAAAAATCCTTTCTCTAAAGGTGAAGCCCGTCAACTTACCATAGTACAGGCTTTAAAGAGTACCGTGTGCAATAGCGCAGCGTTACAAGGTTCGACAGCAAGGGCAATACTCAGCTGTACTCCTGTAGCCCAGTTACATAACATTTCTTGACGTACTCCGGCAAATTCAACTCGACACCAAAATTGCAATCAATCCCTCAAAAAAAAAAAAAAAAAAAAAAAAAAAAAAAAAAAAAAAAAAAAAAAGGAAGTTCTTGTCAGGATTGAAAATTTATGAAGCAACACATAGCAAACTTCAAAGATGGAAAGATTACAAAAATACAATATGTGAAATTTATTTCCTATAAGATCATGCGTAAGACAGTTCACCTCCTCGTGTCCCACCCTGAGTAATGCCAAACGATCTTGTGCAGAAACCACTAATTCATATTTAACCAACAAGAGGGAAATCAAAATTGTTTTCCCTTATTACTTGCAACAACTGCCTTGCCGCAGTGGATACACCGGTTCCCGTGAGATCACCGAAGTTAAGCGCTGTCGGGCGTGGTCGGCACTTGGATGGGTGACGATAAAGGCCGCCATGTGTGTGTGTGTGTGTGTGTGTGTGTGTGTGTGTGTGTGTGTGTGAAATTTTATGGGACTTAACTGCTAAGGTCATCAGTCCCTAAGCTTACACACTACTTAACCTAAATTATCCTACGACAAACAAACACAACCATGCCATAGGGAGGACTCGAACCTCCACCGGGACCAGCCGCACAGTCCATGACTGCAGCGTCTTAGGCCGCTCGGTTAATCCCGCGCAGGCCGCCATGCGCTGTTGCTATTCTTTCGGGGTGCACTCAGCCTCGTGATGCCAATTGAGGAGCTACTCGACCGAATAATAGCGGCTTCGGTCAAGAATACCATCTTACCGACCGGGAGAGCGGTGTACTGACCCCAACCCCTCTTAACGGCATCCTACACCGAGGATGACACCGCGGTCGGATGGTCGCTGTAGGCCGCTCGTAGCCTGAGGACGGAGTGCTTTTTTTATTATTTATAACAGAAAAATGTTTCACAGCTTCGACTAGAAGTATGTAAGTTACTATCTGCTTCGAACGGGAGGTTTTGGTGTATAGCTTTTTTTATAAGCCCCCTAAGTCGGTGAAATCCCCAGTTCGCGTGATTCTGAATCATAAGACAGTCCCCGCAGACTGCTAACACAGGGCGGTACTTACCGGACTCAGCTGAACCGTCTTCACACAGGCTCCATTGACGTAAGTTGTCCCGTCTTCGCACCTGTCAGGCAATTCGATGGTCTTGCGCCACACAGTCCGGAACGTCCGCCCGTGGGCCCTTCTGAGAGTGGTGGAGTTGACAGGGGGCTCCGTCGCAAACACCGCAGCTTGGAGGACGAGAAACAGCGACAGCACTCGCAACCACATCCTCGCCGCTTCAGGACGGAATGGTGGCGCAACACGCGGAAAGCTCGCCTTTAAACCCTCAGCTGACCCCAGAGCCTGAGTGTGGGCGTTTAACAACGCAAAAGGGAACCCACGACAGCAGGAAACGTCGCCTGGTGGATCTTTGCCAGTCTCAGCTGCGCGGATTCAATTACGCATGCATCGCAATAGCCGATTGCAGCGGGGGAATCACTCGGGATGGAGGCAAATGGAAACAGCGACAAAGTCACGCTCTGCTATCTTCCTCACGTTATCCTCTGTGTTTGCACATTTTACGATATTTTATGATCTAAAGCTGATTGCTAGCGCAATCGAAAGCGGTAATATCATTTTATAAACTCTTAGCGTACACAATTAAAGTTTGTATGATTGATGTGACCGTAAGTTAAATTTATGCTGTTATTTGCACCAAAAGAAAAGCCTTTCTTAACTGTTAGACGCAAAGACAGATTTTTTTTTTTTTTAATTTCGAAGACCATACATAACACAGAACGAAGCCAGTGAATATTAGTACACTCGTGTTCAGGAAAAACAGAACGACTAGAGATAGGAGGTTCATACTCATAGGACATGTACATCAGTATGTTCTGCAGAAATGATTATCATTTCAGCCATCTCGGTTCAGCATGTGTTCTGTTACCTAGTAGACAGACCGGCCGCTATGGCCGAGCGGTTCTAGACGCTTCAGTCCTGAACCGCGCTGCTGCTACTGTCGCAAGTTCGAATCCTGCCTCGGGCATGGATGTGTGTGATGTCCTTAGGTTAGTTAGGTTTAATTAGTTCGAAGTCTAGCGGACTGATGACCTCAGATGTTAAGTCCCAAAGTTCTTAGAGCCATTTGAACCATTTCAACCTAGTAGACACAGCGTCGTTCGTGGGCCAGATAACTTGTTCCATGCGTGACGGCATCGACGCTTAAAAGGCGCGAACGGCGTCCTGTGATATAGCGATGCATGCTGCGTTCACCTGGTTGCAAAGTTCATCTGCGGTGGTTAGCACTGGGTCACAGCACTGTACGCACTGTTTCACCGTACCCAATACATTTTCGACTCATCTACATCTACATCTAGATCTACATGATTACTCTGCAATTCACATTTAAGTGCTTGGCAGAGGGTTCATCGAACCGCAATCATACTATCTCTCTACCATTCCACTCCTGAACAGCGCGCGGGAAAAACGAACACCTAAACCTTTCTGTTCAAGCTCTGATTTCTCTTATTTTGTTTTGATGATCATTCCTACCTATGTAGGTTGGGCTCAACAAAATATTTTCGCATTCGGAAGAGAAAGTTGGTGACTGAAATGTCGTAAATAGATCTCGCCGCGACGAAAAACGTCTTTGCTTTAATGACTTCCATCCCAACTCGCGTATCATATCTGCCACACTCTCTCCCCTATTAAGTGATAATACAAAACGTGCTGCCCTTTTTTGCACCCTTTCGATGTTCTCCGTCAATCCCACCTGGTAAGGATCCCACACCGCGCAGCAATATTCTAACAGAGGACGAACGAGTGTAGTGTAAGCCGTCTCTTTAGTGGACTTATTGCATCTTCTAAGTCTCCTGCCAATGAAACGCAACCTTTGGCTCGTCTTCCTCACAATATTAACTATGTGGTCTTTCCAACTGAAGTTGTTCGTAATTTTAACACCCAGGTACTTAATTGAAATGACAGCCTTGAGAATTGTACTATTTATCGAGTAATCGAATTCCAACGGATTTCTTTTGGAACTCATGTGGATCACCTCACACTTTTCGTTATTTAGCGTCAAACGCCACCTGCCACACCATACACCAATCTTTTCGAAATCGCTTTAACTGATACTGGTCTTCGGATGACCTTACTAGACGGTAAATTACAGCATCATCTGCGAACAACCTAAGAGAACTGCTCAGATTGTCACCCAGGTCACTTATATAGATCAGGAACAGCAGAGGTCCCAGGACGCTTCCCTGGGGAACACCTAATATCACTTCAGTTTTACTCGATGATTTGCCGTCTATTACTACGAACTGCGACCTTCGTGACAGGAAATCACGAATCCAGTCGCACAACTGAGACGATACCCCATAGGTCCGCAGCTTGATTAGAAGTCGCTTATGAGGAACGCTGTCAAAAGCTTTCCGGAAATCTAGAAATACGGGGTCAACTTGAGATCCCCTGTCGATAGCAGCCATTACTTCGTGCGAATAAAGAGCTAGCTGCGTTGCAGAAGAACGATGCTTTCTGAAACCATGCTGATTACGTATCAATAGATCGTTCCCTTCGAGGTGATTCATAATGTTGCATGGGGGCTTAATTATTTTAAAAAGCTAATAATTTAAATTTTTTGCTTTAGTAGCTGTTTGTCCGATTACGAAGTCTCGTAAACGGTTGGCCCTGACTAGTATTATTACGCAATCTGACTGCATAGAACAACAACAAAGAATGAAATGGAAATTTTCATTAACACAATTAATTAATTAAGTCCCCAGCAACTATAAAACCTACGAAACCAAAGCACAAGTGTAACTGTTCTGTGTGTGGAAGTATGACTCAACGTACACATCTGGCACGGTTCTTCTTCAACAAGACAAGAAATTTCAAATACCATTTATACTGAAATAATTAAAGAAAATAGAAATACTATAATTACGCAAGAAACCCAGAATTACACTCTAATACAAGAACACAAGCCAGATGCTTTGTTGACTGAACCTGTAATGACGCATTATTTACAACATTAAAATAATGAAAAATAAATCAAGTTTTGTTACCTTCATATATTGATGAAAACCTCTCAAATCATTACAATAACTCCATTAGAACAACATCTGCTATCTATTCCATCAAACAACTGCATAAGACATGGAACAAACACTTTTCACTACGACATCTCAGCGAGCACACTCCTCCGCTACTTCTCAATAACCACAGCCTACTACGAGTTCTCGACACGCACTCCCACTACGACATCTCAATAATCACTGCCTACTACGAGTTCTCGACACGCACTGCCTACCATGACATCTCAAGAATCACTGCCAGTGGAGGCGGCGGAACAATACTCTCTAGCGCGATCTCTGGCGCTGTGGCTCAGTGTAGCCACCTTTCATATGCCCTTCCTCCACGGGCTAGAATTTGATGGTATTTTTGCCAGCATTGGTGGTGAAAATACCACCAAATTCGTCAAAAAAATACCGACAAAAATAAAATAAAAGATAATATTAATACGTAAATATCACATATTAGCTAAAATTTTGGCTTTGCACTGACCTTTCAATAACCTAATATATAAAATACAGTAAGCAATACAAATTCTTTTCATACATATGACTTTACATAACAGTTTACACAAGTATTATGTGGTTAAACAGTTCAATCAATAGCGTCAGCAATGACGAATATGTGCAGGTAAGAGTCTCATAACTTTTCACAAACAGTAATACACAAAAAATCAGTTTATACAAATATTCACATAAACGCTTTCCATAGCCCAAGAAACAAGTAGTTGACAGTTCCAGCAGTAGCACCCAGCAATGGTCAACAGGTGCATAAACCAACAAGCGACATTTTTTCAGTAGAAGCAGTCCATCAGTGGCACCCAGTAATGTTGAATAGGTGCAGACACCAACAAGTAACACCATTTCAGTAGAAACAGTCCATCAGTGGCACCCAGTAATGTTGATCAGGTGCAGACACCAACAAGTAACACCATTTCAGTATAAGCAGTTCCATTAGTGGCACCAGCAATGTTGAACAGGTGCAGATATCAACAGGTGACATCTTTTCAGTAGAAGCAATCCATCATTGGCACCCAGCAATGTTGAGCAGGTGCAGACATCAACAAGTGACATCATTTCAGTAGAAGCAGTCCATCAGTGGCACCCAGTAATGTTGAATAGGTGCAGACACCAACAAGTAACACCATTTCAGTAGAAACAGTTCCATTAGTGGCACCAGCAATGTTGAGCAGGTGCACACAGCAACAGGTGACAGCTTTTCAGTAGAAGCAATCCATCAGTGGCACCCAGCAATGTTGAACAGGTGCTGACCGCAGTCCATAATATTCACTTTCACTAATCACACAGTTCATCAGCAGAAATTAAACATGTCCTAGTGACACCAATCATGTAGAAAAAGTGCAAGTAACAGTCCATAATATTCACTATCACTAATCACACAGTTCATCAGTAGAAATTAAACATTTCCAACATACAAATCATAATAAACATGCAACTGATATCAGGTCATTGTCATATTAACTATTACAGTACACAAATAACAGTAAACCTATAATGTTTATGAGTGTCAGTGCAAGCCACTACAAACAAGTAAGATAATATTTAGGAGATAGGTTGGTACCAATTTGGGATAGGGAAAGGAAAACACACAAAACACACTCACTCATCTTTCATCCACATTAGTGCTACTGTGTAATTGAATAGTGTTAACTGTGTAAATGCAATTCTGTCAAAATTTTGTGTTCATCATGTGTATCAAGTAGTAGTGGCAGCAATGTATAACAGTCAATAATAGTTAGTCAACGTCATAGTCATCATGTCAAGACCAATGTTTGCCAAGCCAGATCAAAATGTACGGTTGCTGAACAACTGTCAGTGAGCCAAGATATGCAAATGCTTCCTCTCTCCAAAAAAAGTTTATACTGCTTAGTGATTTAACAAAGTGTGTGTGTAGACAATCCTCTTTCTACTTGAGTGTTCTAGTCTGCCATCTTCATCCTCTTTGTTCCATATAGACCAACAAAAAAAAAATATGCTCCTCACTTACTTTACCTCTTATCCACCAAACTCCAATAATCATCAGCGTCACATGATCTCAATACTTCAATAATACCTCTTACGTCGATACATATAAACCTTATCATCAATAATACCTCTTCAATACGTCGATACATATAAACCTCAGCACCAATATCATTTCACTTTCACATCATCTCAATAATACCTCAATAATACCTCTTCAATACGTCGATATATATAAACCTCAGCACCAATATCATTTCACTTTCACATCATCTCAATAATACCTCAATAATACCTCTTCAATACGTCGATACATATAAACCTCAGCACCAATATCATTTCACTTCCATAACAACTCTTTCCTCTAGTCAGTCTCCTCGAACAAGTACAGACAAAATCCTAGTGCAACTTCAATTCAGCATCCCATACAATCCGAAGACACAGTGTCCCCACACAACCTCTGTGTAATCCATCTGACCCAAATTTTCTACTCATTATAAATTATAAGATACCTTGTCCATCATTAAATAAAAGAAATGCATACATGACCTCTAACAGACTTAGTTTAAATAACTTTCAGTAAGTAAGTACGATTACGAAGTGTTAATGATCGTGATATTTCAGTGTGTACACCACTTCAAAAATTATGGCAAACAGAAGCAAACATGTGGAGTATTTCTTGTGTCAAGTGTCACTTCCTATTTCAACTGCTCACGAAGAATGCAGTGTAATAACTGTTAATGGTCTAACCTAGTGTTGGTATGTCATGTCGTTAGCTTCCTTCCTATTAGCATAAATTTATACAGCTTCCATAAAACCTCCAGCTCATGTGACTTCTATGCAGTTTCTTGTACCAATGTCGTTCGTAGAATTATAGCAGTTCATTTTCTTATCTCAAAAATATAAGGCACTGAGCGTAAGCAAAACATGCAATAGCGAGTAAATATACCAGTAGAGAACAGAATGTCAACAAGTGGATGCAACACAATTCCTACAACAAGGCTCTGCCAAGCGAACAATCTATAATTAATACCACAGTGTAACCTAAACTCCATGTTCGCACACAGTATATCAGCATTTCTATACACCAAATTAAAGAGTAGTTATGACAACAAAAGGAAATGTGTTAATATGCAATCCATACGCAATGCAGCAGATATGTATCTTACATAATAAACAGGTCATTATCATCAAATCAGCATAAGCAAATAAATGTTCATATGTAACCTTAATAAGTACACATGAAGGCGCAAGCAGATAAATCACAAAGTATAACTTACATACATAACCATATCAGCACAATTAATCAGGTGACAATTATAATTTAAATAAATAAGCACAGCAGGCACATAATAAAAAAAATATGACATCAGTGAAAAAGCATAGCAGCCAAGCGATGCATAATGTACGCAAGTAATAACACTGTTCATTAATAAAACATTGTCAAAATCAGTAAATGTACACAAGCACGTCGCTTCACAAGTAAATTCATAGAACATGAAATTTAGCACAAAGTATGAGTCATGTAATCGCGAGCAGCAAATTACGTCTAAAGTACGTACCTAAGTGGAAATATGTTACCTGAAAAATAAACTCAATTAACAGTTACCTTTTTTTAGTTTATTACTTTTTTCTTCGAAATTACATTCTTCCTGAAATTTTCTCCATAGCAAGTCGTCTTAACGTCGGACACACACAGAATTTACCTGAAGGTCTTAAATATTTTACACAACCGTATCCTGAAAAATACTGAACGTTAATAACATAATTTATAAAGTCACCATAGCTTTATACAGAATTTAGTCGGAGAAATTAGACTGTATTTGTTTACGTCTGTCAGTGCATTCGCACTGAGCGCTCGATCAGCTGTAGGAACGCGTGACGTAGGAAGTAATTGTTTGCGGTCAACGACTGCCTTGTGCGGCGCGCAGACTGACTGTTGCTTTGAGTATGTGCCGCCGCCAAAACACAGCGCGGTATCCTTGTATTCTCTGCATGTTTACATGTAGCTGTTGGTTTCTCTAAAGTATGTCATTCCACAAAAATTTTAACGTTAGATATATGATGTATTCCCTTAGAGCGCCGAGATTTAAGAGTTTCTACTTCAACAGTGTTATCATGAATAATTTTGCGAATTCTATATGGACCGTTATAAAGCAGAAAAAATTTGCGACATAAGCCTTTTCCTTTATGAGACAAACGATGAGACTTAATTAACACCTTTTGACCAACTGACAAAATTTTTAAACGACCAGGACGTTTAGCTGATTTCTCTCTTCTTGCAGCCGCAGACGCAATATTTCGTAGAGCCAGGTTGACAACTTCAGAATGCCGCAGTTTCCGTGAAGGCGGAAAAGGAACTATTTCAGAAATGCGATTTGTCGGTACTTTATTTTTTAATATCAATAGAGGCGGTAAAGAAGTTGAGTCATTAGGAAGTTCATTCAGAATGTTTTGAAAAATATGAAGATACTGATCCCAAGTTCTGTGATTCTGATGACAATAAAGACGGCACAATTTATTGATTTCCTTCATCCATCTCTCTGAAGCATTAGATTGAGGGTGAAAAAGTGAAATAAAAATTGGTTTAATCTTACGACGCCGTAGAGTACGAAGACAAATTTTAGAGCGAAACTGTGATCCATTATCTGATATAACCTTATCAACATGACCAACTTCTTTAAGAAAATGTTTGATGAAAGCGTTAGATACTGAACGAGCTGTTGCCTTGCGTAAAGGTGTGAAACACACATATTTTGATGTTAATTCCACTGCTACGAAAATGTACGCAAAACCATTAGTAGAACGAACCACTGGACCGAACAAATCGACTGCAGCCATGCCCTTTAATTTCGCTGGAATGATAGGAAACAACGGTGCTCTGTGAGAAACAGTTGGCGGCTTAGCCTTTTGACATAATTTGCATTTGGCAATAACAGATCGAATACGTTTTTCCATATTACTGAAGTAACAATTTTCTCGTAATTTATGAAAGCATTTTCTGGGACCAAAGTGCGCATAACTGAAGTGTGTAAATGAGGTGTGGCCAAATCATCCAATCTAACAAAGCGTCTAAGAAAATTACAGACACCAAGGAAACTACGAACATCACGTTTTGTGGAAGGAACAGCATAATTACGAATAGCGTCTAGTTTCTCTGGATCAGGGAGAATACCTTCTGTAGAAATAATGTGACCGAGAAATTTCACCTGAGAACGACCAAATTCAGATTTTTCCAAGTTCTCTGTAATGCCAACTCTTGCAAAAATACGTAATAATGAATCCAAAATTTTGTTATGCTCACTCCAGGAACGTTTAGCAATAAGAATGTCGTCAACATATGAAGTAATATTGTCACGAATATAAACAGGTAAATTTTTATTTAAGCTACGAATGAATGCTGCAGAAAATATAGTAAGTCGAAATGGTCAACATATGAAGTAATATTGTCACGAAGATAAACAGGTAAAATTTCGTTTAAACTACGAATGCATGCTGCAGAAAATATAGCAAGTCCAAACGGTAATTTCCAAAGTCACTTTTGGGTAAAGCAGTCAAATCCGGTTATTCTTTACCTACTGTCTAGATAGATTGATAGTAGAAGAGTTGTTTTTATAGATGCAAAGAATAGTGAAAGAGTAGGCAGCAGTGCAGAAAACTAAAAGGGAAATAGCACCACTACAGCTCGGGGCCCTGTGAACGCTACGGCACATATTCACTTAGAGTAGTGAATCCCCTGAGGACTTTAATAGCTGCACATAAATTTCCGTTTGTGACTTAGTGGCAAATTTAGCGGAAGTGCGTACGTAAATTGATCTAACCATGAACATGGATGTATGTCATTCTTAGAATTGCGAAAGATCTTAAATTTCCGAACAGTTAAGAAGTGTTTATAGTCAAAGTTTCCGCCTCGTGGCGACAAAGGCCTACCGCGTGTGTCCCAGTCCGAATGTCGATTATTGTCGTTCGCGCGCCTGGCGCTCTCTTGTTGCATCCCGTAAATGAAATAAATTACTTTCTTGAAACCCCTCTGCTATCTGTGATTCTAAATTTCTTCTACTGTCTTTTCCTACGATTTCGCTTTCAATATGTTTGTCTTGCTTTTGTAGTGCCTCAAATTCCCTATTAACGCGATCATTAAATTTTTCCTGATTTTCAACATGCTTATTTATGTTCTGGTACTCTTCGGTTTCTGCAAATGGTAATGGAGCTGTATCATCCGAATCTCTGTCCCCATGTAAACTAAGACTTGTCAATTTATCTGAAATCTCCTCATCTCTTTCCGATAAGTCACCTATTTTTTCTTTCTGTTTACCTACGTCTTCCGTAAGTGTCGCGACTCGGGTTTCGGTATTGTCACATTTAGTAGTTAACTGTTCACACTGTTGCGTTAAGTCATTTGTTACAGATTCCTCGATTCTCTCAAATATTTCCTCCTTATCGTGTGCACTTTGTAAATTTAACTCTGAAAAATTTTGTACTATCACGCGATCTTTTTCTTACTGTTCTCTATCCTGTTCCCTTTGCCTAATCTCTACTGCAATTAATCTATTATTGTGAGAATTCAAAATCGGTTATACTTCTTCTCTGATTTCTTTCTTTAACTCATCTTTCATATTTTTGAAACATGTCCCTATTCGTGAGTCTAATCGTGTTTCCATTGTTTCCATCTCTGTTTTAATTGTTCCTATTTGTGATCCCACTGTTTTTAATTCAGATCCCAACTGTGATCCCAGTGAGTCTAACCGTGTTTCCATTGTTCCCATCCGTGTTTCCATTTGTGAGTCTAACCGTGTTGCCAAAGTTCCCATCTCTGTTTTAAATTCAGATCGTAACTGTGATCCCATTGTTCCCATCTCAGTTTTAAATTCAGATCGAAAATTTAATCTTGCACTCATCAACTGCTCCATATTAACTTGTTCGAAATTCTTTTCGCCCCTAACATTTCCCGCAAAACCAGCTTCCTTCGTCATAGCTGTAAGGCTATCTGTGTTCGATACTATTACAGAATCTTCTGTCGTTAATCTCGTATTCTGAAAATTTTCTGATTGTGAAAAATTTTGAAATGGTTCTGGACTATTTTCCCTGCTTATTAAATTGTTTTCAAATTCATTATTCATCATACTGTTGTCCTGTGTTAGCGAGTTCGCCATGTCAACAATTTCGTCATTCTGACTATCCATCATCTTTGCCCTTTTCATTGATCGCGTAAACATTTACAAAATATACAAAACTCGTCACTATATGAAAATTACACACAATGACACTTTATCTCCAACAATACCATTCACACGAAATGTTTCCCTCAAACACGATTAACGAACAATTGAAATCTTCCTAACTGCACAAAATTGTCAAACCCGTATACAAGATACCAAAATTAAATTTTGCAAAATAAAATACCATTAGAAGAATGACAATTACCAAATCTACACATGCAAAATAGACTACAATTACTAAACTACAAATTACTACAACACTCCTACTGTCTACTATTTCTACAATCAGAAGAATTCCAAGGGACGATCCGAAGCAGCGGTCGCCACGTGCATGAGGGCTTAATTAAAATAAAATGCAAATAATTTTAATTTTTTGCTTTAGTAGCTGTTTGTCCGATTACGAAGTCTCGTAAACGGTTGGCCCTGACTAGTATTATTACGCAATCTGACTGCATAGAACAACAACAAAGAATGAAATGGAAATTTTCATTAACACAATTAATTAATTAAGTCCCCAGCAACTATAAAACCTACGAAACCAAAGCACAAGTGTAACTGTTCTGTGTGTGGAAGTATGACTCAACGTACACATCTGGCACGGTTCTTCTTCAACAAGACAAGAAATTTCAAATACCATTTATACTGAAATAATTAAAGAAAATAGAAATACTATAATTACGCAAGAAACCCAGAATTACACTCTAATACAAGAACACAAGCCAGATGCTTTGTTGACTGAACCTGTAATGACGCATTATTTACAACATTAAAATAATGAAAAATAAATCAAGTTTTGTTACCTTCATATATTGATGAAAACCTCTCAAATCATTACAATATCTCCATTAGAACAACATCTGCTATCTATTCCATCAAACAACTGCATAAGACATGGAACAAACACTTTTCACTACGACATCTCAGCGAGCACACTCCTCCGCTACTTCTCAATAACCACAGCCTACTACGAGTTCTCGACACGCACTCCCACTACGACATCTCAATAATCACTGCCTACTACGAGTTCTCGACACGCACTGCCTACCATGACATCTCAAGAATCACTGCCAGTGGAGGCGGCGGAACAATACTCTCTAGTGCGATCTCTGGCGCTGTGGCTCAGTGTAGCCACCTTTCAATGTCTGAATACAGTATATGCTCCAAAACCCTACTGCAAACCGACGTCAATGATATAGGTCTGTAGTTCGATGGATTACTCCTACTACCCTTCTTAAACACTGGTGCGACCTGCGCAATTTTCTAATCTGTAGGTATAGATCTATCGGTCAGCGAGCGGTTCTGTAAGATTGCTAAGTAGGCCAAAGACTGGTGATATGGCGGGCCATGGCAAAAGGATGACATCCTGTGACACCAAGGGGGCACATCATCGTGCAGCAAAATGTGGTCGTGCACTGTCTTGCTGAAAAATGGCGTCTGGAGTGTTGTGCAGAAAGAGTATGGTTACAGTTCGCAGGATGTCATCCACATAGGTCACACTGATCGCCGTGCCCTCGACACGCACCAACTGTGATTTGTGGTCGTACCCAACAGCAACCCACACCGTAACTCGCCTCGAATTGGGACTGTGTGTCTTGTGCGAATAC